>NC_053025.1:618496977-618587616 GCF_003073215.2 Triticum urartu
GTGAGTAGTTCACCTCAGACCTACGGGTCCATAGTTATTAGCTAGATGGCTTCTTCTCTCTTTTTGGATCTCAATACAATGTTCTCCCCCTCTCTTGTGGAGAACTATTCGACGTAATCTTCTTTTTGCGGTGTGTTTGTTGAGACTGATGAATTGTGGGTTTATGATCAAGTCTATCTATGAATAATATTTGAATCTTCTCTGAATTCTTTTATGTATAATTGGTTATATTTGCAAGTCCCTTTGAATTATCAGTTTCGTTTGGCCTACTAGATTGATCTTTCTTGCAATGGGAGAAGTGCTTAGCTTTGGGGTCAATCTTGCGGTGTCCTTTCCCAGTGACTGTAGGGGCAGCAAGGCACGTATTGTATTGTTTCCATCAAGGATAACAAGATGGGTTTTCATCATATTGCATGTGTCTATCCTTCTACATCATGTCATCTTGCTTAAGGCGTTACTCTGTTTTTAACTTAATACTCTAGATGCATGTTGGATAGCGGTCGATGAGTGGAGTAATAGTAGTAGATGCAGGCAGGAGTCAGTCTACTTGTCTCGGACGTGATGCCTATATGCATGATCATACCTAGATATTCTCATAACTATGCTCAATTCTGTCAATTGCTCAACAGTAATTTGTTCACCCACCGTAGAATACTTATGCTCTCGAGAGAAGCCACTAGTGAAACCTATGGCCCCCAGGTCTATCTTTATCATATTAATCTCCTACTACTTAGTTATTTCGTTTGCTTTTTTACTTTGCCTTTATTTTACTTTGCACCTTTATCACAAAAATACCAAAAATATTATTTTATCATATCTATCAGATCTCACTCTCATAAGTGGCCGTGTAGGGATTGACAACCCCTATTCGCGTTGGTTGCGAGGATTTATTTGTTTTGTGCAGATACGAGGGACTCACGCGTAGCCTCCTACTGGATTGATACCTTGGTTCTCAAAAACTGAGGGAAATACTTACGCTACTTTGTTGCATCTTCCCTTCCTCTTCGGGGAAAACCAACGCAGTGCTCAAGAGGTAGCAAGAAGGATTTCTGGCGCCGTTGCTGGGGAGGTCTACGCAAAAGTCAACATACCAAGTACCCATCACATACCCTTATCTCCCGCATTTCATTATTTACCATTTGCCTCTCGTTTTCCTCCCCCCCACTTCACCCTTGCTGTTTTATTTGCCCTCTCTCTCTATCCTCCATCTCTTTCTCTATTTGCTTCTTTTTGCCCGCTTGCTTTTTGTTTGCTTGTGTGTTAGTTGCTTGTTTTTCACGATGGCTCAAGATAATACTAAATTATGTGACTTCACCAATACCAACAACAATGATTTTATTAGCACTCCGATTGCTCCTCTTACCGATGCTGAATCTTGTGAAATTAATACTGCTTTGCTGAATCTTGTCATGAAAGATCCGTTTTCCGGCCTTCCTAGTGAAGATGCCGCTACCCATCTAAATAGCTTCGTTGATTTGTGTGACATGCAGAAGAAGAAAGATGTGGATAATGATATTGTTAAATGGAAGCTATTTCCTTTTTCACTTAGAGATCGTGCTAAAGCTTGGTTTTGGTCTTTGCCTAAAAATAGTATTGATTCATGGAATAAGTGCAAAGATGCTTTTATCTCTAAGTATTTTCCTCCCGCTAAGATCATCTCTCTTAGAAACGATATTATGAATTTTAAGCAACTTGATCATGAACATGTTGCACAAGCTTGGGAGAGAATGAAACTAATGATACGTAATTGCCCTACTCATTGTTTAAATTTGTGGATGATTATACAAATTTTTTATGCCAGATTGAATTGTGCTTCTAGAAATCATTTAGATTCGGCCGCGGGAGGCTAAATCACTTTAGGAGAAGCTACTAAACTCCTAGATAATATTATGGTTAATTATTCTCAATGTCATACTGAAAGATCTACTAATAAAAAGGTGCATGCGATAGAAGAAATTAATGTTTTGAGTGGAAAGATGGATGAACTTATGAAATTATTTGCTAATAAGAGTGTTTCTTCTGATCCTAATGATATGCCCTTGTCTAGTTTGATTGAGAATAATAATGAATCTATGGATGTGAATTTTGTTGGTAGGAACAATTTTGGTAACAACGCGTATAGAGGAAATTTCAACCCTAGGCCTTATCCTAGTAATCCCTCTAATAATTATGGTAATTCCTACAACAATTCTTATGGAAATTATAATAAGATGCCCTCTGATTTTTAATATAATATTAAAGAATTTATTACTTCGCAAAAGAATTTGAATGCTTTGATTGAAGAAAAATTGCTTAAGATTGATGATTTGGCTAGGAACGTTGATAGAATTACTCTTGATGTTGATTCTTTGAAACTTAGATCTATTCCACCTAAGCATGATGTCAATGAGTCTCTCAAAGCCATGAGAATTTCCATTGATGAGTGCAAAGAAAGAACCGCTAGGATGCGTGCTAAGAAAGATGCTGTCGGTGTACTAGAGTAGGGGTACCCTAGTATCCCGAACTTGTGCACGGGCAGTCGCAGCATCCCGCGGCAAGGCTTGCCGGGTGACCGCCAAGGTCCTCCGTGGTTCCCCTGGAGCCATTGAAGGACAAAGTATCCAAGCCAAGGAGACAAGACCCCGGCAAGAGGAGCTTGCCGGGAAGGCCAACCAAGGCATATCCAAGCCAAGGAGACAAGACCCCGGCAAGAGGAGCTTGTCGAGAAGGCCAACCAAGGCATCCCAAGGAACTTGCCGCGACGCGCCACGCGTCCCGGCAAGGCCCGATGAGCGACAAGCTCCCGGACGCGACAAGACAACGACCGCGGCAAGGCGCTTGCCGCGGCAAGCCACCACTCTGTGTCCGCGCTCCAGCACATCCACCAACGTGTCGCTCTGGGACCCTTCCAGGCGTACGTGGCGGGAGGCTGTGCAGCCAGCGGTGCGCGGTGGCAGGCGGCGCTGACAAGATTGCCATCGTGGCGAGCGGTGGCGTCCCTGATGGTCCCTTTTGCACTATTTAGGCGACACAGACGGGCATTTAATGCCCTTGTCCCCTGCCGTCAGGGTTAGGTATGATGCACTGTAGCAGGTAGCTGTACCAACCGCATCACCTTTCCATTTTTACCCTTGTCTACGTTGCCACCTGTCGGTGACCCCTTGAGCATATAAAAGGAGGCCCATGCGCAACGTATGGGGGGGTTCGAAAAAAAGAGAACACTCATGCTCGGTCTCGTTAGCGGCTGGTGTGTACTGTAGCACTCCGCGCTCCCGAGCAAGAACTCAATACAAACCACAAAGCAGGAGTAGGGTTTTACGCATCCGTGCGGCCCGAACCTGGGTAAACTGCTCGTGTGCTTCGCCTCGATCCGCTCTTCGTCCGACCCTCGCCCCCGCCGAACCGAAAGGGAATCGGTCCGCCGGTCCCATAGGTGTTCGTGGGTCAGTACCCCGGCATCTTTGGCGCGCCAGGTAGGGGGATCGAGGTTGTGTGAACCAGATCCGGCGTTCACACGAGCTAGATCTTCATCATCTTCATCATCATGCCGCCGAAGAAGAAGGCTTTGGAGGCGGCTGCTCCGTCCGCGCCGAACCCACCACCGCCGGAGCAAACGGCTGATGGGGCAGACGCCGGCGGAAGAACGGGCGTCGACGAGGGAGCTCACGGTGCTGCCAGGTCCAAGGACAAGGCTGCGCTGCCCGTCGGCGGCGTAGCCGGCTCCCACAACGACCGGGCGCACTCCAAGACCTCGGTGTCCGTACATGCACCGCGCCCATCTCAGGAGGCGCGGGACCGGCAGCGTCATGGTATTCACGGTACCATGCGTTTGCTGGACCAAGATCGAGCTGGTGGATCACGGAGTGCTCAGGACCAGCATGCACGCCAACATGCTGGCACGAGCGAGGCACGGTCGCCTGGACGGGATACTGCTCCTTCTAACATAGTTAGAAGTCCGAGCATATCCCACTCCTCGCACCGTTCGCCACCGCCACCCGCCACTGCAGCAGAAGCTTCGGCGCGAGCTCAACTGCTCCTGGACTACCCTCCAACGGCACCCAAGATCGACGACTGGAGGGCCACCATTCAGAGTCTCATCGGCTTCGCCAACGGCGACACTCAACGGCAGCCGAGCACGTCGCAGCCGCGGCAAGTCAGCCAGGCACGAGCCGGTGGCGACAAGACCGGTGGAGGTGCAACCACTGTGCACTCTCCGCCCCGAAGGCCAAGATCGCCGACTCGCCGGATCCACCTCGACAGCGACTCCACCGCGTCATCAGATCCACGAGCTCGTCGCGATCAGCGCCAAGTTCTTCACGAACGACAGCAAGAAGATGCTCGTACTCGCATCGAGCACCGAAGAGAAGCGCGGCGTCAATCAGACCAGCGCGCTGGGCCCTCTGTCGACATGCATGCGCCAGGGGAACCAGGCGACTTGCCGTACGCGGTAGGTTGCCCTGCGTTTACTCGTGAGCTGCGGCAAGTCCAGTGGCCTAGCACGAAGAATTTCAAGCCATACGTACCAGAGAAGTACGACGGCAAGTCGCATCCGTCGGAGTTCCTCAGCATCTACACCATCGTGGTGCAGGCTGCCGGGGGGAGGGATGACAAGATCCTTGCCAACTACTTCCCGCTGGTGCTCAAGCCCAACGTCAGGTCCTGGCTCATGCACTTGCCGGACAACTCCATATCCTCCTGGGCAGACCTATGCCATCAGTTTGTCGGCGCCTTTACAGGCGGCCACAAACCTCATGGCCAAGAGAGTGACCTTCATCTGCTCGCCCAGAAGGAAGGAGAGCCCCTGCGCAAGTACATTCAGAGATTCAGCCGTGTACAGCACAACATCCCAGATGTCCACCCTACCGCGGTCATCAGCGCGTTCCATCAGAACGTGCGTAACCGCAGGATGCGGGAGGAGATGGCGATGTGCAAGATCAGAGACGTCAGTGAGCTGTATGCCCTGGCCGACAAATGTGCACGTGCTGAGGAAGGGAGGAAACTCCCCGGAGAGAATACAGGAGCAGGAGGATCTGACAGCGAGGATGCTGCCCCGGCAATGAAAAACCGGCGGCGGAACAACAGGAAGAAGAAAGGCAAAGATGTGCTAGTCGTTGAGCAGTCCGGCAACGAAGGTGGCGCCAAGAAAGCCAAAGCTGGTAGCTCCGGCAAGGAGATTGCCGCATGCACCAACTGCCAGGCTGTGGCGGTCGCCGACAAGCAGGATGGCACCGACAAGCAGTACTGCAAGATCCACCGCACCAAGGGCCATGACCTCCAGAGCTGCAAGAAGGTCGAGCAGCTTGTCCAGCAGCAATAGGCTGAATACGAGCGACACGACAAGGAGAGGGCCCAAGGAGGCGCTGGAGAATCCGGCAAGAAGCGTGCCAGCCGGGGAGGACGCCGCGACAAGGCCAAGCAGCGGCAAGGAGACAGACCTCCCCGCGGCCGCGACAAGGATGAAGATGACGACGACGACGAAGACATGGATGATGTCGAGACCAGTGAGCAGGAGTTCCAAAAAGCCACAGAGGTCTTGTGCGTTGACGGCGGTGCTTCTCTGCATACTTCACACCGCCAACTCAAGCAGTGGGTGCGGGAAGTCAATGCGGCGGAACCACCTGTCGAGTCACGCAAGCTTCTGAAATGGTCCAGCACGCCTATCATCTTTGATATTGAGGACCACCCTGATCGCACAACTGCGGTCGGGTGCTTGCTGATGTTGGTTTCACCAACTATCCACAACCTCAAGGTCACTAAGATGCTAGTTGACGGCGGGGCCGACTTGAACCTGATCTCCTCCGCTGTACTCCACAAACTCCAGATCCCTGACAGCGAGCTTGAAGAGACCGGCACATTCCAAGGAATCAACCCGGGAAGGAGCAAGCCGAAGGGGAAGGTCACGTTGCCAGTAACATTTGGCAGCGAGTTGAACTTCAGGACCAAGAGGTCACTTTTGACGTTGCCGATTTTCCATTGCCTTACAATGGGATACTCGGCCGTCCAGCACTCGCCAAGTTCATGGCAGCCTCTCACTACGCATACAACATGCTGAAGATGCCAGGCCCGATAAGCGTCATCTCTGTCCCTGGCGACAAGAAAGATGCTCTTATCTGCGCCGACAAGATCTACCGGGAAGCGACAGCTGCAACAGATCGAAAGACACCTGCCGTTGAAGCTCCCGGGGGGAAGAAGAAGACCAAGTCCGGCAGGAGTTCTGATGCCCACTCCGGCAAGCGCACCTCTTTGGAGTGCTGCGCTGCCGTCGAGGACGCACCATCGAGCTCCACCGGCAAGTGTAAGAAGACAATGGCAGCTCCGCCAGAGACCAAGAAGGTGTCCGCTAAGGAGGACGGCACTGGTGGTACCTTCACCATCGGTGCCACTCTCGACCCTAAATAGGAAAGCGCGCTCATTGCTTTCCTGCGGGCGAACGTCGACGTGTTTGCGTGGCAACCGTCTGACATCCCCGGTGTTCCCAGGAAAGTAATTGAGCACCATCTTGCCGTTTGTCCTCATGCACGGCCCGTCAAGCAGAAGGTCAGGAAGCAAGCAGTGGAGCGCCAAGAATTCATCGCAGAAGAGATCAAGAAGTTGGAAGCAGCAGGCCTTGTCAGAGGATTGCTCCATCCTACGTGGTTGGCCAATCCTGTAGTCGTGCACAAGGAGAACGGGAAATGGAGACTTTGTATCGACTTTATCGATGTTAACAAAGCTTGTCCCAAAGACCCATTTCCTTTGCCGCGCATTGACCAGATTGTTGACTCCACGGCCGGATGTGACTTGCTTTCATTTCTTGACGCATACTCAGGATACCATCAGATCTTCATGGCAGAAGAGGATGAGGAGAAGACCGCATTCATCACTCCATGTGGCACATACTGTTTTATACGGATGCCTTTCGGTTTAAAAAATGCTAGTTCAACATTTGCAAGGGTAGTCCATGTCGCTCTTGAGCCACAAATACACAGAAATGTGGAAGCCTACATGGATGACATAGTGGTCAAGAGCAAGGACAAGGCAACTCTGATTCAAGATTTAGACGAGACCTTTGCAAATCTGCGCAAGATCAGCCTCAAGCTCAACCCCGAGAAGTGTGTGTTTGGAGTCCCCTCCGGCAAGCTTCTCGGGTTCTTTGTGTCTCAGCGGGGAATTGAAGCCAATCCCGACAAGATCAGGGCCATTGAGCAGATTGAAGCACCAAAGCGCGTCAAGGATGTACGAAGACTTGCCGGTTGCGTGGCTGCTCTCAGCAGGTTTATCTCTCGGTCTGCTGAGCGCGCCCTGCCGTTTTTCAAATTATTGAAAAAGGCAGGTCCAATGAGATGGACTCCGGAAGCGGAGGCTGCGCTGCAAGACTTGAAGAGATACCTGTCCTCCCCTCCAATACTTGTCGCACCTAAGCCACAAGAGAAGTTGCTGCTGTATATAGCGGCAACCAATCAAGTGGTTAGTGCTGCGTTAGTAGCGGAGAGGGAGGCAGATGACGAGCCTGCAACCACGGCAGGCGCATCCAGCGACAAGCAGGGTGCTTCCCCGACAAGCTCTGGTCCCGACAAGGATGGATCTGCGCAGATGCGCGAGGAGATACAGAAGAGCATGGTGCAGCGCCCAGTTTACTTTGTCAGTTCCCTTCTGCAGGGGGCTAGGTCAAGGTACTCTGGTGTGCAGAAATTGCTTTTCGGCCTTCTCATGGCCTCGAGAAAGCTGCGCCATTATTTCCAAGCACATGAGATCATAGTTGTCACTCGTTTTCCGCTAAAGAGGATACTACAGAATCCAGAAGCGACAGGCAGGATTGTTGAGTGGGCACTGGAACTGTCAAGCTTTGGCCTCAAGTTTGAGAGCACTTCGACTATTTAGAGCAGAGCATTGGCAGAATTTATAGCAGAATGGACGCCAACACTAGATGAAGAAATTCCAGAGACGAGCATCCCCGTCGATGAAGCGAGCAAAGAGTGGCTGATGTACTTTGATGGTGCCTTTTCGCTGCAAGGCGCCGGCGCTGGCGTGCTGCTTGTCGCACCCACCGAAGAGCACCTCAAGTACGTGGTCCAGATGCACTTTCCCAAGGAGCAAGCAACAAAAAATACTGCAGAGTATGAAGGCTTGCTTGCCGGTCTCAGGATCGCGGCAGACCTTGGGATCAAGAAGCTCATTGTCAGGGGTGACTCGCAGCTTGTCGTCCGCCAAGTGAACAAGAGTTATCAGAGTCCGTTGATGGAAGCTTACGTCGACGAAGTGAGAAAGCTAGAAGAGCACTTTGACGGCTTGCAGATGGAGCATGTTCCAAGAGCTCAGAACGCCATTGCCGATGGCCTGTCAAAGTGTGCTGCACTTACGTTACCTGTGGAACCAGGGATCTTTGTGCTCAAGCTGACTCAGCTGTCTGTAACGCCATCAACTGGACAGAGCAAGAAGAGGAAGTTGGTTTCTGGTGACTATTTTCCGGCAGAGCTTCCTGAAGCCGCCGCCAAGAAGGTCCCTAAGATCAACGCCAAGAGTGCTGAGGAGCAGTCTGCTCCGGCAAGCCCTAGGGTTTGTTCCGTTGAAGCACAAACTCCCGACAAGTTTTGCTCCGACAAGCTTGCCGGGGAACGTCAAGCTCCGGCAGAGCCGCAGGTTCTCGCCGTAGAAGCGGATGTTCCCGCAGCAGCAGATTTGCCTTTAGTCCTTGTTGTCGAGCCACAAGCTCCAGCATGGGCACAGCAGATTGTCCGTTTCCTTCAGACAGGAGAACTTCCCGAAGAGCAAGAAGAAGCGGAAAGAGTAGCCCGGCAGTCAAGTATGTACCAGTTTGTTGACAACACACTGTACAGAAGAAGACTCAATGGTGTGAAATTGAAGTGTATTCACCGGGAAGACGGAGAAAAGCTGTTGGCAGAGATACATGGAGGCATATGTGGTCACCACATTGGCGCAAGAGCACTTGCCGGCAAAGCATTCCGGCAAGGTTTCTTTTGGCCGACAGCCCTCCAGGATCCAACTGCACAAGTAACCAAGTGTGAAGCGTGCCAGTTCCATTCCAAGCAGATACACCAACCAGCTCAAGCTCTCCAGACAATCCCTTTATCCTGGCCATTTTCGGTCTGGGGGCTCGACATCCTCGGCCCCTTTCCCTGAGCAATCGGGGGCTTTGAGTACTTGTACGTTGCAATCGACAAGTTCACAAAGTGGCCAGAAGTGGAAGCAGTGAGGAAGGTGACAGCACAGTCAGCAGTCAAGTTCTTCAGGTCGATTGTTTGCCGCTTCAGGATCCCTAACAGGATAATCACCGACAACGGTACGCAATTCACGAGCCGCACCTTCATGCAGTACGCCCAAGATCTTGGCGCCAAGGTCTGCTTCGCTTCTGTTGCTCACCCGAGAAGCAACGGTCAAGCGGAGAGGGCAAATGCTGAAGTGCTGCGCGGGCTCAAGACCAGGACTTTCGACAGGCTGCACAAGTGCGGAAGAAACTGGATCGAGGAGCTGCCGGTGGTTCTTTGGTCGATCAGAACGACGCCAAATCGAGCCACTGGACAGACACCTTTCGCTCTAGTCTATGGAGCAGAGGCAGTTCTCCCCACGGAACTCGTATACGGGTCACCTCGAGTGCTCGCTTATGATGAGCTTGAGCAAGAGCAGCTGCGATAAGATGACGTGCTGCTCCTTGAGGAAGACCGTCTTCAGGCTGCTGTACGAGCTGCTCGTTACCAGCAAGCTTTGCGCTGCTACCATAGCCGCAAAGTTAATGCCAGAAGTCTCGAGGAAGGCGACCTTGTTCTTCGGCGTGTTCAGTCCGCCAAGAATTCCAACAAGTTGACGCCGAAGTGGGAAGGCCCTTACCGGGTGAAACGAGTCACTAGGCCTGGTGCTGTCTGCCTTGAGACCGAAGATGCCATTCCGGTGAGCAACTCCTGGAACATTGAGCATCTTCGTAAGTTTTACCCGTAAGGCGCGGTTGCCGGAACTTGTTCCGGCAACCACCTTTTGTACAAGTCTTGCCGCTGTTGCATGTAATCCTTTGTACAAAGCCGGGCGTAGACCCCGTGCAAAAGTAAAGCTCATGTGCTCCGCACATCTTGTCAATTTCATGCTTTCTATTTTTTGCATATGTGATCTGACACTTTGTGCAGCACCTACTCCCCGGTAAGCAATAACGAGCTGTAAGGCTCCATATCTTTATTTTCTCCTCTTTCTTTTTTCTCAAGGAAAGGAAGGTTCCCTCGCCCACAAGTTTGCCGGGGGGGGGGGGGAAGGAGAAGATAATGGTATGGACCAGGCGTCGTTCAAGAAAGTTTCGCCTTACCGGGAAGCAAACAACAGAAAAGCTAAGTTGCCAAAGTTTGAGCAATCAGATTTTTAAAATTTTTAAGTTATCTCCCTTGAACGACCGCACTTTGTATGGAAAACCTATGCGCGGAGGAACCAACTCGTAGCTAGTTGCGCCCTTACTTTGTTTCGAGTCCGCTCAACAACTTAAGTGAGCTGCGACTAGTTGCGACAAGGTTTCTTGTCGGTAGCGGCACCGCTAGCAGGCTGCTGACGTCCCGCACTCAGCGCTCGCGGCTAAGGTGCCAGCACCGGCAAGTTCCCTAAAAGCGTAGGGGCAAAAACATACAAAGGGAGGAATCAAGTAAAGGGAATAACATTGCAATCATTACCCAGAATAAAGTTATATTACAAGGTAGCTTGTCGCAGCTCTAACAGATTGTTCTCATAACATGACCAGCAGCGACAAGAAAAGAAGAAAACGGGCGGCCTAGTCTACGCGATCGCCCTCAATCCTCTTGATCCCGCTCACCTTATCCACAATGGGTGCGACAAGGGTCTTGAGCGCTTCCAGATCAGCATCCGATGGCAGGGTCTTGAGGACGTTGGTGAGGTTGAGGCCCGGGTTGCGGAAGGCCACCTTCACCAACACCTTTTGAAGAGCTCCCGCGTAGATCTTGCGCGACTCGTCGGCCAGCTGCTTTGGGATCTTCTCCCGGAGCCGCTGGAGGGCCGTCGCCACGCCTTTGAAGAACAAGGTGAGCTTGGCGCTGGGTTGGAGGTTCTCATCAGAGGGATACCCGAGATCCTCCACCCCCAGCTGCGCCAGCTCCCTGTCGATATCTGCGGTAGCACTCACGAGACCCTCCGTCCAGTGCTCCAGTTTCTCCAGCGTCTTGGTCAAAGTTGTCAGCTTCAACTCAAGATCTGCGTTGGAGTCCTTGGTGGCGCTAAGCTCTTTGCCCTTCTCGGCGAGACGAGCCTGCAGCTCTAAGTTGCTGTGGGCGTCCTTCTCCCGCTCAAGCTTGAGCGCGGCAAGCTCTTCACCACTCGCCTTGAGGTCGGCCTCCAGCTGCGCCACCTTCGTCTCCAGCTCCTTCTTGGCGGCCTCGGCAACTGCGGCAGCATCCTCTGCTTGCTTAAGGGCTTCGCCGAATTCTTGCTCACGCGCGGCAAGCTCCTCCTCGTGGCTGTCGAGGTTAACTTTCCGCTGCGCCAGCTCGCTCTCCTGCGCAAACAGTTTCTCCGCGGCAAGCCACTGTTGCTCTTCAACTTCGGCCTTCTCGAGGAAGAAGGCCTTCTGCTCTTCAGCGAGTTGCTCCCGCTCCTCTGCCAGGGACCGGAGAGCTTCCTGGTTGAAACCCCGGAGCACCTCCACGCGCTTCTCGATGTCCGCTCCCGCCTTCGCGACAAGCGCCTCGCGGGATTCCAGCTTGGCTTTCCACGCGCGGTAGAGCGACAACAGCTTCCGCAGCAGTCGCTCCTCCTCAGGCTCGCCGCCGCTGCTGCTCGGCGCATCAACTAGCGTCAGCCCAGCGGAAGCGAGCACCTCTCCATCAAAGCTCTCTCCCTCGACCGGCGCTCTGGAGCTTGACGCCCAGGGGAGGTTGATGAAGACGCCATCGCCGGCCTTCAAGTAGACGCCTGGCTGGGGCTCTTCGGAGCCTGGCGCTGCGGCAGCGGCGGACGGGTCGGCGGTCGACGTAGCGCCTGGCGCTCCTGCGGCCTCAGGGCCGTCAATGCGATCACCAGACCCCTCGCCAGCTGCTGCGGCGGCAGCTTTGGCGGCCTCGTCGCCAGCGGGATCATCAGCGCCGGCTGCTTCTTCAGTGGCAGCGGCGTCGTCGGCAGCAACCTCGGTCTCCATCGGCTCCGCAGCAGATGGGTCTGATTGCCGGAAAAGTGAGAAAAGTCAAGCAAATACCCAAAAAGAAGAAGAACCCAAGGGAAGCTTTGAAGAGAAGATTACCTGTACTGGGTTCGGCAGTCGTAGTCTCCGCCGCCGGGGGGACGCTGCTGCTGTCCCTTGCCGGAGAACTCTCCCTTGCCGGAGGATTCTCCCTTGACATTTCGGGGGCGGCCTCCGGGCGCTCCTGGTGGGGCTGCTCTGCTCCTACACAAACCAACAGTCAGATGTCAGCAAAGAAAGAGTATCCATGCGCGCCCAACAGCGGAAAGCGAACCATATACTTACGCTGGGGGCTGCTCTGGAGAACAGTTGCCGGGTCCGGCAAGGTTGTCCCGGACGCACCCCCTGCTGTCACGGTGGGTTCATCCTCGATGACAATCACCGGGACCTTGGCTCTCTTCGCTGCTCTCTGGGCCAGAGTCCTAAAAAGGAATAAGTTCAGAGTAAAGCAAATGAGATACAAGACAAAACAGCAAGAATTGAAGAACTACAAGTACAACAAGAGAATCTTACTCTTCTTCTTCTTCCTTGTCGGAGCTGAACGCGGAGAAGTCGAAGTCCGGCTCATGTCCGGCGCTGGGAGGCGGAGGAGTAGTTTCCCTTGGCCGCTTGGCGGGAACATTGGCGGTGGTCTGAGACGACCCCGCTCCGGCTGCCGCCGCGGCGTGAGAAGCGGCAGGAGCAGAAGCGGTGGTCCGGCTGGACCCCGCTCCAGTTGCCGCAACAGCGTGAGGTGCTCCCGCAGCAACAGTGCTTGTCGCGGTGGAGCGTGTCACGCGGCGCGGCGACTGTTCACTCGCCTGCCGCCCCGCTACGTCCCCGGCCTTGCGGAGACGCCTTCTTGGTGGGGATGGAGGCTCTGCTTGCTGCGAGCTGCCTGAAGATGAGGAGGAAGAGGAGTTGATCTCCAGCGAGTCGCTTGTATCCTTGGCGGGCTCGCTCGACTCGACGTCATGCCCGGCAAGCTCTTTCTCGCCGGCGGGCTCCCCTTGCTTGGCACGGCTTGCCGCCTCTGCTGCATCTGCCTCCTCCTTGGTGAATCCAAATTCACCCGCGGCTGCGGCTGCCGCCGCCTCTTCCAGCCTAGTGGCGATGCATGTCATCTCCACATCGGTGGTGTCGCGGGTGAGGCTATCCTTTTCGTCGGGGCGGACCGACACTTCTACCAAGCCGTCAAAGAATTTCTGCACGACGTCGTCTGCAGGCTCTTGCCAAGTTGGGACAATTCCATGCGAATCGCACAGCGGCATCATTGCACGGATGCGGTCGAGCGCGGAATTGTTGCACAGCGGAACGACACCCTTCGGCAACCTGAACACTTCAGGATGTTGAGGGTCGTACTTGAACAGCTCCTGGAGCATCGCGTTGAGCTCCAGAACAGTGAAGTTGAAGTTGAGGCCCGGACGCAGCCTCATGATATCCGCCGCATTCTTGAATTCCCAGGTGGGTCTCCCCCGTTCCTGCAGGGGGGCAATGCGGCGGCGAAGAAAATCTGCGCCAACAGCGCCTACGGTAAGCCCGGCAAGCCTGAGGCGTAGGATCCGGGTGACGGCAATCTTAAGCCTATCATCTTCCAGGGCCACGTCACTCCAATCGCTGCCGCGTGCTACTGGGGCTTGGCGCCGGGCGGTAAACGGCTGTGGGTTCTCCTCGACAATCCAGCACCAGTCTGCTCTCCATTCCTCCCACTTGCCGCGGAACTCTCCCTCCAGATAAGTGTCCTTCTTGCCGGCCCTCGAGATCCAGGTGATTCCGCCGGATAAAGGCTCTCCTCTCTCTACTCGGGGCATAAAGAAGTGGCGAAAAAGGGCTACATTGGGATGAACTACAACAAAGTTTTCGCAAAGATGTGCGAAAACTGCCATGGTCAGAACGGCATTGGGGGTGAAGTCAAGGAGGTGGAACCCGTAGGTGTTCATGATATCGCAGAAGAACTCAGAGAAGGGCGGGCAGAGCTCGCAGTAGAAGAACAAGGCGAAGAAAGGATATCCGTTTGGAGCCATTTTCCAAGCGGCGGCTGGAAGTACCTTCGTGCGCGGATGCGCTCACGTCTCCGTCGACCAGAAGAGGTAGTAATTCTCCCTCAGCTCCCTCGCGGCAAGCTTGGGGGGGAAGATTGCCCGCTCCTTTCGCAGCGCCGCAAGCCGCTGCGCCTCGGTCGACTTCACAACCTTCCCCTTGTCGGCTCTCGGAGCCATGGCGGAAGTGGTGGAGGAGGTCGACGGCGTTGGTGGTGCTGGTGGCGATGGGGGGTGGGGCGCTGCTCTCTTTCAGCTTTGGGAAGACGAGGGAGCGGCGGAGGTTTCCGAGATTGGAGCAGCAACCGGCGAATGGGCGAACTACCCCTGTTTCCCCTGCTTATAAAGAGGGAGGGGGCGGACGTTCCGCCTTTCCGAATAAAGAAACCACCCACAATCTATCCCACGACGCCGCATTCAACGCGTGCCGTTCGGGGAGGGCGCGGTGGATACGGAGAGAGATACGGCGTAACCCAGGCCACGCGTGCCCGTGCCCTGTTTTGGGCCTGGCCCAACAGCGGTCGGCACCGTGTATGGCCCAGGCCCGGGGGCTCCTGTCGGTGTACTAGAGTAGGGGTACCCTAGTATCCCGAACTTGTGCACGGGCAGTCGCAGCATCCCGCGGCAAGGCTTGCCGGGTGACCGCCAAGGTCCTCCGTGGTTCCCCTGGAGCCATTGAAGGACAAAGTATCCAAGCCAAGGAGACAAGACCCCGGCAAGAGGAGCTTGCCGGGAAGGCCAACCAAGGCATATCCAAGCCAAGGAGACAAGACCCCGGCAAGAGGAGCTTGCCGGGAAGGCCAACCAAGGCATCCCAAGGAACTTGCCGCGACGCGCCACGCGTCCTGGCAAGGCCCGGTGAGCGACAAGCTCCCGGACGCGACAAGACAACGACCGCGGCAAGGCGATTGCCGTGGCAAGCCACCATTCTGTGTCCGTGCTCCAGCACATCCACCAACGTGTCGCTCTGGGACCCTTCCAGGCGTACGTGGCGGGAGGCTGTGCAGCCAGCGATGCGCGGTGGCAAGCGGCGCTGACAAGATTGCCATCGTGGCGAGCGGTGGCGTCCCTGACGGTCCCTTTTGCACTATTTAGGCGACGTAGACGGGCATTTAATGCCCTTGTCCCCTGCCGTCAGGGTTAGGTATGATGCAATGTAGCAAGTAGCTGTACCAACCGCAGCACCTTTCCATTTTTACCCTTGTCTACGTTGCCACCTGTCGGTGACCCCTTGAGCATATAAAAGGAGGCCCATGCGCAACGTATGGGGGGGGGGGTTCGAAAAAAAGAGAACACTCACGCTCGGTCTCGTTAGCGGCTGGTGTGTACTGTAGCACTCCGCGCTCCCGAGCAAGAACTCAATACAAACCACAAAGCAGGAGTAGGGTTTTACGCATCCATGCGGCCCGAACCTGGGTAAACTGCTCGTGTGCTTCGCCTCGATCCGCTCTTCGTGCGACCCTCGCCCCCGCTGAACCGAAAGGGACTCGGTCCGCCGGTCCCATAGGTGTTCGTGGGTCAGTACCCCGGCAGATGCCTTTATAAGAGCGTGCTCTTCTAGTTCCTATGAAAATAAAGATGAAGATCTAAAAGTTATTGATGTGTCCCCTATTAAATCTTTGTTTTGCAATATGAATCTTGATAATGATGGGACTGAATACGATCCACCTTTAGCTAGAAGGCATTCCAAGAATTCGGAATTTTTTGATCTTGATGCTAAAATTGATAAAAATGGGATTGAAGAAATTAAAACCCTAGATGTTGCTAAACCCACTATTATGGATTTCAAGGAATTTAACTATGAAATTTGCTCTTTGATTGATTGTATTTCCTTGTTACACTCCGTGCTAAATTCTCCTCATGCTTATAGTCAAAATAAAGCGTTTACTAAACATATCGTTGATGCCTTGATGCAATCTTATGAAGAAAAACTTGAATTGGAAGTTTCTATCCCTAGAAAGCTTTATGATGAGTGGGAACCAACTATTAAAATTAAAATTAAATATCATGAATGCTATGCTTTATGTGATTTGGGTGCTAGTGTTTCCATGATTCCAAAGACTTTGTGTGATTTGTTAGGTTTCCGTGATTTTGATGATTGCTCTTTAAACTTGCACCTTGCGGATTACACTATTAAGAAACCTATGGGAAGAATTAATGATGTTCTTATTGTTGCAAATAGGAATTATGTACCCATAGATTTTATTGTTCTTGACATAGATTGCAATCCTTCATGTCCTATTATTCTTGGTAGACCTTTCCTTAGAACGATTGGTGCAATTATTGATATGAAGAAAGGAATTATTAGATTCCAATTTCCATTAAGGAAATGCATGGAACACTTTCCTAGAAAGAAAATTAAATTACCTTATGAATCTATTATGAGAGCCACTTATGGATTTCCTACCAAAGATGGCAATACCTAGATCTATCCTTGCTTGTTATGCCTAGCTAGGGGCGTTAAACGATAGCGCTTGTTGGGAGGCAACCCAATTTTATTTTTATTCCTTGATTTTTGCTCCTGTTTAGTAATAAATAAATAATTTATCTATCCTCTGTTTTGGTTGTGTTTTTTTAGTGTTTGTGCCAAGTAGAACCGTTGGGAAGACTTGGGGAAAGTCTTGTTACACTTGCTGTAAAAAACAGAAACTTTAGCGCTCACGAGAACTGCTGTCATGTTTATTTGGAAAGTTCTATTTAGTTAATTATTTTTTAAGATGATTAATTGATAAATTCATCATGTCCAGCAATTTATTTTAGAATTGTTGGGGTTCCAGATCTTGCGCTAGCTACAGATTACTACAGACTGTTCTGTTTTTGACAGATTCTGTTTTTCGTCTATTGTTTGCTTATTTTGATGAATCTATGGCTAGTAAAATAGTTTATAAACCATAGAGAAGTTGGAATACAGTAGGTATAACACCATATAAATAAATAACGAGTTCATTACAGTACCTTGAAGTGGTCTTTTGTTTTCTTTCGCTAACGGAGCTCACGAGATTGTCTACTTTAAGTTTTGTGTTGTGAAGTTTTCAAGTTTTGGGTAAAGATTTGATGGATTATGGAACAAGGAGTGGCAAGAGCCTAAGCTGTCATCCCCAAGATAATATAAGGACACCTAAAAGCCAAAGCTTGGGGATGTCCCGGAAGGCATCCCCTCTTTCGTCTACTTCTATCGGTAACTTTACTTGGAGCTATATTTTTATTCGCCACATGATATGTGTTTTGCCTGGAGCGTCTTGTATGATTTGAGTCTTTATTTTTTAGTTTACCACAATCATCCTTGCTGTACACACCTTTTGAGAGAGCCATACTTGATTTGAAATTTGTTAGAATACTCTATGTGCTTCGCTTATATCTTTTGAGTTATATAGTTTTGCTCTAGTGGTTCACTTATATCTTTTAGAGCACGGTGGTGGATTTGTTTTATAGAAACTATTGATCTCTCATGCTTCACTTAGATTATTTTGAGAGTCTTAAATAGAATGGTAATTTGCTTAAAATCCTAATATGCTTGGTATATAAGATCAATAATAAAAATTTCTTATGAGTGTGTTGAATACTATGAGAAGTTCGATGCTTGATAATTGTTTTGAGACATGAAGATGGTGATATTAAAGTTGTGCTAGTTGAGTAGTTGTGAATTTGAGAAATACTTGTGTTAAAGTTTGTGATTCCCGTAGCATGCACGTATGGTGAACCGTTATGTGATGAAGTTGGAGCATGATTTATTTTTTGATTGTCTTCCTTATGAGTGGCGGTAGGGGACGAGCGATGGTCTTTTCCTACCAATCTATCCCCCTAGGAGCATGCACGTAATACTTTGCTTTGATAACTTGTAGATTTTTGCAAAAAGTATATGAGTTCTTTATGACTAATGTTGAGTCCATGGATTATACGCACTCTCACCCTTCCACCTTTGCTAGCCTCTCTAATACCGCGCACCTTTCGCCGGTATCATACACCCACCATATACCTTCCTCAAAACAGCCACCATACCTACCTATTATGGCATTTCCATAGCCATTCCGAGATATATTGCCATGCAACTTTCCACCGTTCCGTTTATTATGACACACTCCATCATTGTCATATTGCTTAGCATGATCATGTAGTTGACATCGTATTTGTGGCAAAGCCACCATTATAATTCTCTCATACGTGTCACTCTTGATTCATTGCATATCCCGGTACACCGCCGAAGGCATTCATATAGAGTCATATTTTGTTCTAAGTATCGAGTTGTAATTCTTGAGTTGTAAGAAAAATAAAAGTGTGATGATCAACATTATTAGAGCATTGTCCCAGTGAGGAAAGGATGATGGAGACTATGATTCCCCCACAAGTCGGGATGAGACTCCAGACGAAAAATAAAAAAAGAGAAAGAAAAGAGGCCATAAAAAAGAGAAAAGGCCCAAATAAAAAAATGAGAGAAAATGAGAGAAGGGACAATGTTACTATCCTTTTACCACACTTGTGCTTCAAAGTAGCACCATGATATTCATAGTAGAGAGTCTCTCAAGTTATCACTTTCATATACTAGTGGGAATTTTTCATTATAGAACTTGGCTTGTATATTCAATGACAGGCTTCCTCAAATCGCCCTAGGTCTTCATGAGCAAGCAAGTTGGATGCACAACCACTTAGTTTCTTTTTGAGCTTTCATATACTTATAGCTCTAGTGCATCCGTTGCATGGCAATCCCTACTCACTCACATTGATATCTATTGATGGGCATCTCCATAGCCCGTTGATACGCCTAGTTGATGTGAGACTATCTTCCCCTTTTTGTCTTCTCCACAACCACCGTTCTATTCCACCTATAGTGCTATGTCCATGGCTCACGCTCATGTATTGCGTGAAAATTGAAAAAGTTTTGAGAATGTCAAAAGTATGAAACAATTTCCTAGCTTGTCATAGGGGTTGTGCATGATTTAAATATTTTGTGTGGTGAAGATGGAGCATAGCCAGACTATATGATTTTGTAGGGATAACTTTCTTTGGCCATGTTATTTTGAGAAGACATAATTGCTTTCTTAGTATGCTTGAAGTATTATTGTTTTTATGTCAATATTAAACTTTTGTCTTGAATATGTCGGATCTGAATATTAATACCACAATTAAGAAGAATTACATTAAAAATTATGCCAAGCAGCACTCCGCATCAAAAATTCTGTTTTTATCATTTACCTACTCGAGGACGAGCAGGAATTAAGCTTAGGGATGCTTGATACGTCTCCAACGTATCTATAATTTTTGATTGCTCCATGCTATATTATCTACTGTTTTGGACATTATTGGGCTTTATTATCCAGTTTTATATTGTTTTTGGGACTAACCTATTAACAGGAGGCCCAGCCCAGAATTGCTGTTTTTTGCCTGTTTTAGGGTTTCGAAGAAAAGGAATATCAAACGGAGTCCAAATGGAATGAAACCTTTGGGAACGTGATTTTCTCAACAAACAAGACCCGGGACACTTGGACCCTACGTCAAGACAAAGAAGAGGAGGCCACGAGGTAGGGGGGCGCGCCTACCCCCCCAGGCGCGCCCTCCACCCTCGTGGGCCCCTTGTTGCTCCACCGACGTACTCCTTCCTTCTATATATACCTACGTACCCCCAAACGATCAGATACGGAGCCAAAAACCTAATTCCATCGCCGCAACTTTCTGTATCCACGAGATCCCATCTTGGGGCCTGTTCCAGAGCTCCGCCGGAGGGGGCATCGATCACGGAGGGCTTCTACATCAACACCATAGCCTCTCCAATGAAGTGTGAGTAGTTCACCTCAGACCTACGGGTCCATAGTTATTAGCTAGATGGCTTCTTCTCTCTTTTTGGATCTCAATACAATGTTCTCTCCATCTCTTGTGGAGAACTATTCAATGTAATATTCTTTTTGCGGTGTGTTTGTTGAGACCGATGAATTGTGGGTTTATGATCAAGTCTATCTATGAATAATATTTGAATCTTCTCTTAATTCTTTTATGTATGATTGGTTATCTTTGCAAGTCTCTTCGAATTATCAGTTTGGTTTGGCCTACTAGATTGATCTTTCTTGCAATGAGAGAAGTGCTTAGCTTTGGGGTCAATCTTGCGGTGTCCTTTCTCAGTGACAGTAGGGGCAGCAAGGCACGTATTATATTGTTGCCATCGAGGATAACAAGATGGGGTTTTCATCATATTGTATGAGTCTATCCCTCTACATCATGTCATCTTGCTTAAGGCGTTACTCTATTTTTAACTTAATACTCAAGATGCATGCTGGATAGCGGTTGATGAGTGGAGTAATGGTAGTAGATGCAGGCAGGAGTCGGTCAAGTTGTCTCGGACGTGATGCCTATATACATGATCATACCTAGATATTCTCATAACTATGCTCAATTCTGTCAATTACTCAACAGTAATTTGTTCACCCACCGTAGAATACTTATGCTCTCGAGAGAAGCCACTATTGAAACCTATGGCCCCCGGGTCTATCTTTACCATATTAATCTCCTACTACTTAGTTATTTCCTTTGCTTTTTACTTTGCCTTTATTTTACTTTGCATCTTTATCACAAAAATACCAAAAATATTATTTTATCATATCTATCAGATCTCACTCTCGTAAGTGGCCGTGTAGGGATTGACAACCCCTATTCGCGTTGGTTGCGAGGATTTATTTGTTTTGTGCAGGTACGAGGGACTCGCGCGTAGCCTCCTACTGGATTGATACCTTGGTTCTCAAAAACTGAGGGAAATACTTACGCTACTTTGCTGCATCATCCCTTCCTCTTCGGGGAAAACCAACGCAGTGCTCAAGAGGTAGCAGTCCTATCCGGACTAAGTCCTCCGGTTTATATAGACACTAGGAGGATCTAGGGTTACACAAGGCCAGTTACAAAGAAGGGAATCTACATATCCGGTCGCCAAGCTTGCCTTCCACGCCAAGGAGAGTCCCATCTGGACACAGGTACAGTCTTCGGTCTTCGTATCTTCACAGCCCATCAGTCCAGCCCATGGCTAACAGGCCGGATGCCCGAGGACCCCTTAGTCCAGGACTCCCTCAGTAGCCCCTGAACCAGGCTTCAATGACGAGGTGTTCGGCGCGCAGACTGTCTTCTGCATTGCAAGGCGGGTTCCTCCTCCAACGTCTTCCAAGTAATGTGTTCGGCTTTCAATTCAATGCCGCACCCCTCGGCTTCTTTGCATTTATGACTTCATCCTCCACGTGTCGGGCGAATGTGGGTGCTCATGGTATTTTTTTGGAAATAACACCCTAGCCCTGCAAGAAAGAATGTCTATTTAAAGGGATTGGATCTTAGATCCTTTCGGCATCACGCGGAGAAAATCCTCAGATACTGCTAGGCAAAACCATTCCAACATGGCCAACATTCCCAGCTCCTCTTCCCATTCCAACCTAGAGAGAGGCGAGTGGAAGAGGTGCTTCATGCCCCACAGCCAATTGGTGAAGCTGCAAACGCAAGGATTTCTCCCTCCTGCAGATCTGGTCCATGTTCGAGCAGGACTGGCCTTCTTCAACGGCAAAACCCAGGCGGAGGATTTCCCCAATCTGTGTGCGGGAGAACGAGTATGCTTCATCCCCTATCTGCTGAGGGGCGTGGGATTTCCAATTCACCCATTCCTCCGAGGGCTTCTGGAGTACTACGGCCTCCAGCTACATAATTTTACCCCGGCCTCCATCCTGCACATCGCGGGTTACGTTGCTTTATGCAAACTATTCCTGGGTTGCGAGGCCCATTTCGATTTGTGGAGAAGACTGTTCTACCTCGTCCCTCACAATCAAGGTGGGTCAATTTTTGAAGTGGGAGGAGCCAAAGTGTGGCGCATCGCCGGGACCGGATACCCGTCCGGCACGCCGAAGAAAGCTCCCGAAGAGTGGCTTTCCGGATGGTTCTACATCGACGACGTCGCTCTACCTGACCCCGTCCATATGGGCCTCCCTGAGTTTTCAAATGCTCCGCTGAAGAAACGCCATAGCTGGCGTCCTCGGAGCCTCGAGGAAGAGGATAGTGCAGAGATCAGCCTGCTGCTGGGCAAGATTAAGACGCTTGCCCAGTCCGGATTGTCAATAGCCGAGGTGATGGCGATTTCGATAACGCGGGGGGTCCAGCCTCTTCAATACAGAGGGATGCCCATGTGGCATTATAATGGAGAAGATGACGCCTCAAGCTATGGCCGAAAGGGCCCGAAGACTCCTGCCGCCCTGGCCAAAATACTGGCCGAGCTGTATAAAGGGGAGAAGGAGGAGTTCACCCGTCTACAAATTCAAGACGGGTTTTCCATGTATAATCCTCCCAGCTGGGTAAGGTTCAACTCCACTATTTTATTCTTGTCCCTGAATCATTCTTAACAGGCAGCATCTTATCTTGCTCATAATAGGAATGGAGAAAGGCTGTCGAGGGGATCCATGACCCTGCCCCTCAGCCGGAGAATCACAACCGGGATCTCAACCCTGGATATGAGGAAGATCCGGACATATTTGTGGAGCTTGAGGATGGAATATTCTATCAGATGAGCTACGACGGTACATATGTACCCATCATCACCGATTACCCCGGCCTCCTTCCTGCTTCATGTGTAAGTAATCCGAAGAAACCTTATCCAAAAGAGTTTTCTTATTCCTCCTTACCCACCGCACTGTCCTGTGCTTAGAAGGGGAAGCGTTCAGCGTGCCATGCTGCCCCAGGAGCATCTCCGAAGAGAGCGTCCCCCATATCGGGCAAGCCTTCTAAGAGGAAGGCAAACAAAGATACGGTCGAGCCTTCATCAAAGAGGTATGAATTTGGAAGTATGCACCTTTGCAGTCACATCCAACAGTGACCTTTCCGTTTACCCTGTATCAGGAAAAAGGTGTGCCGGACTATACCCGAGGGTTCGGCCAGTCATACTTCCCGCAGCCAGGATTCAAATCCTGTCGTGAAGACGGGTGCTAATGCGGGGGTGACGCCGGACTGTCCTCCAGTCGGGGACTCGGATGATGTATCCGTCACCAACTCGGAAGTGGAGAGCGCCATGAATCATCGGCACCGCAGGGCTGTTTTACGAGACCCTGGATTTTTAGAAGAGTCATTTAACGCCTTCAACTCGGCCGATGCATATATCCGAGCTGCTCGAGATGAGCCTAATAGAGCCACAAAACAGTATTTAAAAGATGTGTAGGTAAGTTTGTTCTGTCTGACTATCATAACCATATGCCAGTAGCCCCCGAGACTTAAAGTAGTTGAAACAACTGATTTAAGGATCAATGTACAACCGGGTGCTTACGGAGAAGAACACCATGTTAACTCAGGATCTAGAAAAGTGTCGGCGCCAACTGTTTACTGCCAATGCCGAACTGGAGAAATCCAAGAAGGCATCCCCCGGTAATGTTTCCCTCCATCGAGAAATCATAATTGTACACTAATAATGCTAATCTGGTTGCTTATCGTTGTATTTGATCGTTAGAACAACTGCGGGAGCAGCTGGACGCCACTCGAGGCGAAAAACATGGAGCCAAAAAACTGCTAGCAGCGGGCGAGCGTGTGTTAACAAAAGTCGTTCAGGAGAAAAAGAAGCTCCAGGATTCGAACATCAAACTGGGTGAAGAACTGAAAGACGTGCGAGCTCAGCTAGCTGACTCCGTGAAGGAGAACAAAAAACTACGAGGCGACATATTCAGTATGTGGCCGCATTTATCTTATAACAGTTTGGAAGTAACCGTAGCTGATATAGCTGTGATTGCAGGTGTATTGATGGGCCGCCCTGAAGAGGAGGTGTCCGGATCATCAAGTGATCTTCTGCAAGAGCTGTCGCAGTTGCACGAGCAAGCTCGGCAGGCAATGCGGAGTGTAGCCAAGGCCTTATGGCCATCCGACTCCCCTCCAGGGAGTATGGAGAAGCTTGTAGAGCTGTTCAAGGGAGCGCGTCGGCGTATCCGACTGTGGAAGATATCGGCCTGCCGGGAGGGTCCGCGAGAAGCCTGGGCCATGATAAAACGTGGTATACCAAGCTGGATCCGAATCACATGGCCCGGGTCAGACTGCTAGGGTCAAATGGGGAAGAAATTCCCGTTAGTTTACTATATGGCCAAGTTGAGGTGGCTGCTAGATACTCACAATAGGATTGTAAGTTAGACCGCCTGTTGGACGGTATAGAGGAGGAAGTTTTTGAGTCCTAAGTGACTATGTACTTTCCTTCTAGCTGGATAATAAAAAAAATTGTCATGGCCGACCTTTTCGCTTCGACCTCTGGACCCGAAGGTGCGGAGTGTTTCCGAATACCCTAATGGTAGAATATATTGGGGCGTGCATCGGAACCAGGCGTAGGGGTCATAGTAGCTTGAACAGACAATGTGGATCCGGCTAGTTATGTTATATTACATTATGTAAGAAACATCTTCTAGAGAGAATAGTTCCGTTAAGGGTTCCTTTCCCTGGGTGTGCATGCGTTTAATGTGCATTTCCGAACTGTGATTGAAAAAATCACAGGGAATGAATGCGGGGGCATCTTTAATTCGTCGACCGAATATTCCCTTAAGAACGCTAGCTTTCGGCTTCACCCAGTCTGAGGTACACATCCGGATGACCCGGCAGTAACAATCGCAGAGGTGCTCCCTTTATGAACTAACGGGAACATAGGGCATAAGCACAGGAGCCAGGCAAACCAGCTTGGCCAAAACTTTAGTCATATCGATGCATATAATGGAGAAGAAAAGGTACATATGGAAAAATGCATATGTGGTGAGCTTGATGCTCAAAGGATAATAGCAAGCTTCTGTACGAGAAGCCCCCAGGTATAATGAACGTACATATACAGAGATGTACGCATCAGGTAAGGACGGTCTAGCCGTACTGAAACCGTAAGGCTAAAGAGCAAAACGAAAGAAAAAGATAAAAAACAAAAAGAGAGAAAAAATAACGTTAATAACAGGAGGGAAGAGACGAACACAGAGTTCGGCGCTAGGCATAAAATCGTCGTAGTCTGGCCGCATTCCAGGGGTTCGGCTCCAGTGAGAACTTCGTCAATGATGAAGGGACCCTCCCACTTGGGCTTGAGTTTGTCATTTTTCTTCTCCGGCAGGCGTAGAACGAGACCACCAATGTTATAAGTCTTGGCCCGCACTTATCTGCTTTGATACCTGCGAGCCTGCTGTTGATAAAATGCGGAATGGGCTTTTGCGACGTCGCGCTCCTCCTCCAAGGCATCTAGGTTGTCCTGCCGATCAAGCTCGGCTTCTCTCTCTTTGTACATGCGCACTCGAGGTGAGTCATGAATAATATCGCAGGGTAACACTGCTTCTGCACTGTACACCATGAAGAAAGGTGTATATCCAGTAGTGCGGTTGGGCGTGGTCCACAGCCCCCAGAGTACGGATTCAAGTTCCTCCACCCAGTGCTTGTCTGATTCTTTCAAAGACCGCACTACTCTAGGTTTGATGCCGCTCATAATAAGACCATTAGCCCGTTCAACTTGACCGTTTGTCTGCGGGTGATAGACCGAGGCGTAATCGAGTTTAATACCTAGATTAGCACACCAAGTTTTCACTTCATCAGCTGTGAAATTAGAGCCATTATCGGTTATTATGTTGTGTGGGAGACCATAACGGTGTACCACGCCGGATATGAAATCTATTACCGGCCCCGCTTCGTCCGTTTTGACTGGTTTGGCCTCTATCCACTTAGTGAATTATCCACCATGACCAGCATATACTTTCTCTTATGGCTTCCTCCTTTAAGGGGTCCGACCATATCGAGTCCCCAGACCTCAAAAGGCCAAGTGATGGGGATTGTTTGTAAGGCAGTGGGGGGCATATGGCTTTGGTTGGCGAAGAGTTGGCATTCGACGCAACGTTGGACAAGGTCCTGTGCATCTGCTCGGGCCTTCGGCCAATAAAACCCTGCACGGAAGGCCTGGCTAACAAGGGCCCGAGTTGCGGCGTGGTGACCGCCGAGCCCTGCATGAATCTCGGCCAAGAGCTTTCGCCCCTCTTCCTCGGAGATACATCTTTGAAGAACTCCGGTAGCACTTTTCTTATAGAGCTCTCCGTCATGAACCTAGTAGGCCTTCGAACGCCGGACAATGCAGCAGGACTCATTCTGGTCCTCAGGAAGCTCCTTCCTGTTAAGGTAGGCCAGGAAGGGTTCGGTCCATGGGGCAATGACTGCCATTATGAGATGCGCCGACGGTGTTATTTCAGTGGCTGAGCCTCTGATGATGTTGGTGTTTTGGGAATCTGGGGTTATGCTCGGATCCGGACTAGTGTTGCTGTTTTCCCCCTGCCACACCACGGATGGCTTAAAAAGCATTTCCAGAAAGATATTAGGTGGGACGGGGTCGCGCTTAGCGCCAATACGAGCAAGAACGTCCGCCGCTTGATTACTTTCTTGAGCCACATGATGGAACTCGAGCCCCTCGAACCGGGCCGACATTTTTATGACTGTGTTACGATAAGCTGCCATCTTCGGATCTTTGGCGTCGAAGTCTCCATTTATTTGAGATATTGTGAGGTTTGAGTCCCCGCACACTTCTAGGCGTTGTATGCCCATGGAGACAGCCATCCGGAGACCATGCAATAAGGCCTCGTATTCGGCTGTGTTATTGGAGTCTGTGTATAGTATTTGGAGTACGTACTGAACGACGTCTCTAGTAGGGGACGTTAAAACGACGCCCGCTCCTAGCCCTGCCAGCATTTTGGAGCCATCGAAATACATAACCCAATCGGAATATGTGTCGTACTCTTTAGGGAGTTCGGCCTCTGTCCATTCGGCGACGAAGTCAGCCAGTACTTGGGATTTAATAGCTCAACGTGGTTTGTATGTAATATCAAATGGAAGGAGCTCAATGGCCCATTTGGCAATCCGGCTCGTGGCATCATGGTTGTTTATAATGTCATTGAGTGGTACTTCGGAAGCCACCGTGATCAAACACTCCTGGAAGTAGTGACGAAGCTTTCGGGATGCCATGAAGACCGTGTATGCTATATTTTGATAATGGGGGTACCGGGATTTGCATGGTGTAAGGACAATGGATACGTAGTATACTGGCTTCTGAAGCGGGAATTTGTGTTCGTCATGTTCTCGTTCGACGACGAGCACGGCGCTCACCACCTGATGTGTTGCCGGTATGTATAACAACATTGGTTCGCCGACGTTTGGTGTGGCTAGGATTGGGTTGCTCGCAAGAAGGGTTTTTATTTCCTCCAGTTCGGCTGTTGCCGCGTCCGTCCACTCGAAGTGATCGGTTCACCGTAGAAGACGATAGAGTGGCAGTGCCTTTTCTCCCAATCTGGAGATAAAGCAGCTTAGAGCTGCCACGCAACCCGTGAGCTTTTGGACTTGTTTAAGCTCTCTTGGCGTAGCCAATTGTGACAGAGCTCGGATTTTGGCTGGATTTGCTTCAATTCCTCTGTTGGAAACGATGAAGCCCAGCAGTTTTCCGGCGGGGACGCCGAAAACGCACTTTTCAGGATTGAGCTTGATGTCATACGTGCAGAGGTTATCGAATGTGAGACGTAGATCGTCTATCAATGTTTCTACGCGCCTGGTTTTGATGACGACGTCGTCCATGTAAGGTTCAACTGTCTTGCCAATCTGCTTCTCCAGGCATGTTTGAATCATGCGTTGGTATGTGGCGCCGGCGTTCTTGAGCCCGAAGGGCATGGTGTTGAAGCAGAATGGCCCATATGGGGTAATGAATGCTGTTGCAGCTTGATCAGACTCCTTCATTTTGATTTGATGGTATCCGGAATATGCATCCAGGAAACACAGTGAGTCGTGTCCTACGGTAGCATCAATGATTTGATCAATGTGGGGGAGGGGGATGAAGGAAATATGCCCTAGAGGCAATAATAAAGTTATTATTTATTTCCTTATATCATTATAAATGTTTATTATTCATGCTAGAACTGTATTAACCGGAAACATAATACATGTGTGAATACATAGACAAACAGAGTGTCACTAGTATGCCTCTACTTGACTAGCTCGTTGATCAAAGATGGTTATGTTTCCTAACCATAGACATGAGTTGTCATTTGATTAACGGGATCACATCATTAGTAGAATGATGTGATTGACTTGACCCATTCCGTTAGCATAGCACTTGATCGTTTAGTTTGTTGCTATTGCTTTCTTCATGACTTATACATGTTCCTATGACTATGAGATTATGCAACTCCCGTTTAACAGAGGAACACTTTGTGTGCTACCAAATGTCACAACGTAACTGGGTGATTATAAAGGTGCTCTACAGGTGTCTCGGAAGGTACTTGTTGGGTTGGCGTATTTCGAGATTAGGATTTGTCACTCCGATTGTCGGAGAGGTATCTCTGGGCCCTCTCGGTAATGCACATCACTTAAGCCTTGCAAGCATTGCAACTAATGAGTTAGTTGCAGGATGATGTATTACGGAACGAGTAAAGAGACTTGCCGGTAACAAGATTGAACTAGGTATTGAGATACCGACGATCGAATCTCGGGCAAGTAACATACCGATGACAAAGGGAACAACGTATGTTGTTATGCGGTCTGACCGATAAAGATCTTCTTAGAATATGTGGGAGCCAATATGAGCATCCAGGTTCCGCTATTGGTTATTGACCGGAGACGTGTCTCGGTCATGTCTACATTGTTCTCGAACCCGTAGGGTCCGCACGCTTAAGGTTTCAATGACAGTTATATTATGAGTTTATGAGTTTTGATGTAGCGAAGGAGTTCGGAGTCCCGGATGTTATCGGGGACATGACGAGGAGTCTCGAAATTGTCGAGACGTAAAGATCGATATATTGGGCGACTATATTCGGACATTGGAAAGGTTCCGAGTGATTCGGGTATTTTTCGGAGTACCGGAGAGTTACGGGAATACGTATTGGGCCTTATTGGGCCATATAGGATAGAAGGAAAAGGGCCTCAAGGGTGGCCGCACCCCTCCCCTTGGTCTGGTCCGAATTGGACTAGGGAAGGGGGGCGCCCCCTTCCTTCCTTCTCCTTTTCCCTTCCTCTTTTCCAATTCCATATGGGAGGTGGAATCCTACTAGGACTAGGGAGTCCTAGTAGGACTCCACACTTGGCGCGCCCCCTCCTAGGGCCAGCCCCCTCCTAGGGCCGGCCCCCTCCTCCCTTGCTCCTTTATATACAGGTGTAGGGGGGCACCCCAAAGACACAACAATTGATCCTTGAGATCTATTAGCCGTGTGCGGTGCCCTCCTCCACCATAATCCTCGATAATATTGTAGCGGTGCTTAGGCGAAGCCCTACGACGGTAGAACATCAAGATCGTCACCACGCCGTCGTGCTGACAGAACTCTTCCCCGACACTTTGCTGGATCGGAGTCCGGGATCATCATCGAGCTGAACATGTGCTAAAACTCGGAGGTGCCGTAGTTTCGGTGCTTGATCGGTTGGGCCGTGAAGACGTACGACTACATCAACCGCGTTGTCATAACGCTTCCGCTGTCGGTCTACGAGGGTACGTAGACAACACTCTCCCCTCTCGTTGCTATGCATCACCATGATCTTGCGTGTGCGTAGGAATTTTTTTGAAATTACTACGTTCCCCAACAGGGGGAGGGATCCTTAGGGCAAGCCTTATTGAGGTCTTTAAAATCGACACACAACCGCCAGGATTTGTCCTTCTTTGGTACCATCACCAGGTTTGCTAGCCAGTCCGGATGTTTTATTTCTCTGATGAATCCGACCTCAATTAACTTGGCTAGCTCCTCCCCCATAGCTTGACGTTTGGGTTTGGAAAAGCGCCGCAGTGTTTGCTTGACCGGTTTATATCCTTTTAATATATTGAGGCTGTGTTCGACCAACTCGCATGGGATTCCTGGCATATTAGAAGGGTGCCAGGCGAATATATCCCAATTTTCGCACAGGAACTCTCGTAGAGCGGCATCAACCGTTGGATCTAATTGTGCTCCGATGGATGATGTCTTCTTGGGGTCCGTTGGATGGACTTGGAATTTGACTATTTCTTCTGCTGGTTTGAAGGAGGTGGATTTGGGTCGTTTGTCTAGGACGACATCATCCCTGTCCACGTAGAGCGCAACGCGACTAATTCTTCAGCCGCGAGGGCTTCAGATAATGCCTCGAGGGCCAAGGATGCGGTTTTATTCTTGGCGCGGAGTGCTATGTCCGGATCACTAAGATTATACCGCTGGGCCCAGGCATCTTAAATTTCATGTATTCGTAATGGGGTACCGCTTGGAAGCGCGTAAATGCATCTCGCCCTAAGAGGGCGTGATACCCGCTATTGAAAGGGGCCACTTGGAAGGTTATTTCTTCGGACCGATAATTCTCCGGCGTGCCGAATACCACATCGAGTGTTATTTTTCCCATACACCGCGCCTCCCGACTGGGGATAATTCCTCGGAAGGTCGTGTTGCTGTGCTCAATGCGGCTCCTGTCTATTTCCATTTTGTGGAGTGTATCTTCATAGATGAGGTTTAGTCCACTGCCGCCGTCCATAAGGACCTTGGTAAGCCGAAAGCCATCCACAATTGGACTGAGGACCAAGGCGGCTAGTGCTCGGACTGTCCTGTATTTTGGTTCGTCGCCGGCATTAAAAGTTATAGCTGTGTCGTTCCAAGGGTTTATTGCTTCTATTTGACAGACTTCGGCGAGTCCGTGTAGTGCTCTCTTGCGCCTATTGTTGGAGGTGAATGTCTCGAAGACCGTCAGTACTTTGGGGTCGTTGTACTCTGGGGGGTGTTGTTCTGGGTTATTCTCGGTGAGGATATCCTTGCCGCTCTTGGCCACTTACCGGAGTATCCAACATGCTCTAAGGCTATGTGTTGGTATGTTATCCGGTGTTGCGTGTATTTTGCATGGCCCATCGAGCCATCCTTCCAGGATAGTTCTGCGCCCCATACTGGACTTGTATTTCTTTACTATTGAACCGAGCGTGTTGCAAGGGTGCGCCCTTTTCGCCTGAATGAAGGGTTGAGTGGGGACCGATGATTCCCAATGAGCTGCTTGAGTTTTCCAGGCGCTTTCCGTTGCACTATACTTGTGTACGATGGTTGCCAAGTCAGCAAAGTGTAGAATGCGATAGCGGTTGATGGTGTTGAGGATTCCTTCGTCCCTGCAATTGTTGCGGAACACTGAGATTGCTTCCTCGTCGCGGCAATCTTTAATATGAAAAGAAGGAATCTGGCCCAGAAGTGGTGGACTGTTTCCTGAGATTGCTGTTTTATGCTCATGAGAGCTCTTGTATTCGGGTGGGTGGGTGGATTTAAATCTGAACCCTGCCCCAGTTTCGGATCCGGAGTCTGAAGGTCTTCCGAACTTAACAGATCGGGCTCCGGGATGTCCACTTATTTCTTAGGCCCGTCGTCCGATTCTATGTTCGGAGGGCAGGATGCTTCACCTCGCGGGTAGGTGTCCGGCTCTTCGAGACAGGAGATCTGGACATAGTCCGTCCTCAATATGGAGGAAGAGCTATCTACTCGCTCCTCGACTATTGCTATCTGGTGGGTGATCGACGGAGATTTGATTTCTCTCTGATTGGGTTTAAACCCAATCCGATCGTAGTCTGTAGCGACCCCCAGGCGGCGATGCGATCTAGGAGCTCGTTTAAAGACGAAAGCTCTGCTGGATCCATCTGCTTGGAGTGTTCGGAGTTGATATGAAGGGGGTTTTTGATGACCCGAGAGGTCATCGTCGGCTTAATGACCGAACGGGCGGTCATGGTAAAGCCGCCCAGCCGGAGGGTTTGCCTGGAGCCAGCATTCCTCCGGTGGTGATATTATCTTTGAGAACAAGGCGAGACATTGATCTTGTTGTCGACAGCACAGTGGAACTCTCAATGAAAGCACCAATGTCGGTGTCAAAACCAGCGGATCTCAAGTAGGGGGTCCCGAATTGTGCGTCTAAGGTCGATGGTAACACGAGACAAGGGACACGATGTTTACCCAGGTTCGGGCCCTCTCTATGGAGGTAATACCCTACGTCCTGCTTGATTGATATTGATGAATATGAGTATTACAAGAGTTGATCTACCTCGAGATCATACTGGCTAGACCCAAGAGGCCTAGCTTGTATGGCTATGATAATGAGTGTCCTATCCGGACTAAGTCCTACGGTTTATATAGACACAAGGAGGAATGATGGCCCACAAGTATAGGGGATCTATCGTAGTCCTTTCGATAAGTAAGAGTGTCGAACCCAACGAGGAGCAGAAGGAAATGATAAGAGGTTTTCAGCAAGGTATTCTCTGCAAGTACTGAAATAATTGGTAACAGATAGTTTTGTGATAAGATAATTTGTAACGAGCAACAAGTAACAAAAGTAAATAAAGTGCAGCAAGATGGCCCAATCCCTTTTGTAGCAAAGGACAAGCCTGGAAAAACTCTTATATAAGGAAAAGCGCTCCCGAGGACACATGGGAATATCATCAAGCTAGTTTTCATCACGTTCATATGATTCGCGTTCGGTACTTTGATAATTTGACATCTGGGTGGACCGGTGCTTGGGTGCTGTTCTTACTTGAACAAGCATCCCACTTATGATTAACCTCTATTGCAAGCATCCGCAACTACAACAAAAGTATTAAGGTAAACCTAACCATAGCATGAAACATATGGATCCAAATCAGCCCCTTACGAAGCAATGCATAAACTAGGGTTTAAGCTTCTGTCACTCTAGCAACCCATCATCTACTTATTACTTCCCAATGCCTTCCTCTAGGCCCAAATAATGGTGAAGTGTTATGTAGTCGATGTTCACATAACACCACTAGAGGCTAGACAACATACATCTCATCAAAATAGCGAACGAATACCAAATTCACATGACTACTAATAGCAAGACTTCTCCCTTGTCCTCAGGAACAAACGTAACTACTCACAAAGAATATTCATGTTCATAATCAGAGGGGTAATAATATGCATAAAGGATCTGAACATATGATCTTCCACCAATTAAACCAACTAGCATCAACTACACGGAGTAATTAACACTACTAGCAACCTACTAGTACCAATCCCGAACTTGGAGACAAGAATTGGATACAAGAGATGAACTAGGGTTTTGAGATGAGATGGTGCTAATGAAGATGTTGATGGAGATTGCCCTCTCCCGATGAGAGGAGCGTTGGTGATGACGATGGCGACGATTTCCCCCTCCGGGAGGGAAGTTTCCCCGGCAGAACAGCTCCGCCGAAGCCCTAGATTGGTTCCGCCAAGGTTCCGCCTTGTGGCGGCGGAGTTTCATCCCGAAAGGTTGCTTCTTATTTTTTTATCAACGAAAAACTTCATATAGGAGAAGATGGTCATCAGACAGCCACCAGGGGGCCCACGAGGTAGGGGGCGCACCCTAGGGGGGGGCGCCCCCACCCTCGTGGACAGGGTGTGGGCCCCCTGGGCTTCATCTTTGGCGAGGATTTTTCATTATTTATTATAAGGTATTCCATGGAGTTTCAGGACTTTTGGAGTTGTGCAGAATAGGTCTCTAATATTTGCTCCTCTTCCAGCCCAGAATTCCAGCTGCCAGCATTCTCCCTCCTTATGTAAACCTTGTAAAATAAGAGAGAATAGCCATAAGTATTGTGACATAATGTGAAATAACAGCCCATAATGCAATAAATATCGATATAAAAGCATGATGCAAAATGGACGTATCAACTCCCCCAAGCTTAGACCTCACTTGTCCTCAAGCGAAAGCCGATAACAATAAATATGTCCCCATGTTTAGAGGTAGAGGCGTCGATAAAAATAAAATACGGACATGAAGGCATCATGATTATTCTCATAACAGCAACATATATAGATATTGTCATATGATTACTTATGTTCAAGTGATGATCTATTCACAATGCAAAAGTATGAATCAGAAACATTATTGAGAACCAACAAACTATAACCTCAGTCATTGAAGCAATTGCAATTTATCATAACCTCAGAAAGAGTCTATGTCAGAGCTAAAAAGCAAGTCCACATACTCAACTATCATCTAGTCCTTCATAACTGCTAACACTCACGCAATACTTATGGTTACGGAGTTTTAATCAGACACAGAGAAAGATAGGGGCTTATAGTTTCGCCCCACAACCTTTTATCTCGAGGGTAATGTCAACAATAATAACTCATGCCCCTACATCCAATTAGATATAGATATATATATATATATATATATATATATATATATATATATCAGGTTCTTTCCAACATGCTGGGCTTGCCAAAGGATAAAATGAAAAGGAAATGTGAAGATCACCATGACACTTGCATAAGGTAGAAGATAATAATAAAAGATATGCCCTTCGCAGAGGGAAGCAGAGGTTGCCATGCGCTTTTATGGTTGGATGCACAAAATCTTAATGCGAAAGAACGTCACTTTATATTGCCCCTTGTGATATGAACCTTTATTATGCAGTCCGTCGCTTTTATTACTTCCACATCACAAGATCATATAAAGCTTATTTCTCCCACACTAATCATACATATTTAGAGCAATTTTTATTGCTTTGCACTGATGACAACTTACTTGAAGGATCTTATTCAATCCATAGGTAGATATGGTGGACTCTCATGGCAAAACTGGTTTAAGGGTATTTGGAAGCACAATTAGTATCTCTACTTGGTGCTGAGAATTTGGCTAGCATGAGGGGGAAAGGAAAGCTCAACATGTTGGATGATCCGTGACAATATACTTTATCTCAGATATAAGAAAACATAACCCATTACGTTGTCTTCCTTGTCCAACATCAACTCTTTAGCATGTCATATTTTGATGAGTGATCCCAATCATAAAAGATGTCAATAATAGTATATTTATATGTGAAACCTCTCTTTCCTTATTAATTCCTATTAATTGCAACGATGACCAAAGCTATGTCTACCAACTCCCAACAACTTTTAATCGTCACACTCTTTCTATGTGAAGTCATTACTATCAATAATATCAATACAAACGTTTGTTTCTTCTTATTCTTTTTCTCTTTCTTTTATTCACCCAAGATCATGGTAAGAAAATCAAGCCCTTGACTCAACACTAATCTTTATTATATAGCTCACGGACTCGATTACATAGAGAGATCATAAGGCAAAACTCAAAACTAGATCATGCCATAAACTTTATTCTACTAGATCAAAATACTACTAATAGGATCGAACTAAGGAAAACGGTAGAGATAGGAGTTGTGATTATGGTACGATACCGGGGCACCTCCCCCAAGCTTGGCAGTTGCCAAGGGGAGTGCCCATACCCATGTGATTATGTCTCCTTGGTTGGTGAAGAAGGTGGAGGTGCTGTTGATGATGCGAGCTTGTCATCCATCTTCCAAGGCATAGGTTCACCATCATAGAAGGATGATCGAGTCTCCAGAATCCTCGAATCTGCAGCCAAACTCATTCTTTTGAATCTATATTCATACTCATAGTTTTGGTTTTGCAGGTCATAGATTTGGGCTTGGAGGTGCTCGATCTTCTCATGTAGCTTGAAGATGGCCTCCTCGGTGTTCTTGGCATCCGGCTTGTAGTTGTTAGTGAACTCCACGAGCATCGTGTGGCTAGCGTTGATTCCATGCTCCACCATCCCTTGGCACTTGAAAACTTGTTGATCCATTGCTTCGAGCCTCGTCTCCACGCTTCCGGTTCCCTTTGGTCCCTCAGCATCGCGGATGTGCAGCAACCCATCACGCATCTCGATGGTTTGGGGGTGTCGCAGCACCTCCGCGAGGTAAGGGTTGATGACCTTCTCGAAGAACTTGTCCTTGGAAGCACTTGGGGACGTCATGATAATCTAGATCTATTAGAAAAACAGCTCGAAACAAGAACATAGAATATTTGCGTGATACAGGAGTCAAAACCTTCGGGAGAATATATAGTGAATTTTTACCGACCAAAATACGTATCATGCAAGAAAATGGAGTCCGGAAGGAACACGAGGTGCTCAGGGGGGTAGGGCGCGCCCTCCACCCTTGTCGGGCCCTCGTGTCCTTCCCGGACTGCTACTTAATTTTCTATTTTTCTAAATATTCCAAAACGGAGGAATATTGCCTTAAAAATTGTTTTGGAGTCGGTTTACTTACCATACCACATACCTATTCCTTTTCGGAGTCTGAAACATTCTGGAAAGTGTCCCTTATGTATTCCTCCGGGGTTACGGTTTCAATAATATTGGTTTCAATATTTATGGGATTACCTGAGATATAATGTTTAATTATTTGACCGTTTACCACCTTCCGATTTGTGCCTTCGAAGTTGTTGATTTTTATGGCACCGAAACGGTAGACCTCCTATATAACATAGGGGCCTTCCCATTTAGAGAGAAGTTTCCCTGCAAAAAATCTTAAACGAGAGTTGTATAGCAATACATAATCACCTACATTAAACTCACGCTTTTGTATCCTTTTGTCATGCCATCTTTTAACCTTTTCTTTAAACAACTTGGCATTTTCATAAGCTTGGGTTCTCCATTCATCAAGTGAGCTAATATCAAATAACCTCTTTTTACCGGCAAGTTTGAAATCATAATTGAGCTCTTTAATAGCCCAATATGCCTTATGTTCTAGTTCGAGAGGTAAGTGACATGCTTTTCCATATACCATTTTATACGGAGACATACCCATAGGATTTTTATATGCAGTTCTATAGGCCCATAATGCATCATCAAGTTTCTTGGACCAATTCTTTCTAGACCTATTGACAGTCTTTTGCAAAATTAATTTGAGTTCTCTATTACTCAATTCTACTTGACCACTAGACTGTGGGTGATACGGAGATGCAATTCTATGATTGACGTCATATTTAGCAAGCATTTTACGGAAAGCACCATGAATAAAATGTGAACCACCATCAGTCATTAAATATCTAGGGACTCCAAACCTCGGAAAAATAACTTCTTTAAGCATTTTAATAGAAGTGTTATGATCAACACTACTAGTTGGAATAACTTCTACCCACTTAGTAACGTAATCAACAACAACTAAAATATGTGTATATCCATTAGAGGCAGGAAAAGGTCCCATATAATCAAAGCACCAAACATCAAATGGTTCAATAACAAGTGAATAATTCATAGGCATTTCTTGACGTCTACTAATATTACCAATTCTTTGACATTCATCACAAGATAGGACAAACTTACGGGCATCCTTGAAGAGAGTAGGCCAATAAAAACTGGATTGCAATACCTTATGTGCAGTTCTATCTCCAGCATGGTGTCCTCCATAAGTTTCGGAGTGGCACTTGCGTAGGATCTGTTCCTGTTCATGCTCAGGTACACAACGTCTAATAACACCATCTACTCCTTCTTTATAAAGATGTGGGTCATCCCAAAAGTAATGTCTCAAATCATAGAAGAACTTTTTCTTTTGTTGGTATGTGAAGCTAGGTGGTATAAATTTAGCAACTATGTAATTAGCATAATCAGCATACCAAGGAGTACTACGAGAAGTACTTATGAAATTTAATTGTTCATCAAAAAAGCTATCATCAATAGGTAGTGGGTCATCAAGAACATTCTCTAACCTAGATAAGTTGTCTGCAATGGGGTTCTCAGCTCCTTTTCTATCAAAAATATGTAAATCAAATTCTTGTAGCAAGGGAACCCATCTAATAAGTCTAGGTTTAGCATCTTTCTTCTCCATAAGATATTTAATAGTAGCATGATCAGTGTGGATAGTTACTTTAGAATCAACAATATAAGGTCTGAACTTATCACAAGCAAATACAACTGCTAAAAGTTCTTTTTCAGTAGTAGCATAATTTCTTTGAGCATTGTCTAGAGTCTTACTAGCATAATGGATAACATTTAATTTCTTATCAACTCTTTGCCCTAGAACAGCACCTACAGCATAATCGCTAGCATCACACATAATTTCAAAAGGTAAATTCCAATCAGGTGGCTGAACAATAGGTGCAGAGACTAATGCTTTCTTAAGTATTTCAAATGCTTCTACAGAATCATCATCAAAGACAAATGGTATATCTTTTTGTAATAAATTAGTCAGAGGCTGAGAAATTTTTGATAAGTCCTTAATGAACCTCCTATAAAATCTGGCGTGCCCAAGGAAACTTCTTATACCATTGATGTCCTTGGGACATGGCATCTTTTCAATAGCATCAACCTTGGCTTTGTCAACTTCAATACCTCTTTCAGAAACTTTATGCCCCAAGACAATACCTTCATTAACCATAAAGTGGCACTTTTCCCAATTCAAGACAAGATTAGTTTCTTCACATCTCTGCAAAACTCGATCAAGATTGCTCAAGCAATCATCAAAAGAAGATCCATAGACGGAAAAGTCGTCCATGAAAACCTCACAAATCTTTTCACAAAAGTCAGAGAATATAGCCATCATGCATCTTTGAAAGGTAGCAGGTGCATTACATAAACCAAAAGTCATATGTCTATAAGAAAAAGTACCAAAAGGGCATGTAAAAGTAGTGTTTGATTGATCTTTAGCCAACACGGGTATTTGAGAGAAATCAGAATAACCATCTAGAAAGCAGTAATGTGTATGTTTGCATAATCTTTCTAGCATTTGATCGATAAAAGGTAAGGGGTAATGATCTTTCTTAGTAGCCTTATTTAATTTGCGGAAATCAATTACCATCCTATAACCTGTAATAATTCTTTGTGGAATCAATTCATCTTTATCATTAGGAACAATAGTAATACCTCCCTTCCTAGGGACACAATGAACAGGACTTACCCACTGACTATCAGCAACGGGATAAATTATACCTGCCTCCAGAAGCTTTAGTATTTCTTTTCTTACCACTTCTTTCATTTTAGGATTCATACGTCGTTGAGGATCACAAACTGGTTTGGCATCTGCTTCCAAATTTATTTTATGTTGACATAGAGTGGGACTAATGACCTTAAGATCATCAAGAGTATATCCAATAGCAGCACGGTGCTTCTTCAGAGTTTTCAATAATCTTTCTTCTTCATGCTCTGGAAGGTTAGCACTAATAATAACAAGATATATCTTCTTTTCATCAAGATAAGCATATTTAAGATTATCAGGAAACGGTTTAAGCTCAAACACGGGATCACCCTTAGGTGGAGGGGGATCCCCTAGGATTTCAACAGGCAAATTGTGTTTCAGAATAGGTTCCTATTTAAAGAATACTTCATCTATTTCCCTTATTTCATTCATAAACATATCATTCTCATGGTCTAGCAAATGTTGTTCTAAAGGATCACTAGGAGGTACGGCAATAGAAGCAAGACCAATAATTTCATCCTTATTAGGCAATTCTTCTTCATGGCGTTGTTTACTAAATTTAGAGAAATTAAATTCATGAGTCATATCATCTAAGCCGACAGTAACAACATCCCTTGTGCAATCTATGGTAGCATTAACAGTATTCAAGAAGGGTTTACCAAATATAATGGACAAAAGCTATCTTGTGGGGAACCAAGAACAAGAAAATCAGCAGGATATTTAGTTTTCCCACACAAGACTTCAACATCTCTAACAATTCCCATTGGTGAAATAGTATCTCTATTAGCAAGTTTAATAGTAACATCAATTTCTTCTAACTCAACAGGTGCAATGTCATGCATAATTTCTTGGTATAAGTCAATAGGTATTGCACTAGCACTAGCACCCATATCACATAAGCCATGATAACAATGTTCTCCTATTTTAACAGAAATAACAGGCACGCCTACCACATGTCTATTTTTATCTTTAGCACAAGGTTTAGCAATTCTAGCAGTTTCACCGTAGAACTGAATAACATGCCCATCAATATTATCAGACAAGAGATCTTTAACAATAGCAATATTAGGTTCTACTTTAACTTTCTCAGGAGGTGTATATGTTTTAATATTGCTTTTACGAACCACAGTTGAAGCTTTAGCGTGATCCTTTATCCTAACGGGGAAAGGTGGTTTCTCAACATAACAAGTAGGAACAATAGGATCATTATAAGTGACAGTCTTTTCTTCAACTTTAATTGGTGCAGCTACTTTTACTTCTATGGGAGGATGATATTTAAACCACTTCTCCTTAGGGAGATCAACATAAGTAGCAAAAGATTCACAGAAAGAAGCTACTATCTCATAATCAAGCCCATATTTAGTGCTAAAATTACGGAAAATATCGGTATCCATAAAAGATTTAACACAATCAAACTTAGGTGTCATACCTGACTCCTTACCTTTGTCGAGATCCCAATCTTCAGAGTTGCATTTAATTCTATCCAATAAATCCCATCTAAATCCAATAGTCTTCATCATAAAAGAGCCAGCACAAGAAGTATCGAGCATGGTGCGATTATTTTCAGAAAGCCGAGCATAAATTTTTTGAAGAATTGTTTCTCTTGGGAGCTCATGATTGGGGCATGAATATAACATTGATTTAATCCTCCCCCAAGCTTGAGCGATGCTTTCTCCTTCGCGAGGCCAAAAATTATATATATAATTGCGATCACGATGAACAAGATGCATAGGGTAATACTTTTGGTGAAATTCCAATTTCAATCTTCTATAGTTCCATGATCTCGTATCATCAAATAGCCTATACCATATCAATGTGTATCCCTTCAAAGATAAAGGGAAGACCTTCTTCTTAGCAACATCATCGGGTATACCTGCAAGCTTAAATAATCCACAAACTTCATCCACATATATTAGGTGTTCATCAGGATGCTTTGTTCCATCTCCTGTAAAAGGATTAGCTAGCAGTTTTTCTATCATACCCGAAGGATACTCATAAGGAATTTCATTTTCAATAGGTTCAGTAGGTTGAGGAGAAACTCTTTGCTCTACTGGTCGGGGTGAAGATACCCCGAATAAGCCCCTCAGAGGATTACTTTCCATAGTAACAAGTGACAGTAAATTTCAGCACGCTATATAAATTTTTCCTTACCAAATTCCACCTACCAAAGGCGCTTCACTCCCCGGCAATGACGCCAGAAAAGAGTCTTGATGACCCACAAGTATAGGGGATCTATCGTAGTCCTTACGATAAGTAAGAGTGTCGAACCCAACGAGGAGCAGAAGGAAATGATAAGCGGTTTTCAGCAAGGTATTCTCTGCAAGTACTGAAATAATTGGTAACAGATAGTTTTGTGATAAGATAATTTGTAATGAGCAACAAGTAACAAAAGTAAATAAAGTGCAGCAAGATGGCCCAATCCTTTTTGTAGCAAAGGACAAGCCTGGACAAACTCTTATATAAGGAAAAGTGCTCCCGAGGACACATGGGAATATCGTCAAGCTAGTTTTCATCACGTTCATATGATTCGCGTTCGGTACTTTGATACTTTGACATGTGGGTGGACCGGTGCTTGGGTGATGTTCTTACTTGAACAAGCATCCCACTTATGATTAACCTCTATTGCAAGCATCCGCAACTACAACAAAAGTATTAAGGTAAACCTAACCATAGCATGAAACATATGGATCCAAATCAGCCCCTTACGAAGCAACGCATAAACTAGGGTTTAAGCTTCTGTCACTCTAGCAACCCATCATCTACTTATTACTTCCCAATGCCTTCCTCTAGGCCCAAATAATGGTGAAGTGTTATGTAGTCGACGTTCACATAACACCACTAGAGGCTAGACAACATACATCTCATCAAAATATCGAACGAATACCAAATTCACATGACTACTAATAGCAAGAGTTCTCCCTTGACCTCAGGAACAAACGTAACTACTCACAAAGCATATTCATATTCATAATCAGAGGGGTAATAATATGCATAAAGGGTCTGAACTAGGGATGGAAATTTTATCCATGGATCTGCATACTCATGGATACCCGACCCGGTTGGGCAAGGGTATGGAGCGCATTTCTGCCCATGGGTCCGTGGATATGGATACCCACAAACAGCTGGGTCGTGCACGGTTATAGTTTGTTCTCCATGGATATCCAATGGATACCCGTATGACATGTGGGGCCATATGCCAGTGACAGTAGAAAGGGCGAATCAATGGCAAATGGCAGGCAATATGCAATTGGTGCCATAAGCTATATGCTGCAGAATCAACCTCTGGTATGCCACACTTAAGGACTCATCGTATTACTTGTTTCCTACTTCTGCATGTAGTTTATGTTGTCATTTGTGAGTGAATGATGGTGAGTTCATTTGATCTTTATGAAGGCTTCATCCTGACTTTTCTTTGCCCATGGAGCTCCATGGGTATGTGGGTATCTAGTGGGTTTGGGCATGGGCACAAGTTGTGCCCATGGATAATTTGGTGGATGGGCAGAGGGTAGGAAGATGGGTCATGGGTTGGATTTGGACCAGCTCCACCCGCCCCAGACTCGACCCATTGCATCCCTAATCTGAACATATGATCTTCCACCAATTAAACCAACTAGCATCAACTACAAGGAGTAATTAACACTACTAGCAACCTACTAGCACAAATCCCGGACTTGGAGACAATAATTGGATAAAGAGATGAACTAGGGTTTTGAGATGAGATGGTGCTGATGAAGATGTTGATGGAGATTGCCCTCTCCCGGTGAGAGGATGATGTCTACTACACAACCTTCTTCTTGTAGACATTGTTGGGCCTCCAAGTGCAGTGGTTTGTAGGACAGTAGCAAATTTCCCTCAAGTGGATGACCTAAGGTTTATCAATCCGTAGGAGGCGTAGGATGAAGATGGTCTCTCTCAAGCAACCCTGCAACCAAAAAACAAAGAGTCTCTTGTGTCCCCAACACACCCAATACAATGGTAAATTGTATAGGTGCACTAGTTCGGCGAAGAGATGGTGATACAAGTGCAATATGGATAGTAGATAAAGGTATTTGTAATCTGAAATTATAAAAACAGCAAGATAACTAATGATAAAAGCGAGCGTAAACGGTATTGCAATGAGTTGAAACAAGGCCTAGGGTTCATACTTTCACTAGTGCAAGTTCTCTCAACAATGATAACATAATTGGATCACATAACTATCCCTCAACATGCAAGAAAGAGTCACTCCAAAGTCACTAATAGCGGAGAACAAACGAAGAGATTATGGTAGGGTACGAAACCACCTCAAAGTTACTTTCCAATCAATCCGTTGGGCTATTCCTCTAAGTGTCACAAACAGCCCTAGAGTTTGTACTAGAATAACACCTTAAGACACAAATCAACCAAAACCCTAATGTCACCTAGATACTCCAATGTCACCTCAAGTATCCGTGGGTATGATTATACGATATGCGTCACACAATCTCAAATTCATCTATTCAACCAACACATAGAACCTCAAAGAGTGCCCCAAAGTTCCTACCGGAGAATCACGACGAAAACATGTGCGAACCCCTATGCATAGGTTCATGGGCAGAACCCGCAAGTTGATCACCAAAACATACATCGTGTGAATCACGTGATATCCCATTGTCACCACAGATATCCACGGCAAGACATACATCAAGTGTTTTCAAATCTTTAAAGACTCAATCCGATAATATAACTTAAAAGGGGAAACGCAATCCATTACAAGACAGTAGAGGGGGAAGAAACATCATAGGATCCAAATATAATAGCAAAGCTCGCGGTACATCAAGATCGTACGACCTTAAGAACATGAGAGAGGGAGAGATCAAACACATATCTACTGGTACATACCCTCAGCCCCGAGGGAGAACTACTCCCTCCTCGTCATGGAGAGCACCGGGATGATGAAGATGGCCACTGGAGAAGGATTGCCCCCTCCGGCAGGGTGCCGGAACGGGTCTAGATTGGCTTTCGGTGGCTATGGAGGGTTCTGGCAGCGGAACTCCCGATCTATTGTGCTCCTGAATGTTTTTATGGTATATGGAGATATATAGGCGGAAGAAGTACATCAGGGGGGCCATGAGGGGCTCATGAGGGTGGAGGGCGCGCCCAGGGGGGTGGGCGCGCCCCCCTGCCTCATGACCTCCTCGCAGATCCCCCGACGTGCACTCCAAGTCTTCCGGGCTTCTTTGCTTCCAAAAATGAGTTCCGTGAAGTTTCAGGTCAATTGGACTCCGTTTGATTTTCCTTTTCTTCGAAACCCTAAAACACGGTAAAAACAGAAATTGGCACTGGGCTCTGGGTTAATAGGTTAGTCCCAAAAATGATATAAAAGTGTATAATAAAGCCCATAAACATTCAAAACAATAAATAATATAGCATGGAGCAATCAAAAATTATAGATACATTGGAGACATATCAGGATCCCCAAGATTAAATTCCTGCTCGTCTAGGTAAATGATAAAAACAGAATTTTTGATGCGGAGTGCTACTTGGCATAATTTCAATGTGATTCTTATTAATTGTGGTATGAATATTCAGATCCATAAGATTCAAGACAAAATTTCATATTGACATAGAAATAATAATACTTCAAGCATACTAACTAAGAAATTATGTCTACTCAAAATAACATGGCCAAAGAAAGCTATCCCTACAAAATCATATAGTCTGGATATTCTCCATCTTCACCACACAAAATATTTAAATCATGCACAACCCCGATGACAAGCCAAGCAATTGTTTCATACTTTTGATGTTCTCAAACTTTTTCAATCTTCACGCAATATATGAGTGTAATGCCCTAGAGGCAAATAATAAAGTTATTATTTATTTCCTTATATCATGATAAATGTTTATTATTCATGCTAGAATTGTATTAACCGGAAACATAATACATGTGTGAATACATAGACAAACAAAGAGTCACTAGTATGCCTCTACTTGACTAGCTCGTTGATCAAAGATGGTTATGTTTCCTAACCATAGACATGAGTTGTCATTTGATTAACGGGATCACATCATTAGGAGAATGATGTGATTGACTTGACCCATTCCGTTAGCATAGCACTTGATCGTTTAGTTTGTTGCTATTGCTTTCTTCATGACTTATACATGTTCCTATGACTATGAGATTATGCAACTCCCGTTTGCCGGAGGAACACTTTGTGTGCTACCAAACGTCACAACGTAACTGGGTGATTATAAAGGAGCTCTATAGGTGTCTCCAAAGGTACATGTTGGGTTGGCGTATTTCGAGATTAGGATTTGTCACTCCGATTGTTGGAGAGGTATCTCTGGGCCCTCTCGGTAATGCACATCACATAGGCCTTGCAAGCATTGCAACTAATGAGTTAGTTGTGAGATGATGTATTACGGAACGAGTAAAGAGACTTGCCGGTAACGAGATTGAACTAGGTATTAAGATACCGATGATCGAATCTCGGGCAAGTAACATACCGATGACAAAGGGAACAACGTATGTTGTTATGCGGTCTGACCGATAAAGATCTTCGTAGAATATGTGGGAGCCAATATGAGCATCCAGGTTCCGCTATAGGTTATTGACTGGAGACGTGTCTCGGTCATGTCTACATTGTTCTCGAACCCGTAGGGTCTGCACGCTTAAGGTTTTAATGAAAGTTATATTATGAGTTTATGAGTTTTGATGTACCGAAGGAGTTCGGAGTCCTGGATGAGATCAGGGACATGACGAGGAGTCTCGAAATGGTCGAGACGTAAAGATCGATATATTGGACGACTATATTCGGACATCGGAAAGGTTCCGAGTGATTCGGGTATTTTTCGGAGTACCGGAGAGTTACGGGAATACGTATTGGGCCTTATTGGGCCATACGGGAAAGAAGGAAAAGGGCCTCAAGGGTGGCCGCACCCCTCCCCTTGGTCTGGTCCGAATTGACTAGGGAAGGGGGGCGCCCCCTTCCTTCCTTCTCCTTTTCCCTTCCTCTTTTCCTATTCCATATGGGAGGTGGAATCCTACTAGGACTAGGGAGTCCTAGTAGGACTCCACACTTGGCGCGCCCCCTCCTAGGGCCGGCCCCCTCCTCCCTTGCTCCTTTATATACAGGTGCATGGGGGCACCCCAAAGACACAACAATTAAACCTTGAGATCTATTAGCCGTGTGCGGTGCCCTCCTCCACCATAATCCTCGATAATATTGGAGCGGTGCTTAGGCGAAGCCCTGCGACGGTAGAACATCAAGATCGTCACCACGCCGTCGTGCTGACGGAACTCTTCCCCTACACTTTGCTGGATCGGAGTCCGGGGATCGTCATCGAGCTGAACGTGTGCTAAAACACGGAGGTGCCGTAGTTACGGTGCTTGATCAGTTGGGCTGTGAATACATACGACTACATCAACCGCATTGCCATAATGCTTCCGCTGTCGGTCTATGAGGGTACGTAGACAACACTCTCCCCTCTCGTTTGCTATGCATTGCCGGGGTACTGATCCACGGGCACCTATGGGACCGGCGGACCGGGTCCCTTTCGGTTCGGCGGGGCGGAGATCGTGCAAAGAGCAAATCGAGGCGATGCACGCGAGCGATTTACCCAGGTTCGGGCCGCACGGATGCGTAAAACCCTACTCCTGCTTTGTGGTTTGTATTGATTTCTTGCTCGGGAGCGGAGTGCTACAGTACACACCAGCAGCTAGCGAGACCGAGCGTGAGTGTTCGAACCCCCCTCTACGTTGCACACGGGCCTCCTTTTATATGCGCAAGGGGTCACCGACAGGTGGCAACGGAGGTAAAGGGCAAAAATGGAAAGGTGCTGTAGGCACAGCTACCTGCTACAGTGTATCATACCTAACCCTGACGGCAGGGGACAAGGGCCTTAAATGCCCGTCTGTGTCGCCTAAACAGTGCGAAAAGGGACCGCCAGGGACGCCACCGTTCGCCACGATGGCGATCTTGTCAGCGCCGCTTGCCACCGCACGCCCCTGGCTGCACAGCCTTCCGCCACGTACGCCTGGAAGGGCCCCAGAGCGACACGTTGGTGGATGTGCTGGAGCGCGGGCACGGAGAGGTGGCTTGCCGCGGCAAGCGCTTGCCGCGGTCGTGTCTTGTCGCGTCCGGGAGCTTGTCGCTCACCGGGCCTTGCCGGGACGCGTGTGCGCCGCGGCAAGTTCCTTGAAATGCCTTGGGTGGCCTTCCCGGCAAGCTCCTCTTGCCGGGGTCTTGGGATGCTTTTGTTAGCCTTCCCGGCAAGCTCCTCTTGCCGGGGTCTTGTCTTCTTGACTTGGATACTTTGTTCTTGAATGGCTCCAAAGGAACCTCGGAGGATATTGGCGGTCACCCGGCAAGCCTTGCCGCGGGATGCTGCGACTGCCCGTGCACAAGTTCGGGATACTAGGGTACCCCTTACTCTAGTACACCGACAAGAGCCCCCGGGCCTGGGCCATACACGGTGCCGAGCGCTGTTGGGCCAGGCCCAAAACAGGGCACGGGCACGCGCGGCCTAGGTTACGCCGTATCTCACTCCGTATCCACCGCGCCCTCCCCGAACGGCACGCGTTGAATGCTGCGTCATGGGAGAGATCGTGGGGGTTTCTTTATTCGGAAATGCGGAACGTCCGCCCCCTCCCCCCTTATAAGCAGGGAAAACAGGGGCAGTTTGCTTACTCGCCCGTTGCCGTTTCCGATCTCAGAAATCTCCGCCGCTCCCTCGCCTTCCCAAAGCAGAGAGAGAGAGCGCTCCGCCCCCGTCGCGACCAGCACCACCAACGCCGTCGACCTCCTCCACTGCTTCCGCCATGGCCCCAAAAGCCGACAAGGGGAAGGCCGTGAAGTCGACCGAGGCGCAGCGGCTCGCGGCGCTGCGGAAGGAGCGGTCTGTCTTCCCCCCCAAGCTTGGCGCTAAGGAGCTGAGGGAGAACTACTATTTGTTCTGGTCGGCGGAGACGCGCACGCATCCGCGCACAAAGGTACTCCCCACCGCCGCTTGGAAGAAAGCCCCAAACGGATACCCATTCTTCGCATTGTTCTTCTACTGCGGGCTCTGCCCGCCCTTCTCTGATTTCTTCTGCGACATCATGAACACCTATGGATTCCATCTCCTTGACTTCACCCCCAAGGCCGTCCTGACAATGGCAGTTTTCGCACACCTCTGTGAAAACTTTGTCGGAGTCCTTCCCAACGTAGCCCTCTTCCGCCACTTTTTCATACCCCGAGTAGAGAGAGGAGAGGCTCTATCCGGCGGAATCGCCTGGATCTCATGGGCCGGCAAGAAGGAGACCTATCTGGAGGGAGAGTTCCGCGGCAAGTGGGAGGAGTGGAGGGCTGATTGGTGCTGGATTGATGAAGAGAGCCCGCAGCCATTCACCACCCGGCGCCGAACCCCAGTAGCACGCGGCAGCGACTGGAGCGACGTGGCCCCGGAGGACGACAGGCTGAAGATTGCTGTCACCAGGATCCTGCGCCTGAGGCTTGCCGGGCTTACTGTTGGCGCTGTTGGCGCAGACTTCCTTCGCCGCCGCATCACCCCCCTGCAGGAACGGGGGAGGCCCACTTGGGAGTTCAAGAACGCGGCAGACATCATGAGGCTACGGCCAGGCCTTAATTACAACTTCACAGTCTTGGAGCTCAACGCAATGCTGCAGGAGCTGTTCAAATATGACCCCCAACATCCCGAGGTCTTCAGGTTGCCGGGGGGCGTCATCCCGTTGTGCAACAATTCCGCGCTCGATCGCATCTGTGCAATGATGCCGGAGTGCGACTCGCACGGAATTGTGCCAACTTGGCAGGAGCCCGCAGACGACGTAGTGCAGCAGTTCTTCGATGACTTGGTGGAGGTGCCAATCTGCCCCGACGAGAAGGACGGCTGCACCCGCGACACCACGGATGCGGAGATGGCACTCATCGCCACCAGGCTGGAGGAGGCAGCGGCAGCCGCAGCCGCGGGCGAGTTTGGCTTCACCGTGGAGGAGGCAGATGCAGCAGAAGTGGCAAGCCGCGCCGAGCGAGGGGAGCCCGCCGGCAAGAAGGAGCTTGCCGGGCGTGACGCCGAGCCGAGCGAGCCCGCCAAGGACACGAGCGGCTCGCTGGAAATCAACTCTTCTTCCTCCTCATCTTCGAGCAGCTTGCCGCAAGCAGAGCCTCCATCCCCACCAAGAAGGCGTCTCCGCAAGGTCGGTGATGTGGCGGAGCGGCAAGCAGGTCAACAGTCGCCACGCCGCGTGACACGCTCTACCACGGCAAACACCGTTGCCGCGGGAGCGCCTCATGCTACGACGGCAACTAGAGCGAGGTCTAGCCGGACCACTGCTTCAGTCCTTACCGCTACTCACGCCGCGCCGACAGCCGGAGCGGGGTCGTCTCAGACCGCCGCCACTGCTCCCGCCAAGCGGCCAAGGGAAGCCACTCCTCCGCCTCCTCGCGCCGGACGTGGGCCAAACTTTGACTTCTCCGCGTTCAGCTCCGACGAGGAAGAAGAAGAAGAGTAAGCTTCTCTTGCTGTATTTGCGTTTCTTCAATTCTTGTTGTTGGTCTTGCTTCTCACTTGCTTTTCTTCTGAACTTGTTCCTTTTTAGGACTCTGGCCCAGAGAGCGGCAAAGAGAGCTAAGGTCCCGGTGATCGTCATCGAGGACGAGCCCACTGCGACAGCAGGTGGCGCGCCCGAGACAACCTTGCCGGACCCGGCGACTTTCCTCCAGGGCAGCCCCCAGCGTAAGTGCATGGTTTACTTTCTGCTGCAAGGCGCGCTTGAGTACTTGTCTTTGCTAATATTTGTTTGTTGGCTTGTGTAGGAGCCGAGCAGCCCCACCAGGAGCCAAGGGAGAATCCCCCGAGAAGGGAGAATTCTCCGGCAAGGGAAGGCTTCCCGGTGAGGGAGAAGTCTCCGGAAAGGGAGGGTTCTCCGGCGAGGGACAGCGCCAGCGGCCCCCCGACGACGGAGACCACGACCGCAGAGCCTGGTGCAGGTACTCCCCTTGCTTCAAAACTTCTCTTGGATCCTTCTTTTTTTTGATCTCCTTTTCGTTGGATTCTTGCTGGATTTTGTTTGACTCTTCCCCCTTTTCCGGCCGTCAGATCCATCCGCTGCGGAGCAGATGGAGATCGAGGTCGCCGCCGACGAAGCAGCCGGTGGTGGCGATGCCGCCGGCGCAGAGGCCGCCAAGGCTGATGCCGCAGCAACTGGCGAGGAATCTGGCGATCGTACTGACGGCCCAGAGGCCGCAGGAGCGCCAGGCGCTACGCCGACCGCCGACCCGTCCGCCGAAGCCGCAGCGCCAAGCTCCAAGGAGCCCCAGCCGGGCGTCTATTTGAAGGCCGGCGACGACGTCTTCATCAATCTTCCCTGGGCATCAAGCTCCAGAGCGCCGGTCGAGGGGGAGGTCTTCGACGGAGAAGTGCTCGCCTCCGCGGGGCTGAAGCTGGTCGACGCAAGCAGCAGCAGCAACGAGCCCGAAGAAGAGCGGCTGCTGCGGAAGCTGATGTCGCTCTACCGCGCGCGGCAAAGCCAAGCTGGAGTCCCGCGAGGACGCTTGTCGCGAAGGCGGGAGCTGACATCGAAAGCGCGCGGAAGAGCTTGGGGGTTTCCCCGGGAAGCCCTCCGATCCCTGGCGGAGGAGCGGGAGCAGCTCGCTGAGCGCAGAAGGCCTTCCTCCTCGAGAAGGCCGAAGCCGAAGAGCGGCAACGACTTGCCGCTGTGAAGCTAGCCGCAGAGGAGGGCGAGCTGGCGCAGCGGAAGGTCAACTCGATGCCCATGAGGAGGAGCTTGCCGCGCGCGAGGGAAAACTCGGCGAAGCCCTCAAACAAGCAGAGGACGCCGCCGCCGCCGCCGAGGCCGCCAAGGAGGAGTTGAAGACGAAGGTGGCGCAGCTAGAAGCCGATCTCGCCGAGAAGGGCAGAGAGCTCAGCGCCGCCAAGGTCTCCAACGTGGATCTTGAGTTGAAGCTAACCACTTTGACCAAGACTCTGGACAGCGCCAAGAAGCGGGAGGCGGCCTTGAAGGAGGAAATCAAGGCCGACAAGGCGCTGCTGGAGAGTGCTGCCGCCGCCCAGAACGCCTTCAGGGAGACTGTGACGCACTGGACGGAGAGTCTGGTGAACGCCGCCACAGATATCGACAAGGAGCTGGCGCAGCTGGGGATGGAAGATCTTGGGTATCCCTCCGACGACAACCTCCAACCCAGCGCCAAGCTCGTCCTGTTCTTCAAGGGCGTGGCGACAGCCCTCCAGCGACTCCGGGAGAGGATCCCCAAGCAGCTGGCCGACGAACGCAAGATCTGCGCAGGGGCCTCCAGAAAGTGTTGATGAAGGTGGCCTTCCGCAATCCGGGCCTCCGCCTCACCAACATCCTCAGGACCTTGCCGCCGGAGGCTGATCTGGAGGAGCTCAAGGCCCTTGTCGCACCCATTGTGGACAAGGTGAGCGGGATCAAGCGGGTCGAAGGCGATCGCGTAGATTAGGCCGCCCATTTCTTCTTTCCTTGTCGCTGCTTATCATGTCATGAAAACAATCTGTTAGAGCTGCGACAAGCTATTTTTGTAATATAACTCTATTCTGGGCAATGTTTGCAATGTTATTCCCTTTACTTGACCTTCCCTTTGTATGTCTTTTTACCCTACGCTTTTAGGGAACTTGCCGGTGCAGGCACCTGAGCCGCGAGCGCTGAGTGCGGGACGTCAGCAGCCTGCTGGCGGTGCCGCTACCGACAAGAAACCTTGTCGCAACTAGTTGCAGCTCACTTAAGTTGCTGAGCGAACTCGAAACAAAGTAAGGGCGCTAGCGGCTCACTTAAGTTGCTGAGCGGACTCGAAGCAAAGTAAGGGCGCTAGCAGCTCGCTTAAGTTGTTGAGCGGACTCGAAACAAAGTAAAGGCGCAACTAGCTACGAGTTGGTTCCTCCGCACACAGGTTTTCCATACAAAGTGTGGTCATTCAAGGGAGATAACTTAAATTTAAAAAATTCGATTGCTCAAACTTTGGCAACTTAGTTTTTCTGTTGTTTGCTTCCCGGCAAGGCGAAACTTTCTTGAACGACGCCTGGCCCATACCATCCATCGTCTTCTCCTTTCCCCCCCGGCAAACTTGTGGGCGAGGGGAACCTTGCTTTCAAAAGAAAGAAGAGACAATACAGATATGGAGCTTTACGGCTCGTTATTGCTTACCGTGGAGTAGGTGCTGCACAAAGTGTCAGATCATATATGCCAAAAAATAGAAAGCATGAAAATCGACAAAATGCGCGGAGCACATGAGCTTTACTTATGCACGGGGTCTGCGCCCGGCTTTGTACAAAGGATTACATGCAACAGCGGCAAGACTTGTACAAAAGGTGGTTGCCGGAACAGGTTCCGACAACCGCGCCTTACGGGTAAAACTTACGAAGATGCTCAATGTTCCAGGAGTTGCTCACCGGAATGCCATCTTCGGTCTCAAGGCGGACAGCGCCAGGCCTGACTCGTTTCACCCGGTAAGGGCCTTCCCACTTCGGCGTCAACTTGTTGGAATTCTTGGCGACTGAACGCGCCGAAGAACAAGGTCGCCTTCCTCGAGACTTCTGGCTATACTTTGCGGCTATGGTAGCGGCGCAAAGCTTGCTGGTAGCGAGCAGCTCGCACAGCAGCCTGAAGACGGTCTTCCTCAAGGAGCAATTGCACGTCATCTTGTCGCAGTTGCTCTTGCTCAAGCTCATCATAAGCGAGCACTCGAGGTGACCCGTATATACGAGTTCCGTGGGGATAACTGCCTCTGCTCCATAGACTAGAGCGAAAGGTGTCTGCCAGTGGCTCGATTTGGCGTCGTCCTGATCGACCAAAGAACCACCGGCAGCTCCTCGATCCAGTTTCTTCTGCACTTGTGCAGCCTGTCGAAAGTTCTGGTCTTGAGCCCGCGCAGCACTTCAGCATTTGCCCTCTCCGCTTGACCGTTGCTTCTCGGGTGAGCAACAGAAGCGAAGCAGACCTTGGCGCCAAGATCTTGGACGTACTGCATGAAGGTGCGGCTCGTAATTGTGTACCGTTGTCGGTGATTATCCTGTTAGGGATCCCGAAGCGGCAAACAATCGACCTGAAGAACTTGACTGCTGACTGTGCTGTCACCTTCCTCACTGGTTCCACTTCCGGCCACTTTGTGAACTTGTCGATTGCAACGTACAAGTACTCAAAGCCCCCGACTGCTCGGGGAAAGGGGCCGAGGATGTCGAGCCCCCAGACCGAAAATGGCCAAGATAAAGGGATCGTCTGGAGAGCTTGAGCTGGCTGGTGTATCTGCTTGGAATGAAACTGGCACGCTTCACACTTGGTTACTTGTGCAGTTGCATCCTGGAGGGCTGTCGGCCAGAAAGAAACCTTGCCGGAATGCTTTTCCGACAAGTGCTCTTGCGCCAATGTGGTGACCACATATGCCTCCATGTATCTCTGCCAACAGCTTTTGTCCGTCTTCCCGGGGAATACACTTCAATTTCACACCGTTGAGTCTTCTTCTGTACAGTGTCTTGTCGACAAACTGGTACATACTTGACTGCCGGGCTACTCTTTCCGCTTCTTCTTGCTCTTCGGGAAGTTCTCCTGTCTGAAGGAAATGGACAATCTGCTGTGCCCATGCTGGAGCTTGTGGCTCGACAACAAGGACTAAAGGCAAATCTGCTGCTGCGGGAACTCCGCTTCTACGGCGAGAACCTGGCCTCTGCCGGAGCTTGACGTTCCCCGGCAAGCTTGCCGGAGCAAAACTTGTCGGGAGCTTCTGCTCAACGGAACAAACCCTAGGGCTTGCCGGAGCAGACTGCTCCTCAGCACTCTTGGCGTTGATCTTGGGGACTTCTTGGCGGCGGCTTCGGGAAGCTCTGCCGGCAAATAGTCACCAGAAACCAACTTCCTCTTCTTGCTCTGTCCAGTTGATGGCGTTACGGACGGTGAGTCAGCTTGAGCACAAAGATCCCTGGTTCCACAGGTAACTTAAGTGCGGCGCACTTTGACAGGCCATCGGCAATGGCGTTCTGAGCTCTTGGAACATGTTCCATCTTGCAGGCCGTCAAAGTGCTCTTCTAGCTTTCTCACTTTCGTCGACGTAAGCTTCCATCAACGGACTCTGATAACTCTTGTTTACTTGGCGGACGACAAGCTGTGAGTCACCCCTGACAATGAGCTTCTTGATCCCAAGGTCTGCCGCGATCCGGAGACCGGCAAGCAAGCTTTCATACTCCGCAGTATTGTTCGTTGCTTGCTCCTTGGGAAAGTGCATCTGGACTACGTACTTGAGGTGCTCTCCGGTGGGTGCGACAAGCAGCACGCCAGCGCCGGCGCCTTGCAGCGAAAAGGCACCATCAAAGTACATCAGCCACTCTTTGCTTGCTTCATCGACGGGGATGCTCGTCTCTGGAATTTCTTCATCTGGTGTTGGCGTCCATTCTGCTATAAATTCTGCCAATGCTCTGCTCTGAATAGTTGAAGTGCTCTCAAACTTGAGGCCAAAGCTTGACAGTTCCAGTGCCCACTCAACAATCCTGCCTGTCGCTTCTGGATTCTGCAGTATCCTCTTCAGCGGAAAGCGAGTGACAACTGTGATCTCATGTGCTTGGAAGTAATGGCGCAGCTTTCTCGAGGCCATGAGAAGGCCGAAAAGCAATTTCTGCATGCCAGAGTACCTTGACCTAGCCCCCTGCAGAAGGGAACTGACAAAGTAAACTGGGCGCTGCACCATTTTCTTCTGTATCTCCTCGTTGCATCTGCGCAGATCCATCTTTGTCGGGACCAGAGCTTGCCGGGGAAGCCCCCTGCTTGTCGCTGGATGCTTGCCGTGGTTGCTGGCTCGTCATCTGCCTCCCTCTCTGCTACTAACGCAGCACTAACCACTTGATTGGTTGCCGCTATGTACAGCAGCAACTTCTCTTGTGGCTTAGGTGCGACAAGTATTGGAGGGGAGGACAGGTATCTCTTCAAGTCTTGCAGCGCAGCCTCCGCTTCCGGAGTCCATTTCATTGGACCTGCCTTTTTCAATAATTTGAAAAATGGCAGGGCGCGCTCAGCAGACCTAGAGATAAACCTGCTGAGAGCAGCCACGCAACCGGCAAGTCTTTGTACATCCTTGACGCGCTTTGGTGCTTCAATCTGCTCAATGGCCTTGATCTTGTCGGGATTGGCTTCAATTCCCCGCTGAGACACGAAGAACCCGAGAAGCTTGCCGGAGGGACTCCAAACACACACTTCTCTGGGTTGAGCTTGAGGCTGATCTTGCGCAGATTTGCAAAGGTCTCGTCTAAATCTTGAATCAGGGTTGCTCTGTCCTTGCTCTTGACCACTATATCATCCATGTAGGCTTCCACATTTCTGTGTATTTGTGGCTCAAGAGACATGGACTACTCTTGCAAATGTTGAACCAGCATTTTTTAATCCGAAAGGCATCCGTATGAAACAGTACGTGCCACATGGAGTAATAAATGCGGTCTTCTCCTCATCCTCTTCTGCCATGAAGATCTGATGTATCCTGAGTATGCGTCAAGAAATGAAAGCAAATCACATCCGGCTGTGGAGTCAACAATCTGGTCAATGCGCGGCAAAGGAAATGGGTCTTTGGGACAAGCTTTGTTAACATCGGTAAAATCGATACAAAGTCTCCATTTCCCATTGCCTTGCGCACGACTACAGGATTGGCCAACCACGTGATGGAGCACTCCTCTGACAAGGCCTGCTGCTTCCAACTTTGATCTCTTCTGCAATGAATTCTTCGCTCCACTGCTTGCTTCCTGACCTTCTGCTTGACGGGCCGCGCATGAGGACAAACGGCAAGGTGGTGCTCAATTACTTTCCTGGGATGGCTAGCTCAATATGATGACTACTTGATAGTTTAGTGCACCATGCTTAACAACTTAGAATCGGGACTTCAAAGACATTTTGAACGTCATGGACCATATGAGATGTTCCAGGAGTTGAAGTTAATATTTCAAGCAAATACCCGAGTTGAGAGATATGAAGTCTCCAACAAGTTCTATAGCTAAAAGATGGAGGAGAATAACTCAAGCAGTGAGCATGTGCTCAGATTGTCTGGGTACTACAATCGCTTGAATCAAGTGGGAGTTAATCTTCCAGATAAAATAGTGATTGACAGAATTCTCTAGTCACCATCACCAAGTTAGTAGAACTTCGTGATGAACTATGATATGCAAGGGATAACGGAAACGATTCCCAAGCTCTTCATAATGCTGAAATCGACGAAGGTAGAAATCAAGAAAATTATCAAGTGTTGATGGTAGACAAGACCACTAGTTTAGGGCAAAGGGAAGAAGGGGAACTTCAAGAAGAACGGCAAGCAAGTTGCTGCTCAAGTGAAGAAGCCCAAGTCTGGTCCTAAGCCTGAGACTAAGTGCTTCTACTGCAAAGGGACTGGTCACTGGAAGCGGAACTGCCCCAAGTATTTGGCAGATAAGAAGGATGGCAAAGTGAACAAAGGTATATTTGATATACAGATTATTGATGTGTACTTTACTAGTGTTCGTAGCAACCCCTCGGTATTTGATACTGGTTCAGTTGCTAAGAGTAGTAACTCGAAACGGGAATTGCAGAATGAACATAGACTAGTTAAGGGTGAACTGACAATGTGTGTTGGAAGTGGTTCCAAGATTGATATGATCATCATCGCACACTCCCTATACTTTTGGGATTAGTGTTGAACCTAAATAAGTGTTATTTGGTGTTTGCATTGAGCATGAATATGATTTGATCATGTTTATTGCAATACGGTTATTCATTTAAGTAAGAGAATAAATTGATGTTCTGTTTACATGAATAAAACCTTATATGGTTACACACCCAATGAAAATGGTTTGTTGGATCTTGATCGTAGTGATACACATATTCATAATATTGAAACCAAAAGATGCAAAGTTAATAATGATAGTGCAACTTATTTGTGGCACTGCCATTTTGGTCATATTGGTGTAAAGCGCATGAAGAAAATCCATGTTGATGGGCTTTTGGAATCACTCGATTATGAATCAGTTGATGCTTGCGAACCATGCCTCATGGGCAAGATGACTAAGACTCCGTTCTACGAAACAATGGAGCGAGCAACAGATTTGTTGGAAATCATACATATTGATGTATGTGGTCCGATGAATATTGAGACTCGCGGCAGGTATCATTATTTTCTGATCTTCACAGATGATTTGAGCAGATATGAGTATATCTATTTGATGAAACACAAGTCTGAAACATTTGAGAAGTTCAAATAATTTCAGAATGAAGTGGAGAATCATCGTAACAAAAAATAAAAGTTTCTACAATATGATCGCAGAAGTAAAATATTTGACTTACGAGTTTGGCCTTCAGTTAAAACAATGTGAAATAGTTTCACTACTCACGCCACCTGGAACACCACAGTGTAATGGTGTGTCCGAACATCGTAACCGTGCTTTATTAGATATGGAGCGATCTATGATGTCTCTTACTGATTACCACTATCATTTTGGGGTTATGCATTAGAGACAGCTACATTCACGATAAATAGGGCACCATCTAAATCCGTTGAGACGACACCGTATGAACTATGGTTTGGCAAGAAACCTAAGCTGTCGTTTCTTAAAGTTTGAGGTTGCAATGCTTATGTGAAAAAGTTTCAACCTGATAAGCTCAAACCCAAATCGGAGAAGTGCGTCTTCATAGGATACCCAAAAGAATATGTTGGGTACACCTTCTATCACAGATCCGAAGGCAAGATATTCGTTGTTGAGAATGGATCCTTTCCAAAGAAGGAGCTTCTCTCGAAAGAAGTGAGTGGGAGGAAAGTAGAACTTGATGAGGTAACTGTACCTGCTCGATTATTGGAAAGTAGTTCATCACAGAAATCTGTTCCTGTGACTACTACACCAATTAGTGAGGAAGCTAATGATGATGATCATGTAACTTCAGATCAAGTTACTACCGAACCTCGTAGGTAAACCAGAGTGAGATCCGCACCAGAGTGGTACAGTAATCCTGTTCTGGCGGTCATGTTACTTGACCATGACGAGCCTACGAACTATGAGGAAGCGATGATGAGCCCAGATTCCGCGAAATGGCTTGAGGCCATGAAATCTGAGATGAGATCCATGTATGAGAACAAAGTATGGACTTTGATTGACTTGCCCAATGATCGGTAAGCCATTGAGATTAAATGGATCTTCAAGAGGAAGACGAACGCTGATAGTAGTGTTACTATCTACAAAGCTAGAATTGTCGCAAAAAGGTTTTCGACAAGTTCAAGGTGTTGACTACGATGAGAGTTTCTCACTCGTATCTATGCTTAAGTCTGTCCGAATCATGTTAGCAATTGCCTCATTTTATGAAATCTGGCAAATGGATAAACAAAACTGCATTCCTTAATGGATTTATTAAAGAAGAGTTGTATATGATGCAACCAGAAGGTTTTGTCAATCCTAAAGGTACTAACAAAATATGCAAGCTCCAGCGATCCATCTATGGACTGGTGCAAGCATCTCGGAGTTGGAATGTACGCTTTGATAAGTTGATCAAGCATATAGTTTTATACAGACTTGCGGTGAAGCCTGTATTTACAAGAAAGTGACTGGGAGCACTACAGCATTTCTGATAAGTATATGTGAAAGACATATTGTTGATCGGAGATAATGTAGAATTATTCTGCAAAGCATAAAGGAATATTTGAAAGGAGTTTTCCAAAGAAAGACCTCGGTGAAGCTGCTTACATATTGAGCATCAAGATCTATAGAGATAGATCAAGACGCTTGATAAGTTTTTCAATGAGTACATACCTTGACAAGATTTTGAAGTAGTTCAAAATGAAACAGTCAAAGAAGGAGTTCTTGCCTGTGCTACAAGGTGTGAAGTTGAGTAAGACTCAAAAACCCAACCACGGCAGAAGATAGAGAGAGAATGAAAGTCATTCCCTATGCCTCAGCCATAGGTTCTATAAAGTATGCCATGCTTTGTACCAGACCTATTGTATACCCTGCCCTGAGTTTGGCAAAGGAGTACAATAGTGATCTAGGAGTAGATCACTAGACATTGGTCAAAATTATCCTTAGTGGAATAAGGATATGTTTCTCGATTATGGAAGTGACAAAAGGTTCGTCGTAAAGGGTTACGTCGATGCAAATTTTGACACTGATCCAGATGACTTTAAACTCAATCTGGATACATATTGAAAGTGGGAGCAATTAGCTAGAGTAGCTCTGTGTAGAGCATTGTTGACATAGAAATTTGCAAAATACTTACGGATCTGAATGTGGCAAACCCGTTGACTAAACTTCTCTCACAAGCAAAACATGATCACACCTCAGTACTCTTTGGGTGTTAATCACATAGCGATGTGAACTAGATTATTGACTCTAGTAAACCCTTTGGGTGTTGGTCACATGTCGATGTGAACTATGGGTGTTAATCACATGGTGATGTGAACTATTGGTAATTAAATCACATGGCGATGTGAACTAGATTATTGACTCTTGTGCAAGTGGGAGACTGAAGGAAATATGCCCTAGAGGCAATAATAAAGTTATTATTTATTTCCTTATATCATGATAAATGTTTATTATTCATGCTAGAATTGTATTAACCGAAAACATAATACATGTGTGAATACATAGACAAACAGAGTGTCACTAGTATGCCTCTACTTGACTAGCTCGTTGATCAAAGATGGTTATGTTTCCTAACCATAGACATGAGTTGTCATTTGATTAACGGGATCACATCATTAGGAGAATGATGTGATTGACTTGACCCATTCCGTTAGCATAGCACTTGATCGTTTAGTTTGTTGCTATTGCTTTCTTCATGACTTATACATGTTCCTATGACTATGAGATTATGCAACTCCCGTTTAACAGAGGAACACTTTGTGTGCTACCAAATGTCACAACGTAACTGGGTGATTATAAAGGTGCTCTACAGGTGTCTCGGAAGGTACTTGTTGGGTTGGCGTATTTCGAGATTAGGATTTGTCACTCCGATTGTCGGAGAGGTATCTCTGGGCCCTCTCGGTAATGCACATCACTTAAGCCTTGCAAGCATTGCAACTAATGAGTTAGTTGCAGGATGATGTATTACGGAACGAGTAAAGAGACTTGCCGGTAACGAGATTGAACTAGGTATTGAGATACCGACGATCGAATCTCGGGCAAGTAACATACCGATGACAAAGGGAACAACGTATGTTGTTATGCGGTCTGACCGATAAAGATCTTCTTAGAATATGTGGGAGCCAATATGAGCATCCAGGTTCCGCTATTGGTTATTGACCGGAGACGTGTCTCGGTCATGTCTACATTGTTCTCGAACCCGTAGGGTCCGCATGCTTAAGGTTTCGATGACAGTTATATTATGAGTTTATGAGTTTTGATGTAGCGAAGGAGTTCGGAGTCCCAGATGTGATCACGGACATGACGAGGAGTCTCGAAATGGTCGAGACATAAAGATTGATATATTGGAAGCCTATGTTTGGACATCGGAAGTGTTCCGAGTGATTCGGGTATTTTTCGGAGTACCGGAGAGTTACGGGAATACGTATTGGGCCTTATTGGGCCATACAGGATAGAAGGAAAAGGGCCTCAAGGGTGGCCGCACCCCTCCCCTTGGTCCGGTCCGAATTGGACTAGGGAAGGGGGGCGCCCCCTTCCTTCCTTCTCCTTTTCCCTTCCTCTTTTCCAATTCCATATGGGAGGTGGAATCCTACTAGGACTAGGGAGTCCTAGTAGGACTCCACACTTGGCGCGCCCCCTCCTAGGGCCGGCCCCCTCCTCCCTTGCTCCTTTATATACAGGTGCATGGGGGCACCCCAAAGACACAACAATTAAACCTTGAGATCTATTAGCCGTGTGCGGTGCCCTCCTCCACCATAATCCTCGATAATATTGGAGCGGTGCTTAGGCGAAGCCCTGCGACGGTAGAACATCAAGATCGTCACCACGCCGTCGTGCTGACGGAACTCTTCCCCTACACTTTGCTGGATCGGAGTCCGGGGATCGTCATCGAGCTGAACGTGTGCTAAAACACGGAGGTGCCGTAGTTACGGTGCTTGATCAGTTGGGCTGTGAATACATACGACTACATCAACCGCATTGCCATAATGCTTCCGCTGTCGGTCTATGAGGGTACGTAGACAACACTCTCCCCTCTCGTTGCTATGCATCACTGCCGGGGTACTGATCCACGGGCACCTATGGGACCGGCGGACCGGGTCCCTTTTGGTTCGGCGGGGGCGGAGATCGTGCAAAGAGCAAATCGAGGCGATGCACGCGAGCGATTTACCCAGGTTCGGGCCGCACGGATGCGTAAAACCCTACTCCTGCTTTGTGGTTTGTATTGATTTCTTGCTCGGGAGCGCGGAGTGCTACAGTACACACCAGCAGCTAGCGAGACCGAGCGTCAGTGTTCGAACCCCCCTCTACGTTGCACACGGGCCTCCTTTTATATGCTCAAGGGGTTACCGACAGGTGGCAACGGAGGTAAAGGGCAAAAATGGAAAGGTGCTGTGGTAGGCACAGCTACTTGCTACAGTGTATCATACCTAACCCTGATGGCAGGGGACAAGGGCCTTAAATGCCCGTCTGTGTCACCTAAACAGTGCGAAAAAAGAACCGCCAGGGACGCCACCGTTCGCCACGATGGCGATCTTGTCAGCGCCGCTTGCCACCGCACGCCCCTGGCTGCACAGCCTTCCGCCACGTACGCCTGGAGGGGCCCCAGAGCGACACGTTGGTGGATGTGCTGGAGCACGGGCACGGAGAGGTGGCTTGCCGCGGCAAGCAGCTTGCCGCGGTCATTGTCTTGTCGCGTCCGGGAGCTTGTCGCTCACCGGGCCTTGCCGGGACGCGTGGTGCGCCGCGGCAAGTTCCTTGAAATGCCTTGGGTGGCCTTCCCGGCAAGCTCCTCTTGCCGGGGTCTTGGGATGCTTTTGTTAGCCTTCCCGGCAAGCTCCTCTTGCCGGGGTCTTGTCTTCTTGACTTGGATACTTTGTTCTTGAATGGCTCCAAAGGAACCTCGGAGGATATTGGCGGTCACCCGGCAAGCCTTGCCGCGGGATGCTGCGACTGCCCGTGCACAAGTTCGGGATACTAGGGTACCCCTTACTCTAGTACACCGACAAGAGCCCCCGGGCCTGGGCCATACACGGTGCCGAGCGCTGTTGGGCCAGGCCCAAAACAGGGCACGGGCACGCGCGGCCTAGGTTACGCCGTATCTCACTCCGTATCCACCGCGCCCTCCCCGAACGGCACGCGTTGAATGCTGCGTCATGGGAGAGATCGTGGGGGTTTCTTTATTCGGAAATGCGGAACGTCCGCCCCCTCCCCCCTTATAAGCAGGGAAAACAGGGGCAGTTTGCTTACTCGCCCGTTGCCGTTTCCGATCTCAGAAATCTCCGCCGCTCCCTCGCCTTCCCAAAGCAGAGAGAGAGAGCGCTCCGCCCCCGTCGCGACCAGCACCACCAACGCCGTCGACCTCCTCCACTGCTTCCGCCATGGCCCCAAAAGCCGACAAGGGGAAGGCCGTGAAGTCGACCGAGGCGCAGCGGCTCGCGGCGCTGCGGAAGGAGCGGTCTGTCTTCCCCCCCAAGCTTGGCGCTAAGGAGCTGAGGGAGAACTACTATTTGTTCTGGTCGGCGGAGACGCGCACGCATCCGCGCACAAAGGTACTCCCCACCGCCGCTTGGAAGAAAGCCCCAAACGGATACCCATTCTTCGCATTGTTCTTCTACTGCGGGCTCTGCCCGCCCTTCTCTGATTTCTTCTGCGACATCATGAACACCTATGGATTCCATCTCCTTGACTTCACCCCCAAGGCCGTCCTGACAATGGCAGTTTTCGCACACCTCTGTGAAAACTTTGTCGGAGTCCTTCCCAACGTAGCCCTCTTCCGCCACTTTTTCATACCCCGAGTAGAGAGAGGAGAGGCTCTATCCGGCGGAATCGCCTGGATCTCATGGGCCGGCAAGAAGGAGACCTATCTGGAGGGAGAGTTCCGCGGCAAGTGGGAGGAGTGGAGGGCTGATTGGTGCTGGATTGATGAAGAGAGCCCGCAGCCATTCACCACCCGGCGCCGAACCCCAGTAGCACGCGGCAGCGACTGGAGCGACGTGGCCCCGGAGGACGACAGGCTGAAGATTGCTGTCACCAGGATCCTGCGCCTGAGGCTTGCCGGGCTTACTGTTGGCGCTGTTGGCGCAGACTTCCTTCGCCGCCGCATCACCCCCCTGAGCTGTTCAAATATGACCCCCAGCATCCCGAGGTGTTCAGGTTGCCGGGGGGCGTGTGCCTTTGTGCAACAATTCCGCGCTCGACCGCATCCGTGCAATGATGCCGAGTGCGACTCGCATGGGATTGTGCCAACTTGGCAGGAGCCTGCAGACGAGGTCGTGCAGCAATTCTTCGACGACTTGGTGGAAGTGCCAATCCGCCTCGACGAGAAGGACGGCCTCACCCGCGACACCACGGATGCGGAGATTGGCGCTCATCGCCACTAGGCTGGAGGAGGCAGCGGCAGCCGCAGCCGCGGGCGAGTTCGGGTTCACTGTGGAGGAGGCCGATGCAGCAGAAGCGGCAAGCCATGCCGAGCGAGGGGAGCCTGCCGGCAAGAAGGGGCTTGCCGGGCAAGACACCGGAGCCGAGCGAGCCCGCCAAGGACACGAGCGGCTCGTTGCAAATCGACTCTTCTTCCACCTCGTCTTCAGACAGCCCACCAGAAGCAGAGCCTCCATCCCCACCAAGAAGGCGCCTCCGCAAGGTTGGTGATGTGGCGGAGCGGCAAGCGGGCCAACAGGCGCCACGCCGCGTGACAGCGGGAGTGCCTCATGCTACGACGGCAACTGGAGCGGAGTCTAGCCGGACCACCGCTTCAGTCCCTGCCGCTACTCACGCCATGCCAACAGCCGGAGCGGGGTCGTCTCAGACCGCCGCCACTGCTCCCGCCAAGCGGCCAAGGGAAGCTTCTCCTCCGCCTCCTCGCGCCGGGCGCGCGCCAGGCTTCGACTTCTCTGCGTTAAGCTCCGACGAGGAAGAAGAAGAAGAGTAAGCTTCTCTTGTTGTACTTGCATTTCTTCAACTCTTGCTGTTGTTCTTGTTTCTCACTTGCTTTTCCCTGAATTTGTTCCTCTTTTGGACTCTGGCCCAGAGAGCGGCAAAGAGAGCTAAGGCCCCGGTGATCATCATCGAGGACGAGCCCACTGCGACAACAGGTGGCGCGCCCGAGACAACCTTGCCGGAGGCGGCGACTTTCCTCCATGGCAGCCCCCTGCGTAAGTGTGTGAATTATTTTCCGCGGCGAGGCGCGCATGGGTACTTGTCTTTGCTGATATCTGCTTGTTGACTTGTGTAGGAGCCGAGCAGCCCTACCAGGAGCCAAGGGAGAATCCCCCGACAAGGGAGAATTCTCCGGCAAGGGAAGGCCTCCCGGTGAGGGAGAAGTCTCCGGCAAGGGAGGGTTCTCCGGCGAGGGACAGCGCCAGCGGCCCCCCGACGACGGAGACCACGACCGTAGAGCCTGGTGCAGGTACTCCCCTTGCTTCAAAACTTCCCTTGGATCCTTCTTTTTCTTGATCTTTATGAGTTTCTGCTGGATTCTGTTTGACTTCTTCTCCCTTTCCGGCGTCAGATCCATCCGCTGCGGAGCAGATGGAGACAGAGGTCGCCGCCGACGAAGCTGCCGGTGCTGGAGACGCCACCGGCGCAGAGGCCGCCAAGGCTGACGCCGCAGCAACTGGCGAGGAATCTGGCGATCGTACTGACGACCCAAAGGCGCAGGAGCCGCCAGGCGCTACGCGACCGCCGACCCATCCGCGAGCCGCAGCGCCAAGTTCCCAAGGATCCCAGCCGGGCGTTTATTTGAAGGCCGGCGACGACGTCTTCATCAATCTTCCTGGGCATCAAGCTCCAGAGCACCGGTCGAGGGGGAGGTCTTCGACAGGGAAGTGCTTGCCTCCGCGGGGCTGAAGCTGGTCGATGCGCCAAGCAGCAGCAGCAACGAGCCCCGAAGAAGAGCGACTTGCTGCGCAGGTTGATGTCGCTCTACCGCGTGCGACAAGCCAAGCTGGAGTCCCGCGAGGCGCTTGTCGCGAAGGCGGGAGCAGACATTGAAAAGCGCGCGGAAGAGCTCGGGGGTTTCCACCGGGAAGCCCTCCGATCCCTGGCGGAGGAGCGGGAGCAGCTCGCTGAAGCGCGGAAGGTCTTTCTCCTCGAGAAGGCTGAAGCCGAAGAGCGCCAGCGACTTGCTGCTGTGAAGCTAGCCGCGGAAGAGGGCGAGCTGGCGCAGCGGAAGGTCAATCTCGACGCCCATGAGGAGGAGCTTGCCTCGCGCGAGGAGAAGCTTGGCGGAGCCCTCAAGCAAGCGGAGGACGCTGCCGCCGCCGCCGAGGCCGCCAAGGAGGAGTTGAAGACGAAGGTGGCGTGGCTGGAGGCCGATCTCTCCGAGAAGGGCAAGGAGCTCAGCGTCGCCAAGGCCTCCAACGTGGATCTTGAGTTGAAGCTAACCACTTTGGCCAAGACTCTGGACAGCGCCAAGAAGCGGGAGGCGGCCTTGAAGGAGGAAATCAAGGCCGACAAGGCGCTGCTGGAGAGCGCTGCCACCGCCCAGAACACCTTCAGGGAGACTGTGACGCACTGGACGGAGAGTCTGGTGAACGCCGCCACAGATATCGACAAGGAGCTGGCGCAGCTGGGGATGGAAGATCTTGGGTATCCCTCCGATGACAACCTCCAGCCCAGCGCCAAGCTCGTCCTATACTTCAAGGGCGTGGCGACGGCCCTTCAGCGACTCCGAGAGAGGATCCCCAAGCAACTAGCTGACGAGTCGCGCGAGATCTGCGCAGGAGCCTCGAGAAAGTGTTGATGAAGGTGGCCTTCCGCAATCCGGGCCTCCGCCTCACCAACATCCTCAGGTCCTTGCCCAGAAGCTGATCTGGAGGAGCTCAAGGCCCTTGTCGCACCCATTGTGGACAAGGTGAGCGGGATCAAGCGGGTCGAAGGCGATCGCGTAGATTAGGCCGCTCATTTCTTCTTTTCTTGTCGCTGCCCACCATGTCATGAAAACAATCTGTTAGAGCTGCGACAAGCTATCTTTGTAATGTAGCTTGATTGTGGGAATGATTGCAACGTTACTCCCTTTACTTGATTCCTCCTTTGTATGTTTTTGCCCTACGCTTTTAGGGAACTTGCCGGTGCAGGCACCTGAGCCGCGAGCTGAGTGCGGAACGTCAGCAGCCTGCTGGCGGTGCCGCTACCAGCAAGAAACCTTGTCGCAACTAGTTGCAGCTCACTTAAGTTGTCGAGCGGACTCGAAACAAAGTAAGTGCGCTAGCGGCTCACTTAAGTTGCTGAGCGGACTCGAAGCAAAGTAAGGGCGCTAGCAGCTCACTTAAGTTGTTGAGCGGACTCGAAACAAAGTAGGGGCGCAACTAGCTATGAGTTGGTTCCTCCGCGCACAGGTTTCCCATACAAAGTGTGGTCGTTCAAGGGAGATAACTTAAAATTTAAAAAATTTGATTGCTCAAACTTTGGCAACTTAGCTTTTCTGTTGTTTGCTTCCCGGCAAGGCGAAACTTTCTTGAACGACGCCTGGCCCATACCATCCGTCTTCTCCTTTCCCCCCGGCAAACTTGTGGGCGAGGGGAACCTTGCTTTCAAAAGGAAGAAGAGACAATACAGATATGGAGCTTTACGGCTCGTTATTGCTTACCGTGGAGTAGGTGCTGCACAAAGTGTCAGATCATATATGCCAGAAAATAGAAAGCATAAAATTGACAAAATGTGCGGAGCACATGAGCTTTACTTATGCACGGGATCTGCGCCCGGCTTTGTACAAAGGATTACATGCAACAGCGGCAAGACTTGTACAAAAGGTGGTTGCCGGAACAGGTTCTGACAACCGCGCCTTACGGGTAAAACTTACGAAGATGCTCAATGTTCCAGGAGTTGCTCACCGGAATGCCATCTTCGGTCTCAAGGCGGACAGCGCCAGGCCTAGTGACTCGTTTCACCCGGTAAGGGCCTTCCCACTTCGGCGTCAACTTGTTGGAATTCTTGGCGGACTGAACGCGCGAAGAACAAGGTCGCCTTCCTCGAGACTTCTGGCGTTAACTTTGCGGCTATGGTAGCGGCGCAAAGCTTGCTGGTAGCGAGCAGCTCGCACAGCAGCCTGAAGACGGTCTTCCTCAAGGAGCAGCGCGTCATCTTGTCGCAGCCGCTCTTGCTCGAGCTCATCATAAGCGAGCACTCGAGGTGACCCGTATACGAGTTCCGTGGGGATAACTGCCTCTGCTCCATAGACTAGAGCAAAAGGTGTCTGTCCAGTGGCTCGATTTGGCGTCGTTCTGATCGACCAAAGAACCACCGGCAGCTCCTCGATCCAGTTTCTTCCGCACTTGTGCAGCCTGTCAAAGTTCTGGTCTTGAGCCCGCGCAGCACTTCAGCATTTGCCCTCTCCGCTTGACCGTTGCTTCTCGGGTGAGCAACAGAAGCGAAGCAGACTTGGCGCAAGATCTTGGACGTACTGCGCGAAGGTGCGGCTCGTAAATTGCATGTCGTTGTCGGTGATTACCCTATTAGGGATCCCGAAGCGGCAAACAATCGACCTGAAGAACTTGACGGCTGACTGTGCTGTCACCTTCCTCACTGGTTCCACTTCCGGCCACTTTTTGAACTTGTCGATTGCAATGTACAAGTACTCAAAGCCCCTGACAGCTCGGGGAAAGGGGCCGAGGATGTCGAGCCCCAGACCGAAAATGGCCAGGATAAAGGGATCGTCTGGAGAGCTTGAGCTGGTTGGTGTATCTGCTTGGAATGAAACTGACACGCTTCACACTTGGTTACTTGTGCAGTTGCATCCTGGAGGGCTGTTGGCCAGAAGAAACCTTGCCGGAAAGCTTTACCGACAAGTGCTCTTGCGCCAATGTGGTGACCACATATGCCTCCATGTATTTCTGCAACAGCTTTTGTCCATCTTCCCGGGGAATACACTTCAATTTCACACCGTTGAGTCTTCTTCTGTACAGTGTCTTGTCGACAAACTGGTACATACTTGACTGCCGGGATACTCTCTCCGCTTCTTCTTGCTCTTCGGGAAGTCCTCCTGTCTGAAGGAAATGGACAATCTGCTGTGCCCATGTTGGAGCTTGTGGCTCGACAACAAGGACTAAAGGCAATCTGCTGCTGCGGGAACATCCGCTTCCACGGCAAGAACCTGCGGCTCTGCCGGAGCTTGACGTTCCCCGACAAGCTCGCCGGAGCAAAACTTGTCGGGAGCTTCTGCTTCAACAGAACAAACCCTACGGCTTGCCGGTGCATCTTGCTCCTCAGCGCTCTTGGTGTTGATCTTGGGGACTGCTGCGGGAATATCCGCTTCTACAGCAAGAACCTGCGGCTTTGCCGGAGCGTGACGTTCCCCAGCAAGCTTGCCGGAGCAAAACTTGTCGGGAGCTCTTGCTTCAACGGAACAAACCCTAGGGTCTACCGGAGCAGACTGCTCCTCAGCACTCTTGGCGTTGATCTTGGGGACCTTCTTGGCGGCGGCTTTGGGGAGCTCTGCCGGCAAATAGTCACCACAAACCAACTTCCTCTTCTTGCTCTGTCCATTTGATGGCGTTACGGACGGCTGAGTCAGCTTGAGCACAAAGATCCTGGTTCCACAGGTAACTTAAGTGCGGCACACTTTGACAGGCCCTGCAATGGCGTTTGAGCTCTTGGAACATGCTCCATTTGTAGGCCGTCAAAGTGTTCTTCTAGCTTTCTCACTTCGTCGACGTAAGCTTCCATCAACGGACTCTGATAACTCTTGTTTACTTGGCGGACGACAAGCTGAGTCACCCCTGACAAATGAGCTTGATCCCAAGGTCTGCGCGATCCGGAGACCGGCAAGCAAGCCCTCATATTCCTGCCAGTATTGTTCGTTGCTTGCTCCTTGGGGAAGTGCATCTGGACTACGTACTTGAGGTTGCTCACCGGTGGGTGCGACAAGAGCAGCACGCAGCGCGGCGCCTTGCAGCGAAAAGCCATCAAGTACATCAGCACTCTTTGCTTGCTTCCTTGTCGGGGATGCTCGTTTCTGGAATTTCTTTCCAACTGGTGTTGCGTCCATCTGCTAATGATTCCTGCCAATGCTCTGCTTCTGGATAGTTGAAGTGCTTTCAAACTTTAGGCAAAGCTTGACAGTTCCAGTGCCACTCAACAATCCTGCCTGTCGCTCTGGAATTCTGCCAGTATCCTCTTCAGCGGAGCGAGTGACAACTGTGATCTCATGTGCTTGGAAGTAAATGGCGCAGCTTTCTCGAGGCCCATGAGAAGGCCGAAGACAAATCTGCAACACCAGAGTACCTTGACCTAGCCCCCTGCAGAAGGGAACTGACAAAGTAAACTGGGCGCTGCACCATCTTCTTGTGTATCTCGTCGTGTATCTGCGCAGATCCATCTTTGTCGTGACCAGAGCTTGTCGGGAAGCTCCCTGCTTGTCGCTGGATGCGCTTGCCGCGGTTGCTCGCTCATCATCTGCCTCCCTCTCTGCTACTAACGCAACACTAACCACTTGATTGGTTGCCGCTATGTACAGCAACAACTTCTCTTGTGACTTAGGTGCGACAAGTATTGGAGGGGAGGACAGGTATCTCTTCAGGTCTTGCAGCGCAGCCTCCGCTTCCGGAGTCCATTTCATTGGACCTGCCTTTTTCAGCAATTTGAAAAACGGCAGGGCACGCTCAGCAGACCGAGAGATAAACCTGCTGAGAGCAGCCACGCAACCGGCAAGTTTCTGTACATCCTTGACGCGCTTTGGTGCTTCAATCTGCTCAATGGCCTTGATCTTGTCGGGATTGGCTTCAATTCCCCGCTGAGACACGAAGAACCCGAGAAGCTTGCCGGAGGGAACTCCAAACATACACTTTTCTGGGTTGAGCTTGAGGCTGATCTTGCACAGATTTGTAAAGGTCTCGTCTAAATCTTGAATCAGGGTTGCTCTGTCCTTGCTCTTGACCACTATATCATCCATGTAGGCTTCCACATTTCTGTGTATTTGTGGCTCAAGAGCAACATGGACTACTCTTGCAAATGTCGAACCAGCATTTTTTAATCCGAAAGGCATCCGTACGAAACAGTACGTGCCACATGGAGTAATAAATGCGGTCTTCTCCTCATCCTCTTCTGCCATGAAGATCTGATGATATCCTGAGTATGCGTCAAGAAATGAAAGCAAATCACATCCGGCTGTGGAGTCAACAATCTGGTCAATGCGCGGCAAAGGAAATGGGTCTTTGGGACAAGCTTTGTTAACATCGGTAAAATCGAACAAAGTCTCCATTTCCCGTTTGCCTTGCGCACGACTACAGGATTGGCCAACCACGTGGGATGGAGCACTCCTCTGACAAGGCCTGCTGCTTCCAGTTTCTTGATCTCTTCTGCAATGAATTCTTGGCGCTCCACTGCCTGCTTCCTGACTTTCTGCTTGACGGGCCGCGCATGGGGACAAACGGCAAGGCGGTGCTCAATCACTTTCCTGGGAACACCGGGGATGTCAGATGGCTGCCATGCAAACACGTCGACATTCGCCCACAGGAAAGCAACGAGCGCGCTTTCCTATTTAGGTTCGAGCGTGGCACTGATGGTGAAGGTACCACCAGCGTCGTCCTCCTTGGCGGATACTTTCTTCGTCTCTGGCGGAGCTGCCATCGTCTTCTTGCACTTGCCGGTGGAGCTCGATGGTGCGTCCTCGACGGCAGCGCAGCACTCCGAAGAGATGCGCTTGCCGGAGTGGGCATCAGAACTCTTGCCGGACTTGGTCTTCTTCCCCCCGGGAGCTCCAGCGGTAAGTGGACTGCGATCTGCCGTGGCTGCTGCTTCCCGGTAGATCTTGTCGGCACAGATGAGAGCATCCTTCTTGTCGCCAGGGACAGAAATGACGCTTATCGGGCCTGGCATCTTCAGCATGTTATATGCGTAGTGAGAGGCTGCCATGAACTTGGCGAGTGCTGGACGGCCAAGTATCCCATTGTAAGGCAACGGAATATCGACAACGTCAAAGGTGACCCTTTCAGTCCTGAAGTTGAGCTCGCTGCCAAATGTCACCGGCAGCGTGACCTTCCCCTTCGGCTTGCTCCTTCCCGGGTTGATTCCTTGGAATGTGTCGGTCTCTTCGAGCTCGCTGTCAGGGATCTGGAGTTTTTGGAGTACAGCGGAGGAGATCAGGTTTAAGCCGGCCCCGCCGTCAACTAGCATCTTGGTGACCTTGAGGTTGCGGATAGTTGGTGAAACCAACATCGGCAAACACCCGACCGCAGTTGTGCGATCAGGGTGGTCCTCAATGTCAAAGATGATAGGCGTGCTGGACCATTTCAGAAGCTTGCGCGATTCGACAGGTGGTTCCGCTGCATTGACTTCCCGCACCCACTGCTTGAGTTGGCGGTGTGAAGTATGCAGAGAAGCCGCCGTCAACGCACAAGACCTCTGTGGCTTTCTGAACTCCTGCTCACTGGTCTCGACATCATCCATGTCTTCGTCGTCGTCGTCGTCTTCATCGTTGTCGCGGCCGCGGGGAGGTCTGTCTCCTTGCCGCTGCTTGGCCTTGCCGCGGCGTCCTCCGGCCGGCGCGCTTCTTGCCAGATTCTGCAGCGCCACCTTGGGCCCTCTCCTTGTCTCGCCGCTCGTACTCAGCCTTTTGCTGCTGGACAAGCTGCTCGACCTTCTTGCAGCTCTGGAGGTCATGGCCCTTGGTGCGGTGAATCTTGCAATATTGCTTGTCGGAGCCGTCCTGCTTGTCGGCGGCGCGCCACAGCCTGGCAGTTGGCACTGCGGCAATCTCCCTTGCCGGAGCTACCAACTTTGGCCTTCTTGGCGCCACCTTCGTTGCCGGACTGCTCAACGACTAGCACCTCTTTGCCTTTCTTCTTCCTGTTCCGCCGCCGGTTTTTCTTTGCCGGGGCAATATCCTCACTGTCAGATCCTTCTGCTCCCGTCTTCTCTCCGGGGAGTCTCCTCCCTTCCTCAGCGCGTGCACACTTGTCGGCCAGGGCATATAGCTCACTGACGTCTCTGATCTGCACATCGCCATCTCCTCCCGCATCCTGCGGTTACGCACGTTCTGATGGAACGCGCTGATGACCGCGGCGGGGTGGACGTCTGGGATGTTGTACTGTACACGGCTGAACCTCTGAATATACTTGCGCAGGGGCTCTCCTTCCTTCTGGACGAGCAGATGAAGATCACTCTCTTGGCCATGAGGTTTGTGGCCGCCTGTAAAGGCGCCGACAAACTGATGGCATAGATCTGCCCAGGAGGATATGGAGTTGTCCGGCAAGTGCATGAGCCAGGACCTGACGTTGGGCTTGAGCACCAACGGGAAGTAGTTGGCAAGGATCTTGTCGTCCCGCCCCCGCAGCCTGCACCGCGATGGTATTCTTGAAGAACTTGGCGCTAATCGCGACGAGCTCGCGGATCTGACGACGCGGTGGAGTCGCTGTCGAGGTGGACCCGGCGAGTCGGCGATCTTGGCCTTCGGGGTGGAGAGTGCACAGTAGTTGCACCCCCACCAGTCTTGTCGTCTCTGGCTCGTGCCTGGCTGGCTTGCCGCGGCTGAGACGTGCTCGGCTGCCGTGGAGTGTCGCCGTTGACGAAGCCGATGAGACTCTGGATAGTTGCCCTCCAGTCGTCGATCTTGTCCGCCGCTGGAGGGTAGTCTAGGAGCAGCTGAGCTCGCGCCAAAGCTTCTGCTGCGGTGGCGGGTGGCGGTGGCGAACGGTGCGAGGAGCGGGATATGCTCGGACTTCTAACTACGTTAGAAGGAGCAGTATCTCGTCCAGGCGACCGTGTCTCGCTCGCGCCAGCAGGTTGACGTGCATGGTGGTCCTGAGCGCTCCGAGATCCACCAGCTCGATCTTGATCTAGCGAACGCATGGTACCATGAGTACCATGACGCTGCCGGTCCCGCACCTCCTGAGATGGGCGCGGTGCATGCACGGACGCCGAGGTCTTGGAGTGCGCCCGGTCATTGTGGGAGCCGGCTACGCCACCGATGGGCAGCGCAGCCTTGTCCTGGGACCTGGCAGCACCGTGAGTTCCCTCGTCGACGCGTGTCCTTCCGCCGGTGCCTGCCCCACCAACCGTTTGCTTCGGCGGTGGCTGGCTCGGCGCGGACGGAGCAGCTGCCTCCGAAACTTTCTTCTTCGGCGGCATGTTGATGAAGATGATGAAGATCTAGCTCGCGAGAACGCCGGATCTGGTTCACACAACTTCGACGCCCCCAACCTGGCGCGCCAAAGATGCCGGGGTACTGATCCACGGGCACCTATGGGACCGGCGGGCCGGGTCCCTTTCGGTTCGGCGGGGGCGGAGATCGTGCAAAGAGCAAATCGAGGCAAAGCATGCGAGCGATTTACCCAGGTTCGGGCCGCACGGATGCGTAAAACCCTACTCCTGCTTTGTGGTTTTGTATTGATTTCTAGCTCGGGAGCGCGGAGTGCTACAGTACACACCAGCGGCTAGCAAGACCGAGCGTGAGTGTTCGAACTGGCTAACCCCCCTCTACGTTGCACACGGGCCTCCTTTTATATGCTCAAGGGGCTACCGACAGGTGGCAACGGAGGTAAAGGGCAAAAATGGAAAGGTGCTGTGGTAGGCACAGCTACCTGCTACAGTGTATCATACCTAACCCTGACGGCAGGGGACAAGGGTCTTAAATGCCCGTCTGTGTCGCCTAAACAGTGCGAAAAGGGACCGCCAGGGACGCCACCGTTCGCCACGATGGCGATCTTGTCAGCGCCGCTTGCCACCGCACGTCCCTAGCTGCACAGCCTTCCGCCACGTACGCCTGGAAGGGCCCCAGAGCGACACGTTGGTGGATGTGCTGGAGCGCGGGTGCGGAGAGGTGGCTTGCTGCGGCAAGCGCCTTACCGCGGTCGTTGTCTTGTCGCGTCCGGGAGCTTGTCGCTCACCGGGTCTTGCCGGAACGTGTGGTGCGCCGCGGCAAGTTCCTTGAAATGCCTTGAGTGGCCTTCCCGGCAAGCTCCTCTTGCCGGGGTCTTGTCTTCTTGACTTGGACACTTTGTTCTTGAATGGCTCCAAAGGAACCACGGAGGATCTTGGCGGTCACCCGGCAAGCCTTGCCGCGGGATGCTGCGACTGCCCGTGCACAAGTTCGGGACACTAGGGTACCCCTACTCTAGTACACCGACACACTCCTTATTCCATATTCCATCGAATCCTTACCCAAAACTTGAAAACTTCACAACACAAAACTTCAAGTAGAAAACTCGTAAGCTCTGTTAGTATAAGAAAGTAAATCACCACTTCAAGGTACTGTAATGAACTCATTCTTTATTTATATTGGTGTTAAACCTACTGTATTCCAACTTCTCTATGATTTATAAACTATTTTACTAGCCATAGATTCATCAAAATAAGTAAACAACACATGAAAAACAGAATCTGTCAAAAACGAAACAGTCTGTAGTAATCTGAATCAAACGTATACTTCTGGAATTCATAAAATTCTCAAATAAATTGCTGGACCTGAGTAATTTATCTATTAATCATATGAAAAAAATTAACTAAATATCACTCTCCAAATAAAAATGGCAGCAATTCTCGTGAGCGCTAAAGTTTCTGTTTTTTACAGCATGATCACCAAGACTTTCCCCAAGTCTTCCCAACGGTTCTACTTGGCACAAACACTACTTAAAAGCATAAAACCACATCTAAACATAGGCTAGATGAATTATTTATTACTAAACAGGAATAAAAAGCAAGGAACAAAAATAAAGTTGGGTTGCCTCCCAACAAGCGCTATCGTTTAACGCCCCTAGCTAGGCATGATGATTTCAATGATGCTCACATAAAAGATAAGAATTGGAACATAAAGAGAGCATCATCAAGAATATGACTAGCACATTTAATTATAACCCACTTCCTATGCATAGGGATTTTGTGAGCAAACAACTTGTGGGAACAAGAATCAACTTGCATAGGAAGGTAAAACAAGCATAACTTCAAAATTTTAAGCACATAGAGAGGAAACTTGATATTATTGCAATTCCTACAAGCATATGTTCCTCCCTCATAATAATTTTCGGTAGCATCATGAATTAATTCAACAATATAACCAGCACCTAAAGAATTCTTTTCATGATCTACAAGCATAGAAAATTTACTACTCTCCACATAAGCAAAATTCTTCTCATGAATAATAGTGGGAGTATCATAAGAAACTTGAACACTATAAATTGTTTCCACATTAAAAGAGTAATGTTCAGAAAAGCGGTAACCATAATCATGAAAAGTTTTATAAATATAATCCTCACTACTTTTTATAGCATATGTATCATCACAATAATTATCATAAGTAGGAGGCATGTTATTCTCATTATAAATTTGCATATCAAAACTTGGGATACTAAAAATATCATCTTCACTAAGCGTAGCATCCCCAAGCTTGGGACAAACATTAATTGCAGCAAATATATTCTCAAAAACATCATCTTCATCAAACATAGCGTCCCCAAGCTTGGGCCTTTTCATATTATAAGCATAATCACTCTCATCATTAATAGTATGGATAACACCAATAGTATAGTAATTATCATATTCTTCCAAGAAAGTGCCAAAAATATTTTCAAGATCATAAGAAGTATCATTATCTTCCACAATTATATTTTCATGAGGCACAATAGTAATAGGAGCAGCATTATTTGGGAGAGATATCTTTTTACCTCTCTTTCTTTTTCTTTTCTTTTTCTTAACCACATCATGTGTGGGTTCAATCCTATTTTTGGAGCTCCTTATTAATGAGATTGGTTGAATAGGAGGCTCCTCCTCGTTACCTGATTCATCATAAGAAATAATAGGAGGATATTTGGAAGTCTCTTCCCTTTCATAGTATTCTCTTCATCTTCTATTTGTTTTCTTTTCTTTATGTAATTGGCAATATAAGGATTTTCAATGCAATTCACCGCACAATACATATAAATTTCCTCTAGGTCAAAATGAAGAACTCTATCAAGGGAAAATTTTGGAATATCCTTAGTTATACGTTTCATTTCTTCGTAGCCCATAAGCAAACTAAGTTCATTATAATGTGCAAGGGAAATCAAGTCATCACAATTTTTGGACACGATTAGATCATGAAACAATTTGCATCGGATAATTAAATGACCACGTTCATTACAAAGCTCACAAGTATGGCCAAGAAAATTTAAATTTTCAGCACAATCATCTAGCTCTTCTTGCAACAATTTAGTTTCTAAGTACTTATGCTCCTTGCAATATCTATCTTCTCTATTTGGTGTGTACTTACAAACCCAATGCACTCCACAAAAATTGACATGTTTATAGGAGACATTTTCATCATAACTAGTGCAATCATCATTAGTGTCATGGATATTCAAAGAATTCGTACTAACAATATTGCAATCATGCTCATCATTCAAATATTTAGTTCCAAACATTCTAATGCATTCTTCTTCTAGCACTTGAGCACAATTTTCCTTTCCATCATACTCATGAAAGATATTAAAAAGATGAAGCGTATGAGGCAAACTTAATTCCATTTTTTGTCATTTTCTTTTATAGACTAAACTAGTGATAAAACAAGAAACTAAAAGACTCGATTGAAAGATCTAAAGATATACCTTCAAGCGCTAACCTCCCCGGCAACGGCGCCAGAAAAGAGCTTGATGTCTACTACACAACCTTCTTCTTGTAGACGTTGTTGGGCCTCCAAGTGCAGAGGTTTGTAGGACAGTAGCAAATTTCCCTCAAGTGGATGACCTAAGGTTTATCAATCCGTAGGAGGCGTAGGATGAAGATGGTCTCTCTCAAGAAACCCTGCAACCAAAAAACAAAGAGTCTCTTGTGTCCCCAACACACCCAATACAATGGTAAATTGTATAGGTGCACTAGTTCGGCGAAGAGATGGTGATACAAGTGCAATATGGATAGTAGATAAATGTATTTGTAATCTGAAATTATAAAAACAGCAAGGTAACTAATGATAAAAGTGAGCGTAAATGGTATTGCAATGCGTTGAAACAAGGCCTAGAGTTCATACTTTCACTAGTGCAAGTTCTCTCAACAATGATAACATAATTGGATCACATAACTATCCCTCAACATGCAAGAAAGAGTCACTCCAAAGTCACTAATAGCGGAGAACAAACGAAGAGATTATGGTAGGGTACGAAACCACCTCAAAGTTATTCTTTCCAATCAATCCATTGGGCTATTCCTATAAGTGTCACAAACAGCCCTAGAGTTCGTACTAGAATAACACCTTAAGACACAAATCAACCAAAACCTAATGTCACCTAGATACTCCAATGTCACCTCAAGTATCCGTGGGTATGATTATACGATATGCGTCACACAATCTCAAATTCATCTATTCAACCAACACATAGAACCTCAAAGAGTGCCCCAAAGTTCCTACCGGAGAATCACGACGAAAACATGTGCCAACCCCTATGCATAGGTGTAACGCCCTCGATGCGGCTATATCTCCCACGTGTCGAAGCACGACTTAGAGGCATAACCGCATTGAAAGCAATGTCGCAAGTGAGGTAATCTTCGCAAACAACCCATGTGCATAAATAAAGGGGAAAGGTACATAGTTGGCTTACACTCGCCACGTCACACATACACATAAATAAGTCATTACATTCATCCAATGCACTCAAGGTCCGACTACGGAACCAAAATAAAGATCAACCCCAAATGCACAAAGTCCCCGATCGCCCCAACTGGGCACCACTACTGATCATCTGGGAAAGACACGTAGTAACGACGAGAGTCTTCATCGAACTCCCACTTGAGCTCGGTCATATCATCTGGAGCGGTATCATCGGTCCCTACATCTGGTTTTGGAAGTAATCTGTGAGTCACGGGGACTCAGCAATCTCACACCCTCGCGATCAAGACTATTTAAGCTTATAGGAAAGGTAAAGGTATGATGTGGAGCTGCAGCAAGCGACTAGCATATATGGTGGCTATCATACGCAAATGAGAGCGAGAAGAGAAGGAAAAAGCACGGTCGATCAACTATGATCAAGAAGTGATCCTAGAACAACCTACGTCAAGCATTACTCCAACGCCGTGTTCACCTCCTGGACTCCGCCGAGAAGAGACCATCACGGCTACACACGTGGTTAGTGCATTTTAATTAAGTTAAGTTTCAGGTTATCTACAACCGGACATTAACAAATTCCCATCTACCCATAACCGTGGGCACGGCTTTCAAAAGTTCAAATCCCTGCAGGGGAGTCCCAACTTAGCCCATCACAAGCTCTCACAGTCAACGAAGGATATTCCTTCTCCCAAGACAATCTGATCAGACTCGGCATCCCGGTTACAAGACATTTCAACAATGGTCAAACTAAACCAGCAAAGCCGCCTGAATGTGCCGAAAAATCCCGATAGGAGCTGCACATATCTCATTCTCAGGGCACACTCAGATGAGCCAGACGACGGGTAGGCCAGCCCAGAGTTGCCCCTGGTAGCCCCAGACATCGCTCAGTTGGACCAACACTTAGAGAAGCACTGGCCCGGGGGGGTTAAAATAAAGATGACCCTTGAGTCCGCGAAACCCAAGGGAAAAAGGCTAGGTGGCGAATGGTAAAACCAATGTTGGGCCATGCTGGAAGAGTTTTATTCAAGGCGAACTGTCAAGGGGTTCCCATTATAACCCAACCGTGTAAGGAACGCAAAATCCGGGAACATAACACCGATATGATGGAAACTAGGGCGGCAAGAGTGGAACAAAATACCAGGCAAAAGGCCGAGCCTTCCACCCTTTACCAAGTATATAGGTGCATTAATATAAACAAGATAATATTGTGATATCCCAACAATAAACATGTTCCAACAAGGAACGATCTCCAATCTTCACCTGCAACTAGCAACGCTAAAAGAGGGGCTGAGCAAAGCGGTAACATAGCCAAACAACGGTTTGCTAGGACAAGGTGGGTTAGAGGCTGGACATGGCAATATGGGAGGCATGATAAGCAAGTGGTAGGTATCGTAGCATAGGCATAGCAAAAGAGCGGGCATCTAGCAAGCAAAGATAGAAGTGATTTCGAGGGTATGGTCATCTTGCCTGCAAAGTTCTCAGAGTTGCCTTGATCCTCGTAAGTGAACTCAACGGGCTCCTTGTTCACGTACTCGTCTCCCGGCTCTACCCAAACAAGAACAACAAGCAAAAGGAACACAATCAACCACGTGCAATGCTCAAACAACATGATGCAAACATGGTATGATATGTGTGGGATGCGATATGTGATGCATATGCAAGATTTGGAAAAGAATGATTGAACCTGGCCTCAACTTGGAAAACCAAGAGTGCCACTGGAAAAGTGAGTTGATTTCGGTCAAAATCGATATAAAGATCACCGGAATCAGATGCACGGTTTGGAAATGGCAAGCAAAACAAATATGGCACCGGTCTACGATAAACAGCAAGTAGCCTTCTAAATGCATCACAATAAATAAGCTACTGCACTCAAACATGTCAACAAAATACATGGCAGGGATCCACTCTGAATCTTGACAAAAGATGAACACTGAGCTATGGCTAATTCAATCAGTAACAGGTTCAAACAAGCATGGTAAAAGAGCAAAAGATAACAGGTTTCAGACTTAGTGAAATAACAACAAATCAGGAATTTATCATCAGGAAGCAATGTTTAGAGCACGATAACTACATGCTACAGGAACATATCAGGGCAAAGCAAGGCATGTCATGAAGCTACTAAAAGCACATAACAAAAGTCCCTTAGTGACCATGAGCCAAAAGGGATCAGAAAATACAATTGCAAGCATGTGAACATAGCAAAAACATAAACAGATTCAGACTTAGTGCAAAATTGGAGCATGCAAAACAGATTAACAAGTAGGCATGTTTACGAGCTCGATGCACTCACTACAAAGCATTGCATGACAAACTAAGCATACACCCAGCAATAAGACATGACATAGAAGCTAGACATGGAAAGAACAACAACATAGCATGCACAGATCAACAACAATAAGCTCGGCAAAATCGCTAAACATGTTAACAATCTGCCAGGAACATTTTATAGCAAAAGTAGAGCTCGATTGACTTAAGCTAGGGTGCTCCATAAATTCAAACAAAGACATGGATGGATAGAGCACCACAATATTAACAAAACATACTCACTGATCATCCTCAAAAGAGGCACGGATCACTAGGAAACAACATGAACATATGGCATAAAAATAATGACAGGGCAAGGACTTAGTGAAATTCTAAGTCCCTGAAATCAGCATCATTGAGTAAGCTACTTTGCATGCTTGTGCTAGTCACCACAAAGATCAAAAAAATACATGGCATACACCCCTGTAAAGATAACATGGCGTTCTACAAAACACATGTAGAGCTCAGGATCATAGCATGCACACATTAATCATGGAAAAAATGACAAAAGGCCATTTGCTGAAACAGATCTGAAACTATCCTCACATAGCCCTCTTCCAACAGCATTTCGAGCATTAAGATGATCTCAAAAGAAAATGATGCAATGAGATGAAATGATGTACTCGTCGAGACGAACATTTTGATATGCTACACGCATGAATCGGAGCTACGGATGCAGAGTTATGGCATGTCAAAGTATGCAAAAATACTAGGGTGAGAGGGAAAAAGTCAACCCCTAGGGTTGGATCTGGATCCAGTTCTGGCCGGGCACTGTAGCAGCGCGCTGCACGAGGTTCGTCGGAGAAGATGGGGTCGCCGGAGTAGAGGTCGCCGGGGCCGGAGCTCGGAGGTCGAGGAGGAGGTGCACCGGCGACAAGGGAGTCCGGACAGCGGAGCGGCGCTGGTGCGGGGCGGCCCCGGTCGGCGAGGTCGCCGGACGCCGGTCTCGGGCGGCGCGCGCTCCGGCGTGGCGGCGCAGCCCCGGCGAGAGCTAGCGGGTGGCGGGGCGAAGGAGGCGGCGCGGGCGAGGACGCGGGCCGGGAGGGCCGGCTCCAAGCTGAGCGGGCCCGCGGTGCGGCGAAGTGGGCACGGGGCGGCGGCCAACGGGGCCGTGACATGTGGCTGCGGCGGCTAGCCGGACATGTCCATCGGCGAGGATTGTGTCCGGCGCGCGAGGAGAGGGAGGGATCTAGGGTTTGCCCGAAAATTTCGGGGAGTGGCCTTTATATAGGGGTAGAGGGAGCTAGGAGGCTCCAAATTGAGCATGGTTTGCGGCCACGCGATGGTGATCGAACGCTCTAGGTGATGGAGGGGTCTTTGGTGGGTTTTGGGCCACTTTGGAGGGGTGTTGGGCTGCAACACACACGAGGCCTTTTCGGTCCCTCGGTTAACCGTTGGAGTATCAAACGAAGTCCAAATGGCACGAAACTTGACAGGTGGTCTACCGGTAGTAAACCAAGGCTGCTGACAAGTCTCGGTCCAATCCGAAAACGTTTAACACCCGCACACGAAAAGAGGTAGAAAGGACCACCGGAGGACATTGGAGCGCTGGAATGCAAAACGGACAACGGGGAAAATGCTCGGATGCATGAGACGAACACGTATGCAAATGCAATGCACATGATGACATGATATGAGGTGCATGACAAAAACAAAACACACGGAGACAAAAACCCGACAATGATGAAATAGAATAACTTAGTGCCGGAAATGGCAAGAGTTGGAGTACAAATAAGGTAAATTACATCCGGGGTGTCACAATAGGTTCATGGGCGGAACCCGCAAGTTGATCACCAAAACATACATCAAGTGAATCATGTGATATCCCATTGTCACCACAGATATCCACGGCAAGACATACATCAAGTGTTCTCAAATCTTTAAAGACTCAATCTGATAATATAACTTCAAAGGGGAAACTCAATCCATTACAAGAGAGTAGAGGGGGAAGAAACATCATAGGATCCAAATATAATAGCAAAGCTCGTGATACATCAAGATCGTACCACCTCAAGAACACGAGAGAGAGAGAGAGAGAGAGATCAAACACATAGCTACTGGTACATAGGATCCGGTCACCAAGCTTGCCTTCCACGCCAAGGAGAGTCCCATCCGGACACGGGTATAGTCTTCGGTCTTTGTATCTTCACAGCCCATCAGTCTGGCCCATGGCTAACAGGCCAGACGCCCGAGGACTCCTTAGTCCAGGACTCCCTCAGTAGTACTTTCCTTCGAGGGCTAATTTTTTTTTGCAATAAGTATATGAGTTCTTTATGACTAATGTGAGTCCATGGATTATACGCACTCTCAACCTTCCACGATTTTCTAGCCTCTACGGTACCGTGCATTGCCCTTTCTCGCCTTGAGAGTTGGTGCAAACTTCGTCGGTGCATCCAAACCCCGTGATATGATACGCTCTATCACACATAAACCTCCTTATATCTTCCTCAAAACAGCCACCATACCTACCTATCATGGCATTTCCATAGCCATTCTGAGATATATTGCCATGCAACTTTCCACCGTTCCGTTTATTATGACACGCTCCATCATTATCATATTGCCTTGCATAATCATGTAGTTGACATCGTATTTGTGGCAAAGCCACCATTCATAATTTTTCATACATGTCACTCTTGATTCATTGCATATCCTGGTACACCGCCGGAGGCATTCACATAGAGTCATATTTTGTTCTAAGTATTGAGTTGTAATTCTTGAGTTGTAAGTAATAAAAGTGTGATGATCATCATTATTAGAGCATTGTCCCATGTAAGGAAATGATGATGGAGACTATGATCCCCCCACAAGTCGAGATGAGATTCCGGACTAAAAAAAGAGGCCAAAAAAAGAGAAGGCCCAAAAAATGAGAGAAAAAGAGAGAAGGGACAATGTTACTATCCTTTTTCCACACTTGTGCTTCAAAGTAGCATCGTGATCTTCATAATAGAGAGTCTCCTATGTTGTCACTTTCATATACTAGTGGGAATTTTTCATTATAGAACTTGGCTTGTATATTCCAATGATGGGCTTCCTCAAAATGCCCTAGGTCTTCGTGAGCAAGCAAGTTGGATGCACACCCACTTAGTTTCTTTTGTTGAGCTTTCATACATTTATAGCTCTAGTGCATCCGTTGCATGGCAATCCCTACTCATCTCATTGACATTAATTGAAGGGCATCTCCATAACCTATTGATTAGTTGCGTCAATGTGAGGCTTTCTACCTTTTTGTCTTCTCATAACCCCCATCATTATACTTTATTCCACCCATAGTGCTATATCCATGGCTTGTGCTCATGTATTGCGTAAGGGTTAAAAAGGCTTAAGCGCGTTAAAAAGTTTGAACCAATTGCTCGGCTTGTCATCGGGGTTATGCATGATCAGAACATTTTGTGTGATGAAATTGAAACATAGCCTAACTATATGATTTTGTAGGGATAAGCTTTCTTTGGCTATGTTATTTTGATAAGACATAATTGCTTGGTTAGCATGTTTGAAGTATTATTGTTTTTGTCAACATTAAACTTTTATCTTGAATCTTTCGAATCTAAATATTCACGCCACAATAAAAAGAATTACATTGAAAATTATGCTAAGAAGCATTCCACATCAAAAAAATTGTTTTTATCATTGACCTACTCGAGGACGAGCAGGAATTAAGCTTGGGGATGCTTGATACATCTCCAACGTATCTATAATTTTTGATTGTTCCATGCTATTATATATTCTGTTTTGGATGTTTAATGGGCTTATTTATACACTTTTATATTATTTTTGGGACTAACCTATTAACTGGAGGCCTAGCCCAAATTGCCTTTTTGCCTATTTCAATGTTTCGCAGAAAAAGAATATCAAACGGAGTCCAAACGGAATGAAACCTTTGGGAGCATGATTTTTGGAACAAACATGATCTAGAGGACTTGGAGTGGACGTCAAGCAATCAACGAGGAGGCCACGAGGCAGGGGGCGCGCCTACCCCACTGGGCACGCCCTCCACCCTCGTGGGCCCCTCGTGGCTCCACTGACCTACTACTTCCTCCTATATATACCTACGTACCCCCAAACCATCGAGGAGCACCACGAAAACCTAATTCCACGGCCGCAACCTTCTCTACCCGTGAGATCCCATCTTGGGGCCTTTTCCGGCGCTCCGCCGGAGGGGGCATTGATCACGGAGGGCTTCTACCTCAACACCATAGCCTCTCCGATGATGTGTGAGTAGTTTACCTCAGACCTTCGGGTCCATAGTTATTAGGTAGATGGCTTCTTCTCTCTCTTTGGATCTCAATACAAAGTTCTCCTCGATTCTCTTGGAGATCTATTCAATGTAATCTTCTTTTGCGGTGTGTTTGTCGAGATCCGATGAATTGTGGGTTTATGATCAAGATTATCTATGAACAATATTTGAATCATCTCTGAATTCTTTTATGTATGATTGGTTATCTTTGCAAGTCTCTTCGAATTATCAGTTTGGTTTGGCCTACTAGATTGATCTTTCTTGCAATGGGAGAAGTACTTAGCTTTGGGTTCAATCTTGCGGTGCTCGATCCCAGTGACAGTAGGGGAAATGACATGTATTGTATTGTTGCCATCGAGGATAAAAAGATGGGTTTATATCATATTGCATGAGTTTATCCCTCTATGTCATGTCATATTGCTTAAAGCGTTACTCCGTTCTTATGAACTTAATACTCTAGATGCATGCTGGATAGCGGTCGATGTGTGGAGTAATAGTAGTAGATGCAGGCAGGAGTCAGTCTAATTGTCACGGACGTGATGCCTATATACATGATCATACCTAGATATTCTCATAACTATGCTCAATTCTATCAATTTCTCGACAGTAATTTGTTTACCCACCGTAATACTTGTGCTATCTTGAGAGAAGCTGAGGGAGTCCTCGATTAGGGGGTCTCCGGATAGCCGGACTGTTGGACTATTAAGATACAAGATTGAAGACTTCGTCCCGTGACCGGATGGGACTCTACTTGGCGTGGAAGGCAAGCTAGGCAATACGGATATGGATATCTCCTCCTTTGTAACCGACCTTGTGTAACCCTAGCCCCCTCCAGTGTCTATATAAACCGGAGGGTTTTAGTCCGTAGGACAACATACAATCATAGCATAGGCTAGCTTCTAGGGTTTAGCCTCTCTCATCTCGTGGTAGATCTACTCTTGTAATACTCATATCATCAAGAACAAGCAAGCAGGACGTAGGGTTTTACCTCCATCAAGAGGGCCCAAACCTGGGTAAACATCGTGTCCCCTGCCTCCTGTTACCATCCGCCTTAGACGCACAGTTCGGGACCCCCTACCCGAGATCCGCCGGTTTTGACACCGACATTGGTGCTTTCATTGAGAGTTCCACTGTGTCATCACCATAAGTCTTGATGGCTCCTTCGATCATCGCTAGCGATGCGGTCCAGGGTGAGGCTTTCCTCCTCGGACAGATCTTCATATTCAGCGGCTTTGCACTGCGGGCCAATTCGCTTGGCCATCTAGAGCAGATTGAGAGCTACGCCCCTGGCCATTAGGTCAGATTTGTAAACTTGAACTACACGGCTGACATCCGTGGAGACTTGATCTTCGACGGATTCGAGCCCATGTCGGACGCGCCATACAGTCTTGGCGAGCATGACATAACTTTGTCGTCGGACAGTATTCGGGAGATCGCATCCGCAGCTACCCCGTCCATCAATCCGGAGCAAGCCGCGCCATCCGAGAGCGGAGGGATGGACCCCGCCATGGAGGCCGCACTCTCAGTGGCGATAGAGCCGGATACTGACTTTACCCATTACGAGAGCCGTGTCGCCAAACCACTGGATTCATCTACAGCCACGGACTCCGAGCTGCTCATATCTGTGCCCGTCGAGTCCGACTGGGCGCCGATCATGGAGTTCACCTCCGCGGACATCTTTCAGCACTCACCCTTCGGGGATGTGCTAAATTCATTAAGGTGTCTCTCCCTGTCAGGAGAACCTTGGCCGAACTATGTCCGGCTAGAATGGGATGCGGGCGACGAAGAAATTCTCTGCCCACCCACCACCCACTTAGTAGCCACTGTCGATGACTTAACCGACATGCTCGACTTCGGCTCCGAAGACTTCGACGGTATGGACGACGAAGCCGGAGACGAACAGGATCCACCGCCCTCAGGGCACTGGACTGCCACCTCCTCATATGATATATACATGGTGGACACCCCCCAAAGAAGCCAATGGCGACGAGAAAGCGGAGGATGACTGAGGGAGTCCTGGATTAGGGGGTGTTCGGATAGCTGAACTATACCTTCAGCCGGACTCCTGGACTATGAAGATACAAGATTGAAGACTCCGTCCCGTGTCCGGAAGGGACTTTCCTTGGTGTGGAAGGCAAGCTTGGCGATACGGATGTTCAGATCTCCTACCATTGTAACCGACTCCATGTAACCCTAACCCTATCCGGTGTCTATATAAACCGGAGGGTTTTAGTCCGTAGGACAACATACACATCAACAATCATACCATAGGCTAGCTTCTAGGGTTTAGCCTCTCTAATCTCGTGGTAGATCTACTCTTGTACTACCCATATCATCAATATTAATCAAGCAGGACGTAGGGTTTTAGCTCCATCGAGAGGGCCCGAACCTGGGTAAAACTTCGTGTCCCTTGCCTCCTGTTACCATCCGGCCTAGACGCACAGTTCGGGACCCCCTACCCGAGATCCGCTGGTTTTGACACCGACATTGGTGCTTTCATTGAGAGTTCCTCTGTGCCGTCACCGTCAGGCCCGATGGCTCCTACGATCATCAATGGCGATGCAATCCAGGGTGAGACCTTCCTCCCCGGACAGATCTTCGTCTTTGGTGGATTCGCACTGCGGGCCAATTCACTTGGCCATCTAGAGCAGATCGAAAGCTACGCCCCTGGCCGTCAGGTCAGATTTGGAAGTTTAAACCACACGGCTGACATCCGCGGGGACTTGATCCTCGACGGATTCGAACCACTGCCGAGCGCGCCGCACTGTCATGACGAGCATGATATAGTTCTGCCACCGAACAGTGCCCTAGAGGCCGCACCCGCATCGGCTCTGACCCTTAGTTCGGAGCCGACCGCGCCGATCGAGGATGGGCGATTGGACGCCACCTCGGGGGTTGTGATCCAAACGGCGATTGAGCCAAACACCAGCCCCGTACTCTACGAGGCTCGTGACTCCAAGGAGCTGGACTCCTCTCCGGACTCCGAACCCTCCGCGCCCCTGCCAGTCGAATCCGATTGGGCGCCGATCATGGAGTTCACTGCCGCAGACATCTTTCAGCACTCGCCTTTCGGCGATATCCTGAAGTCACTGAAGTCTCTCTCTTTATCAGGAGATCCCTGGCCAGACTACGGTCAGCAAGGTTGGGGTACGGACGATGAAGAAATTCAAAACCCACCCACCACCCACCTTGTAGCCACTGTCGACGACTTAACCGACATGCTCGACTTCGACTCCGAAGACATCGACGGTATGGACGCCGATGAAGGAGATGATGAAGAACCAGCGCCTACTAGGCCCTGGAAAGCCACCTCGTCATATGACATTTACATGGTGGACACCCCAAAAGAGGGAGAGGGCGATGGAACAGCGAAGGATGACCCCTCCAAGAAACAGCCCAAGCGCCGGCGTCAGCGGCGCCGCTCAAAATCCCGCCAACACAAAAACGGTGATTCCAGCACGGGAGATAATAATACTCCGGAGAGTGCCGAAGAAAACCCCCTCCAACAAGGTTTAGCACAGGAGGATGGAGAAGCCAGCCCTCATGAGAGAGCGGCAGACAGAGAGGTCGAGGACGATAATTATATGCCTCCCTCCGAAGACGAGGCAAGCCTCGACGACGACGAATTCGTCGTCCCAGAGGATCCCGTTGAGCAAAAGCGTTTCCAACGCAGGCTTATGGCCACGACAAGAAGCCTCAAGAAAAAACAGCAACAGCTCAGAGTTGATCAAGATTTGCTAGTTGACAGATGGACTGAAGTCCTTGCGGCCGAAGAGCATAAACTCGAACGCCCCTCCAAGAGCTACCCAAAGCGCAGGTTGCTACCCCGATTAGAGGAGGAAGCACTTGATGAGGCCGAACGGCCACCTCGTGGCCGCGACAGAGAGGCCTCCCGGCCCTCCACTCAAGCCGCACCCCGTACCAAGGCACGGGAATATGCGCCGGACTTACGAAACATGTTGGAGGACAAGGCAGGGCAAACACGATCAATCTACGGATCGCGTGGGCACCCCACGGCTCGAGACGGTAACCGTCATGCCGGCCACAAATTCAGCAGGGCCGAACACAGTAGACAAAGCTCATTGGAGCTACGTCATGATATCGCCCAGTACAGAGGCGCCGCACACCCACTGTGCTTTACAGACGAAATAATGGATCATCAAATCCCCGAGGGTTTCAAACCCGTAAACATCGAATCATATGATAGCACAACAGACCCTGCGGTATGGATCGAGGATTATCTCCTTCATATCCACATGGCCCGCGGCGACGATTTTCACGCCATCAAATACCTTCCACTCAAGCTTAAAGGACCAACTCGGCCTTGGCTCAACAGCTTCCCAACAGGATCAATCAGTTGTTGGGAGGACCTGGAAGCCGCATTCCTCGACAATTTCCAGGGCACTTATGTGCGACCCCCAGACGCCGATGACCTAAGTCACGTAATCCAGCTGCCAGAGGAATCGGCCAGACAATTCTGGACACGGTTCCTAACAAAGAAAAATCAAATAGTCGACTGTCCGGACGCTGAAGCCCTAGTAGCCTTCAAGCACAATGTCCGTGACGAGTGGCTGGCCCGGCACCTCGAACAGGAAAAGCCAAAATCTATGGCAGCACTCACGACACTCTTGACCCGCTTTTGCGCGGGAGAAGACAGCTGGCTCACTCGTAGCAACAATATGACCAAGAACCCTGGTAGTTTGGACACCAGGGACATTAGTGGCAGGTCGCGTCGCAACAAGCAGAAGCGTTGCATTAACGGCGACAATGCTGAGGATACGACAGTTAATGCCAGATTCAGAGGCTCTAAATCCGGTCAGCGGAAGAAGCCATTCAAAAGGAATCCTAGGGGCCCGTCCAGCTTGGACCGAATACTCGACAGCTTGTGCCAAATACATGGCACCCCCGAAAAGCCGGCCAATCACACCAACAGGGATTGTTGGGTGTTCAAGCAGGCAGGCAAGCTAAGCGCCAACAACGAAGACAAGGGGCTGCATAGCGATGATGACGAGGAGCCCCGGCCGCCGAACAACAATGGACAGAAGGGTTTTCCCCCACAAGTGCGGACGGTGAACATGATATACGCCACCCACGTCCCCAAAAGGGAGCGGAAGCGCGCGTTAAGGGACGTATACGCGGTAGAGCCAGTCGCCCCAAAGTTCAACCCATGGTCCTCCTGCCCGATCACCTTTGATCGAAGAGACCATCCCACTAGCATCCGTCATGGCGGATTTGCCGCATTGGTTCTAGACCCAATTATTGACGGATTTCATCTCACTAGAGTCCTCATGGACGGCGGCAGCAACCTGAACCTGCTTTACCAGGATATAGTGCGGAAAATGGGCATCTATCCCTTGAGGATTAAGCCCACCAAAACAACCTTTAAAGGCGTAATACCAGGTGTAGAGGCCAACTGTACAAGCTCAGTCACACTTGAAGTGGTCTTCGGATCTCCGGATAATTTCCGAAGCGAGGTGTTAATCTTCGACATAGTCCCGTTTCGCAGTGGTTATCACGCACTACTCGGGCGAACCGCATTCGCTAAGTTCAACGCGGTACCGCATTATGCATACCTTAAGCTTAAGATGCCAGGCCCTCGAGGAGTAATTACGGTCAATGGAAACACCGAACGCTCCCTCCGAACGGAGGAGCACACGGCGGCCCTTGCAGCGGAAGTACAAAGCAGCCTCTCCAGGAAGTTCTCTAGTCTGGCCATTAAATGTCCGGACACCGTCAAGCGCGCCCGGAGTAACCTACAACAAGACCGCCTGGCACATTCCGAGCAGGCATAGCAATGCGGCCCCAACCCCAACCCTCGCAAAAAGGCGACGCCAGTACTTCGTGTCCATAACTACGCTCTGGAAATACCATGGGCATCGGGGGAGGGGCACCATCACGGCACGCCCAAAACACGGCTTAAACCGCACCAGGGGCTGCCGATTTTTTATTTTTTTCCCTTACTTCCAGGACTCTACTCTTCGGAAGGCCTGTTCGGCAGTTCAATTGCCGCACAAACGATGCAAGGACCAGGAAAGCAGACAAGCCATGCCGCATTACGGAAATCCCAGGTGGTCTCTATCACGAGCAGTATACCTGTTTCGCATACTATTCCGCAGCTTGCCCCTGGAGCAGACATGTTAAATAGTCCAACTTTTCATTTATCGCATTACTTGTATCGTTCTGCTTTGATCGCATCTATTTTAATAAACAAAGCATAGATTTTGTCTATTTTTGCATTACCTTTTTTATATATGTTCCTTCACGACATGTTGCACCCGTACACTTTGGTACGGCCAAAATACGCCAGGGGCTTCAGTACCCCTCAACATGGTGTGAGAAGTCCGAACACTTTAACAAGTGCGGCACCCCGAACTTATAGCATTATATGCATCGGCTCCGAATCATGTCTTGGGTCAATAGTTGGGTTTGCCCGGCTCCTATGTTTTGGTGCCTTACGTTCCACTATATCGGCTAAGGTAGCACTAGGAGAACCACTGCGATTGTGCCCCGGTTGAGCTGGGTCGAGCACCTCAGTGGAGAAAGCTAAAACTGACTGTCATGATGAAGCGAGAGCTGGTCACTGTTCGAGAGGTCTTTCGAGTCCCTAAAGACTTATGCCGCTTAGGGTGAGGAGCCGGCTCTGTCCGGCCAAGGCATGGATAGCGCCCCGAACTCGGTCTTCCAAATACTAGGGGCTTCGCCGAAATTTAAAATTAT
>NC_053025.1:618589028-618641842 GCF_003073215.2 Triticum urartu
ACTAGAGTAGGGGTACCCTAGTATCCCGAACTTGTGCACGGGCAGTCGCAGCATCCCGCGGCAAGGCTTGCCGGGTGACCGCCAAGATCCTCCGTGGTTCCTTTGGAGCCATTCAAGGACAAAGTATCCAAGCCAAGAAGACAAGACCTCGGCAACAGGAGCTTGCCGGGAAGGCCAACCAAGGCATCTCGAGGAACTTGCCGCGACGCACCACGCGTCCCGGCAAGGCCCGGTGAGCGACAAGCTCCCGGACGCGACAAGACAACGACCGCGGCAAGGCGCTTGCCGCGGCAAGCCACCACTCTGTTCCCGCGCTCCAGCACATCCACCAACGTGTCGCTCTGGGACCCTTCCAGGCGTACGTGGCGGGAGGCTGTGCAGCCAGGGGTACGCGGTGGCAAGCTGCGCTGACAAGATTGCCATCGTGGCGTGCTGTGGCGTCCCTGACGGTCCCTTTTGCACTATTTGGGTGACACAGACGGGCATTTAATGCCCTTGTCTCTTGCCGTCAGGGTTAGGTATGATACACTGTAGCAGGTAGTTGCACCTACCGCAACACCTTTCCATTTTTACCCTTGTCTACGTTGCCACCTGTCGGTGACCCCTTAAGCATATAAAAGGAGGCCCATGCGCAACGTAGAAGGGGTTCGGAGGTTCCAAAAGGAGAGAACACTCACGCTCGGTCTCGTTAGCTGCTGGTGTGTACTTTAGCACTCAGCACTCCCGAGCAAGAACTCAATACAAACAACAAAGCAGGAGTAGGGTTTTACGCATCCGTGCGGCCCGAACCTGGGTAAACTACTCGTGTGTTTCGCCTCGATCCGCTCCTCGTGCAATCTCCGCCTTCCCCAGAAGGGGCTCGGTCCGCCGGTCCCATAGGTGTTCGTGGATTAGTCCCCCGACACCATCCTCCTTGGCGGACACCCTCTTGGTCTCTGGCGGAGCTGCCATTGTCTTCTTACACTTGCCGGTGGAGCTCGATGGTGCGTCCTCGACGGCAGTGCAGCACTCCGAAGAGGTGCGCTTGCCAGAGTGGGCATCAGAACTCTTGCCGGACTTGGTCTTCTTCTTCCCCCCGGGAGCTTCAACGGCAAGTGATTTGCAATCTATTGCGGCTGCCGCTTCCTGGTAGATCTTGTCGGCGCAGATAAGAGCATCCTTCTTGTCGCCAGGGACAGAGATGACGCTTATCGGGCCTGGCATCTTCAGAATGTTGTATGCGTAGTGAGAGGCTGCCATGAACTTGGCGAGTGCTGGACGGCCAAGTATCCCATTGTAAGGCAACGGAAAATCGGCAACGTCAAAAGTGACCCTCTCAGTCCTGAAGTTCAATTCGCTGCCAAATTTCACCGGCAGCGTGACCTTCCCCTTCGGCTTGCTCCTTCCCGGGATAATTCCTTGGAATGTGCCGGTCTCTTCAAGCTCGCTGTCAGGGATCTGGAGTTTCTGGAGTACAGTGGAGGAGATCAGGTTCAAGCCGGCCCCGCCGTCAACTAGCATCTTAGTGACCTTGAGGTTGCAGATAGTTGGCGAAACCAACATCGGCAAGCACCCGACCGCAGTTGTGCGATCAGGGTGGTCCTCAATATCAAAGATGATAGGCGTGCTGGACCATTTCAGAAGCTTGCGTGACTCGACAGGCGGTTCCACCGCATTGACTTCCCGCACCCACTGCTTGAGTTGGCGGTGCGAAGTATGCAGAGAAGCACCACCGTCAACGCACAAGACCTCTGTGGCTTTCTGGAACTCCTGCTCACTGGTCTCGACATCATCCATGTCTTCGTCGTCGTCATCTTCATCCTTGTCGCGGCCGCGGGGAGGTCTGTCTCCTTGCCGCTGCTTGGCCTTGCCGCGGCGTCCTCCCCGGCCGGCGCGCTTCTTGCCGGATTCTCCAGCGCCTCCTTGGGCCCTCTCCTTGTCGCGTCGCTCGTATTCAGCCTTTTGCTGCTGGACAAGCTGCTCAACCTTCTTGCAGCTCTGGAGGTCATGGCCCTTGGTGCGGTGGATCTTGCAGTACTGCTTGTCGGTGCCGTCCTGCTTGTCGACGACCGCCATAGCCTGGCAGTTGGTGCATGCGGCAATCTCCTTGCCGGAGCTACTAGCTTTTGCTTTCTTGGCGCCACCTTCGTTGCCGGACTGCTCAACGACTAGCACATCTTTGCTTTTTTTCTTCCTGTTGTTCCGCCGCCGGTTTTTCTTTGCCGGGGCAGCATACTCGCTGTCAGATCCTCCTGCTCCTGTATTCTCTCCGGGGAGTTTCCTCCCTTCCTCAGCACGTGCACACTTGTCGGCCAAGGCGTACAGCTCACTGACGTCTCTGATCTTGCACATCGCCATCTCCTCCCGCATCCTGCGGTTACGCACGTTCTGATGGAACGCGCTGATGACCGCGGCAGGGTGGACATCTGGGATGGTGCGCTGTACACGGCTGAATCTCCGAATGTATTTGCGCAGGGGCTCTCCTTCCTTCTGGGCGAGCAGGTGAAGGTCATTCTCTTGGCCATGAGGTTTGTGGCCGCCTGTAAAGGCGCCGACAAACTGATGGCATAGGTCTGCCCAGGAAGATATGGAGTTGTCCGGCAAATGCATGAGCCAGGATCTGACGTTAGGCTTGAGCACCAGCAGGAAGTAGTTGGCAAGGATCTTGTCGTCCCGCCCCCCGGCAGCTTGCACCGCGATGGTGTAGATGCTGAGGAACTCCGACGGATGCGACTTGCCGTCCTACTTCTCTGGTACGTCTGGCTTGAAATTCTTCTTGCTGGGCCACTGAACTTGCCGCAGCTCACGAGTAAACGCAGGGCAACCTACCGCGTACGGCAAGTCGCCTGGTTCCCCTGGCGCATGCATGTCGACAGAGGGCCCAGCGCACTGGTCTGATTGATGCCGCGCTTCTCTTCGGCGCTCGATGCGAGTACGAGCGTCTTCTTGCTGTCGTTCGTGAAGAACTTGGCGCTGATCGTGACGAGCTCGTGGATCTGATGACGCGGTGGAGTCGCTGTCGAGATGGATCCGGTGAGTCGGGATCTTGGCCTTTGGGGCGGAGAGTGCACAGTGGTTGCACCCCCACCGGTCTTGTCGCCACCAGCTCGTGCCTGGCTGACTTGCCGCGGCTGCGATGTACTCGGCTGCCGTGGAGTGTCGCCGTTGGCGAAGCCGATGAGACTTCGAATGGTGGCCCTCCTGTCGTCGATCTTGTCTTCCGCTGGAGGGTAGTCTAGGAGCAGTTGAGCTCGCGCCAAAGCTTCTGCTGAAGTGACGGGTGGCGGCGGCGAACGGTGAGAGGAGCGGGATATGCTCGGACTTCTAACTATGTTAGAAGGAGCAGTATCTTGTCCAGGCGACCGTGCCCCGCTCGTGCCAGCATGTTGGCGTGCATGCTGGTCTTGAGCACTCCGAGACCCACCAGCTCGATCTTGGTCCAGCAAACGTATGGCACCGTGAGTACCATGACGCTGCCGGTCCTGCGCCTCCTGGGATGGGCGCGGTGCATGTACGGACGCCGAGGTCTTGAAGTGCGCCCGGTCGTTGTGGGAGCCGACTGCGCCGCCGATGGGCAGCGCAGCCTTGTCCTTGGACCTGGCAGCACCGTGAGCTCCCTCGTCGATGCCCGTTCTCCCGCCGGTGTCTACCCCACCAGCCGTTTGCTCCGGCGGTGGTGGGTTCAGCGCGGACGGAGCAGCCGCCTCCGAAGCCTTCTTCTTCGGCGGCATGTCGATGAAGATGATGAAGATCCAGCTCGTGTGAACGCCGGATCAGGTTCACACAACCTCGACGCAGATCCCCTACCTGGCGCGCCAAAGATGTCGGGGGACTAATCCACGAACACCTATGGGACCGGCGGACCGAGCCCCTTCTAGGGAAGGCGGAGATTGCACGAAGAGCGGATCGAGGCGAAACACATGAGCAGTTTACCCAGGTTTGGGCCGCACGGATGCGTAAAACCCTACTCCTGCTTTGTGGTTTGTATTGAGTTCTCGCTCGGGAGCGCTGAGTGCTACAGTACACACCAGCAGCTAACGAGACTGAGCGTGAGTGTTCTCTCCTTTTGGAACCTCCGAACCCCTTCTACGTTGCGCATGGGCCTCCTTTTATATGCTTAAGGGGTCACCGACAGGTGGCAACGTAGACAAGGGTAAAAATGGAAAGGTGTTGCGGTAGGTGCAACTACCTGCTATAGTGTATCATACCTAACCCTGACGGCAGGAGACAAGGGCATTAAATGCCCGTCTGTGTCGCCCAAACAGTGCAAAAGGGACCGTCAGGGACGCCACAGCACGCCACGATGGCAATCTTGTCAGCGCCGCTTGCCACCGTGCACCCCTGGCTACACAGCCTCCCGCCACGTACGCCTGGAAGGGTCCCAGAGCGACACGTTGGTGGATGTGCTGGAGCGCGGGCACAGAGTGGTGGCTTGCCGCGGCAAGTGCCTTGCCGCAGTCGTTGTCTTGTCGCGTCCGGGAGCTTGTCGCTCACCGGGCCTTGCCGGGACGCGTGGTGCGTCGCGGCAAGTTCCTCGAGATGCCTTGGTTGGCCTTCCCGGCAAGCTCCTCTTGACGAGGTCTTGTCTTCTTGGCTTGGATACTTTGTCCTTGAATGGCTCCAAAGGAACCACGGAGGATCTTGGCGGTCACCCGGCAAGCCTTGCCGCGGGATGCTGCGACTGCCCATGCACAAGTTCGGGATACTAGGGTACCCCTACTCTAGTACACCGACAAGATGGCACTGGTGGTACCTTCACCATCAGCGCCAATTCTGACCCTAAATAGGAAAGCGCGCTCATTGCTTTCCTGCGGGCGAACTCGACGTGTTTGCGTGGCAACCGTCTGACATCCCCGGTGTTCCCAGGAAAGTAATTGAGCACCATCTTGCCGTTTGTCCTCAGGTGCAACCCGTCAAGCAGAAGGTTAGGAAGCAAGCAATGGAGCGCCAAGAATTCATCGCAGAAGAGATCAAGAAATTGGAAGCAGCAGGCCTTGTCAAAGGAGTGCTCCATCCTACGTGGTTGGCCAATCCTGTAGTCATGCGCAAGGCAAACGGGAAATGGAGGCTTTGTATCGACTTTACCGATATTAATAAAGCTTGTCCCAAAGACCCATTTCCCTTGCCGCGCATTGACCAGATTGTTGACTCCACGGCCGGATGTGATTTGCTTTCATTTCTTGACGCATACTCAGGATACCATCAAATCTTCATGGCAGAAGAGGATGAGGAGAAGACCGCATTTATCACTCCATGTGGCACGTACTGTTTCATACGGATGCCTTTCGGTTTAAAAAATGCTGGTTCAACATTTGCAAGGGCAATCCATGTCGCTCTTGAGCCACAAGTACACAGAAATGTAGAAGCCTATATGGATGACATAGTGGTCAAGAGCAAGGACAAGACAACTCTGATTCAAGATTTAGAACGAGACTTTTGCAAATCCGTGCAAGATCAGCCTCAAGCTCAACCCCGAGAAGTGTGTGTTTGGAGTCCCCTCCGGCAAGCTTCTCGGGTTCTTCGTGTCTCAGCGGGGAATTGAAGCCAATCCCGACAAGATCAAGGCCATTGAGCAGATTGAAGCACCAAAGCGCTTCAAGGATGTACGAAGACTTGCCGGTTGCGTGGCTGCTCTCAGCAGGTTTATCTCTAGGTCTGCTGAGCTCGCCCTGCCGTTTTTCAAAATATTGAAAAAGGCAGGTCCAATGAAATGGACTCCGGAAGCGGAGGCTGCGCTGCAGGACTTGAAGAGATACCTGTCCTCCACTCCAACACTTGTCGCACCTAAGCCACAAGAGAAGCTGCTGCTATATATAGCGGCAACCAATCAAGTGGTTAGTGCTGCGTTAGTTGCGGAGAGGGAGGCAGATGATGAGCCAGCAACCACGGCAGGCGCATCCAGCGACAAGCAGGGGGCTTCCCCGGCAAGCTCTAGTCCCGACAAGGATAGATCTGCGCAGATGCGCGAGGAGATACAGAAGAGAATGGTGCAGCGCCCAGTTTACTTTGTCAGTTTCCTTTTGCAGGGGGCTAGGTCAAGGTACTCTGGCGTGCAGAAATTGCTTTTCGGCCTTCTCATGGCCTCGAGAAAGCTGCGCCATTACTTCCAAGCACATGAAATCATAGTTGTCACTCGTTTTCCGCTGAAAAGGATACTGCAGAATCCAGAAGCGACAGGCAGGATTGTCGAGTGGGCACTGGAACTGTCAAGCTTTGGCCTCAGGTTTGAGAGTACTTCAACTATCCAAAGCAGAGCATTGGCAGAATTCATAGCAGAGTGGACGCCAACACCAGATGAAGAAATTTCAGAAACGAGCATCCCCGTCAAGGAAGCAAGCAAAGAGTGGACGATGTACTTTGATGGTGCCTTTTCGCTGCAAGGCGCCGGCGCTGGCGTGCTGCTTGTCGCACCCACCGGAGAGCACCTCAAGTACGTAGTCCAGATGCACTTTCCCAAGGAGCAAGCAACAAACAATACTGCAGAATATGAGGGTTTGCTTGCCGGTCTCAGGATCGCGGCAGACCTTGGGATCAAGAAGCTCATTGTCAGGGGTGACTCGCAGCTTATCGTCCGCCAAGTGAACAAGAACTATCAGAGTCCGTTGATGGAAGCCTACGTCGATGAAGTGAGAAAGCTAGAAGAGCACTTTGACGGCCTACCGATGGAGCATGTTCCAAGAGCTCAGAACGACATTGCCGATGGCCTGTCAAAGTGCGCCGCACTTAAGTTACCCGTGGAACCAGGGATCTTTGTGCTCAAGCTGACTCGACCGTCCGTAACGCCATCAACTGGACAGAGCAAGATGAGGAAGTTGATTTCTGGCGACTATTTTCTGGCAGAGCTTCCCGAAGCCGCCGCGAAGAAGGTCCACAAGATCAACACCAAGAGTGCTGAGGAGCAGTCTGCTCCGGCAAGCCCTAGGGTTTGTTCCGTTGAAGCAAAGGCTCCCGACAAGCTTCGCTCCGGCAAGCTTGCCGGGGAACACCAAGCTCCGGCAGAGCCGTAGGTTCTCGCCGTAGAAGCGGATGTTCCCGCAGCAGCAGATGTGCCTTTAGTCCTTGTTGTCGAGCCACAAGCTCCAGCATGGGCACAGCAGATTGTCCGTTTCCTTCAGACAGGAGAACTTCCCGAAGACCAAGAAGAAGCGGAAAGAGTAGCCCGGCAGTCAAGTATGTACCAGTTTGTCGACAAGACACTGTACAGAAGAAGACTCAACGGCGTGAAATTGAAGTGTATTCACCGGGAAGATGGACAAAAGCTGTTGGTAGAGATACATGGAGGCATATGTGGTGACCACATTGGCGCAAGAGCACTTGCCGGCAAAGCATTCCGGCAAGGTTTCTTTTGAACGACAGCCCTCTAGGATGCAACTGCACAAGTAACCAAGTGTGAAGCGTGCCAGTTCCATTCCAAGCAGATACACCAGCCAGCTCAATCTCTCCAGACGATCCCTTTATCCTGGCCATTTTCGGTCTGGGGACTCGACATCCTCGGCCCCTTTCCCCGAGCAGTCGGGGGCTTTGAGTACTTGTACGTTGCAGTCGACAAGTCCACAAAGTGGCCAGAAGTGGAACCAGTGAGGAAGGTGAAAGCACAGTCAGCAGTCAAGTTCTTCAAGTCAATTGTTTGCCGCTTCGGGATCCCTAACAGGTTGACCACCGACAACGGTACGCAATTCACGAGCCGCACCTTCATGCAATACGTCCAAGACCTTGGCGCCAAGGTCTGCTTCGCTTCTGTTGCTCACCCGAGAAGCAACGGTCAAGCGGAGAGGGCAAATGCTGAAGTGCTGCGTGGACTCAAGACCAGAACTTTCGACAGGCTGCACAAGTGCGGAAAAAACTGGATCGAGGAGCTGCCGGTGGCTCTTTGGTCGATCAGGACAACGCCAAATCGAGCCACTGGCCAGACACCTTTCGCTCTAGTCTATGGAGCAGAGGCAGTTCTCCCCATGGAACTCGTATACGGGTCACCTCGAGTGCTCGCTTATGATGAGCTTGAGCAAGAGCAGCTGCGACAAGCTGACGCGCTGCTCCTTGAGGAAGACCGTCTTCAGGCTGCTGTGCGAGCTGCTCGCTACCAGCAAGCTTTGCGCCACTACCATAGCCGCAAAGTTAACGCCACAAGTCTCGAGGAAGGCGACCTTGTTCTTCGGCGTGTTCAGTCCGCCAAGAATTCCAACAAGTTGACGCCGAAGTGGGAAGGCCCTTATCGGGTGAAACGAGTCACTAGGCCTGGCGCTGTCCGCCTTGAGACCGAAGATGGCATTCCGGTGAGCAACTCCTGGAACATAGAGCATCTTCGTAAGTTTTACCCGTAAGGCGCAGTTTCCGGAACCCGTTCCGGCAACCACCTTTTGTACAAGTCTTGCCGCTGTTGCATGTAATCCTTTGTACAAAGCCGGGCGCAGACCCCGTGCATAAAGCTCATGTGCTCCGCACGTCTTGTCATTCTCATGCTTTCTATTTTTTTTGCATGTGTTATCTGACACTTTGTGCAACACCAACCCCCGGTAAGCAAAAGCGAGCCATAAGGCTCCATATCTTTATTTTCTCTTCTTGTCAAGGAAAGGAAGGTTCCCTCGCGCACAAGTTTGCCGGGGGGGAAGGAGAAGATAATGGTATGGACCAGGCGTCGCTCAAGGAAGTTTCGCCTTACCGGGAAGCAAACAACATAAAAGATAAGTTGCCAAAGTTTGAGCAATCAGACGTCGCTCAAGGAAGTTTCGCCTTACCGGGAAGCAAACAACAGAAAAGATAAGTTGCCAAAGTTTGAGCAATCAGATTTTTAAATTTTTTAAGTTATCTTCCTTGAACGACCATGCTTTGTATGGAAAACCTGTGCGCAGAGGAACCAACTCGTAGCTAGTTGCGCCCTTACTTTGTTTCGAGTCCGCTCAACAACTTAAGTGAGCTGCACTAGTTGCGCCCTTACTTTGTTTCGAGTCCGCTCAACAACTTAAGTGAGCTGCGACTAGCTGCGACAAGGTTTCTTGTCGGTAGCGGCACCGCCAGCAGGCTGCTGACGTCCCGCACTCAACGCTCGCGGCTCAGGTGCCTGCGCCGGCAAGTTCCCTGAAAGCGTAGGGCAAAAACATACAAAGCAAAGCATCAAGTAAAGGAGATAACATTGCAATCAATACTCGGAATAGAGTTATATTACAAGATAGCTTGTCGCGGCTCTAACAGATTGTTCTCATAACATGACCAGCAGCGACAAGAAAAGAAGAAAACGGGCGGCCTAGTCTACGCGATCGCCCTCAATCCTCTTGATCCCGCTCACCTTGTCCACAATGGGTGCGACAAGGGTCTTGAGCGCCTCTAGATCAGCATCCGGCGGCAAGGTATTGAGGACGTTGGTGAGGTTGAGGCCCGGGTTGCGGAAGGCCACCTTCACCAGCACCTTTTGAAGAGCTCCCACGCAGATCTTGCGCAACTCGTCGGCCAGCTGCTTTGGGATCCTCTCCCGGAGTCGCTGGAGGGCCGTCGCCATGCCTTTGAAGAACAAGGTGAGCTTGGCGCTGGGCTGGAGGTTCTCGTCAGAGGGATACCCAAGATTCTCCATCCCCAGCTGCGCCAGCTCCCTGTCAACGTCTGCGGCAACACTCACAAGCTCCCTAAAAGTGTTCTGGGCGGCCGCGGCACTCTCCAGGAGCGCCTTGCCGGCCTTGACCTCCTCCTTCAAGGCCGCCTCCTACTCCTTGGCGCCGTCCAGCGTCTTGGTCAAAGTAGTCAGCTTCAACTCAACATCTGCGTTGGAGTCCTTGGCGGCGCTGAGCTCTTTGCCCTTCTCGGCGAGACGAGCCTGCAGCTCTGAGTGGCTATGGGCATCCTGCTCCCGCTCACGCTTGAGCGCGGCAAGCTCTTCGCCGCTCTCCTTGAGATCGGCCTCCAGCTGTGCCACCTTCGTCTCCAGCTCCTTCTTGGCGGCCTCGGCAGCTACGGCAGCATCCTTCGCTTGCTTGAGGGCTCCGCCGAATGTTTGCTCGCACGCGGCAAGCTCCTCCTCGTGGCTGTCAAGGTTGACCTTCCGCTGCGCCAGCTCGCCCTCCTGCGCAGACAGCTTCTCAGCGGCAAGCCGCTGTTGCTCTTCAACTTCGGCCTTCTCGAGGAAGAAGGCCTTCTGCTCTTCGGCGAGTCGCTCCCGCTCTTCTGCCAGAGACCGGAGAGCTTCCTGGTGAAAACCCCCGAGCTCCTCCGCGCGCTTCTCGATGTCCACTCCCGCCTTCGCGACAAGTGCCTCGCGGGATTCTAGCTTGGCTTGCCGAGCGCGGTAGAGCGACAACAGCTTCCGCAGCAGCCGTTCCTCCTCGGGCTCACTGCCGCTACTGCTCGGCGCATCAACCAGCATCAGCCCAGCGGAGGCGAGCACCTCTCCGTCGAAGCTCTCTCCCTCGACCGGCGCCCTGGAGCTTGACGCCCAGGGGAGGTTGATGAAGATGCCATCGCCGGCCTTCAAGTAGACGCTTGGCTGGGGCTCTTCGGAGCCTGGCGCTGCGGCAGCGGCGGAAGGGTTGGCGGTCGGCGTAGCGCCTGGCGCTCCTGCGGCCTCAGGGTCGTCAGTACGATCGCTAGACCCCTCGCCAGTTGCTGCGGCGGTAGTTTTGGCAGCCTCATCGTCGGCGGCAACCTCGGTCTCCATCGGCTCCGCAGTAGATGGGTCTGACGGCCGAAAAAGGGAGAAGAGTCAAGCAAATGTCCAAAAGAAAAGAAGATCAAAAGAAGAAGAACCCAAGGGAAGTTTTGAAGCAAGAGGATTACCGGCACTGGGTTGTGCAGTCGTGGTCTCCGCTGTCGGGGGGCCGCGGGTGCTGTCCCTTGCCGGAGAACTCTCCCTTGCCGGAGATTTCCCCCTTGCCGAAGAGCTCTCCCTTACCGGAGACCTCTCCCTTGCCGGAGAACTCTCCCTTGGCGGCGTAGTCGAAGCAGATGGCATGCCGGGAGCGGTCTCCGGACGCTCCTGGTGGGGCTGCTCTGCTCCTACACAAACCAACAGCCAGATGTCAGCAAAGAGTATCCATGTGCTCCTAACAGCGGAAAGCAAACCATGTGCTTACGCTGGGGGCTGCTCTGGAGAACAGTTGCCGGGTCCGGCAAGGTTGTCTCGGGCGCACCCCCTGCTGTCGCAGTGGGTTCGTCCTTGATGTCAATCACCGGAACCTTGGCTCTCTACGCTGCTCTCTGGGCCAGAGTCCTGAAAAGGAATAAGTTCAGAGTAAGGCAAATGAGATACAAGTCAAAACAGCAAGAATTGAAGAACTGCAAGTACAACAAGAGAATCTTACTCTTCTTCTTCTTCCTCGTCGGAGCTGAACGTGGAGAAGTCGAAGTCCGGCTCACGTCCGGCGCGAGGAGGAGTAGGTTCCCTTGGCCGTTTGGCGGGAACAGTGGCGGTGGTCTGAGATGGCCCCGCTCCGGCTGCCGCCTCGGCGTGAGAAGCGGCAGGAGCAGAAGCGGTAGTCCGGGAAGACCCCGCTCCAGTTGCCGCAGCAGCGTGGGGCGCTCCCGCAGCAACAGTACTTGCCACGGTGGAGCGTGTCGCGTGGCGCGGCGGTTGTTGACTCGTCTACCACTCTGCTACGTCCCCGGCCTTGCGGAGACGCCTTCTTGGTGGAGCTGGGGGCTCTGCTTGCGGCGAGCTGTCTGAGGATGAGGAGGAAGAGGAGTTGATCTCTAACGAGCCGCTCGAATCCTCGGCGGGCTCGCTCGACTCGACGCCATGCCCGGCAAGCTCCCCCTCGCCGACAAGCCCCTCTCGCTCGGTACGGCTTGCCGCCTCTGCTGCATTGCCTCCTCCACGGTGAATCCAAACTCGCCCGCGGCTGCGGCTGCCGCCGCCTCTTCCAGCCTGGTGGCGATGCCTTGCATCTCCGCTTCGGTGGTGTCGCGGGTGAGGCCATTCTTCTCGTCGGAGCGGATCGGCACTTCTACCAAGCCATCAAAGAATTCCTGCACGACGTTGTCTTCAGGCTCTTGCCAAGTCGCGACAATTCCATGCGAGTCGCACTGCGGCATCATTGCACGGATGCGGTCGAGCGCAGAGTTGTTGCACAGCGGAACGACACCCCTCGGCAACCTGAACACTTCGGGATGCTCAGGGTCATACTTGAATAGCTCCTGGAGCATCGCGTTAAGCTCCAGAACAGTGAAGTTGAAGTTGAGGCCCGGACGCAGCCTCATGATATCCGCCGCATTTTTGAACTCCCAGGCGGGCCTCCCCTGTTCCTGCAGGGGGGCGATGCGGCGGCGAAGAAAATCTGTGCCAACAGCGCCTACAGTGAGCCCGGCAAGCCTGAGGCGCTGGATCCTGGTGACGGCAATCTTCAGCCTAGCATCTTCCGGGGCCACGTCACTCCAATCGCTGCCGCGTGCTGCTGGGGCTTGGCGCCGGGCGGTAAACGGCTGCGGGTTCTCCTCGACAATCCAGCACCAGTCTGCTCTCCACTCCTCCCACTTGCCACGGAACTCTCCCTCCAGATAAGTGTCCTTCTTGCCGGCCCTCGAGATCCAGGCGATTCCGCCGGATAAAGGCTCTCCTCTCTCCACCCGGGGCATAAAGAAGTGGCAAAAAAGGGCTACATTTGGATGGACTCCGACAAAGTTTTCGCAGAGATGTGCGAAAACTTCCATGGTCAGAACGGCATTGGGGGTGAAGTCAAGGAGGCGGAACCCGTAGGTGTTCATGATATCGCAGAAGAATTCAGAGAAAGGCGGGCAGAGCCCGCAGTAGAAGAACAAGGCGAAGAAAGGGTATCCATTTGGAGCTGTTTTCCAAGCGGCGGCTGGAAGTACCTTCATGCACGGATGCGCTCGCGTCTCCGTCGACCAGAAGAGGTAGAAACTCTCCCTCAGCTCCCTCGCGGCGAGCTTGGGGGGGGGGGAGATTGCCCGCTCCTTTCGCAGCTCCGCAAGCTGCTGCGCCTCGGTCGTCTTCACAGCCTTCCCCTTGTCGGCTTTCAGAGCCATGGCGGAAGTGTTGGAGGAGGTCGACGGTGTTGGTGGTGCTGGTGGCGATGGGGGGCGGGGCGCTGCTCTCCTTCGGCTTTGGGAAGACGGGGGAGCGACGGAGGTTTCTGAGATTGGAACAGCAACCGGCGAATGGGCGAACTGCCCCTGTTTCCCCTGCTTATAAAGAGGGAGGGGGCGGACGTTCCGCCTTTCCGAATAAAGAAACCACCCACGATCTCTCCCACGACGCCGCATTCGACGCGTGCCGTTCGGGGAGGGCGCAGTGGATACGGAGAAAGATACGGCGTAACTCAGGCCGCGCGTGCCCGTGCCCTGTTTTGGGCCTGGCCCAACAGCGCTCGGCACCGTGTATAGACCAGGCCTGGGGGCTCCTGTCAGTGTACTAGAGTAGGGGTACCCTAGTATCCCGAACTTGTGCACGGGCAGTCGCAGCATCCCGCGGCAAGGCTTGCCGGGTGACCGCCAAGATCCTCCGTGGTTCCTTTGGAGCCATTCAAGGACAAAGTATCCAAGCCAAGAAGACAAGACCTCGGCAACAGGAGCTTGCCGGGAAGGCCAACCAAGGCATCTCGAGGAACTTGCCGCGACGCACCACGCGTCCCGGCAAGGCCCGGTGAGCGACAAGCTCCCGGACGCGACAAGACAACGACCGCGGCAAGGCGCTTGCCGCGGCAAGCCACCACTCTGTTCCCGCGCTCCAGCACATCCACCAACGTGTCGCTCTGGGACCCTTCCAGGCGTACGTGGCGGGAGGCTGTGCAGCCAGGGGTACGCGGTGGCAAGCTGCGCTGACAAGATTGCCATCGTGGCGTGCTGTGGCGTCCCTGACGGTCCCTTTTGCACTATTTGGGTGACACAGACGGGCATTTAATGCCCTTGTCTCTTGCCGTCAGGGTTAGGTATGATACACTGTAGCAGGTAGTTGCACCTACCGCAACACCTTTCCATTTTTACCCTTGTCTACGTTGCCACCTGTCGGTGACCCCTTAAGCATATAAAAGGAGGCCCATGCGCAACGTAGAAGGGGTTCGGAGGTTCCAAAAGGAGAGAACACTCACGCTCGGTCTCGTTAGCTGCTGGTGTGTACTTTAGCACTCAGCACTCCCGAGCAAGAACTCAATACAAACAACAAAGCAGGAGTAGGGTTTTACGCATCCGTGCGGCCCGAACCTGGGTAAACTACTCGTGTGTTTCGCCTCGATCCGCTCCTCGTGCAATCTCCGCCTTCCCCAGAAGGGGCTCGGTCCGCCGGTCCCATAGGTGTTCGTGGATTAGTCCCCCGACACCATCCTCCTTGGCGGACACCCTCTTGGTCTCTGGCGGAGCTGCCATTGTCTTCTTACACTTGCCGGTGGAGCTCGATGGTGCGTCCTCGACGGCAGTGCAGCACTCCGAAGAGGTGCGCTTGCCAGAGTGGGCATCAGAACTCTTGCCGGACTTGGTCTTCTTCTTCCCCCCGGGAGCTTCAACGGCAAGTGATTTGCAATCTATTGCGGCTGCCGCTTCCTGGTAGATCTTGTCGGCGCAGATAAGAGCATCCTTCTTGTCGCCAGGGACAGAGATGACGCTTATCGGGCCTGGCATCTTCAGAATGTTGTATGCGTAGTGAGAGGCTGCCATGAACTTGGCGAGTGCTGGACGGCCAAGTATCCCATTGTAAGGCAACGGAAAATCGGCAACGTCAAAAGTGACCCTCTCAGTCCTGAAGTTCAATTCGCTGCCAAATGTCACCGGCAGCGTGACCTTCCCCTTCGGCTTGCTCCTTCCTAGGATAATTCCTTGGAATGTGCCGGTCTCTTCAAGCTCGCTGTCAGGGATCTGGAGTTTCTGGAGTACAGTGGAGGAGATCAGGTTCAAGCCGGCCCCGCCGTCAACTAGCATCTTAGTGACCTTGAGGTTGCAGATAGTTGGCGAAACCAACATCGGCAACCACCCGACCGCAGTTGTGCGATCAGGGTGGTCCTCAATATCAAAGATGATAGGCGTGCTGGACCATTTCAGAAGCTTGCGTGACTCGACAGGCGGTTCCACCGCATTGACTTCCCGCACCCACTGCTTGAGTTGGCGGTGCGAAGTATGCAGAGAAGCACCACCGTCAACGCACAAGACCTCTGTGGCTTTCTAGAACTCCTGCTCACTGGTCTCGACATCATCCATGTCTTCGTCGTCGTCGTCATCTTCATCCTTGTCGCGGCCGCAGGGAGGTCTGTCTCCTTGCCGCTGCTTGGCCTTGCCGCGGTGTCCTCCCCGGCCGGCGCGCTTCTTGCCGGATTCTCCAGCGCCTCCTTGGGCCCTCTCCTTGTCGCGTCGCTCGTATTCAGCCTTTTGCTGCTGGACAAGCTGCTCGACCTTCTTGCAGCTCTGGAGGTCATGGCCCTTGGTGCGGTGGATCTTGCAGTACTGCTTGTCGGTGCCGTCCTGCTTGTCGGCGACCGCCACAGCCTGGCAGTTGGTGCATGCGGCAATATCCTTGCCGGAGCTACTAGCTTTGGCTTTCTTGGCGCCACCTTCGTTGCCGGACTGCTCAACGACTAGCACATCTTTGCTTTTTTTCTTCCTGTTGTTCCGCCGCCGGTTTTTCTTTGCCGGGGCAGCATACTCGCTGTCAGATCCTCCTGCTCCTGTATTCTCTCCGGGGAGTTTCCTCCCTTCCTCAGCACGTGCACACTTGTCGGCCAGGGCGTACAGCTCACTGACGTCTCTGATCTTGCACATCGCCATCTCCTCCCGCATCCTGCGGTTACGCACGTTCTGATGGAACGCGCTGATGACCGCGGCAGGGTGGACATCTGGGATGGTGCGCTATACACGGCTGAATCTCTGAATGTATTTGCGCAGGGGCTCTCCTTCCTTCTGGGCGAGCAGGTGAAGGTCACTCTCTTGGCCATGAGGTTTGTGGCCGCCTGTAAAGGCGCTGACAAACTGATGGCATAGGTCTGCCCAGGAAGATATGGAGTTGTCCGGCAAATGCATGAGCCAGGATCTGACGTTGGGCTTGAGCACCAGCAGGAAGTAGTTGGAAAGGATCTTGTCGTCCCGCCCCCCGGCAGCTTGCACCGCGATAGTGTAGATGTTAAGGAACTCCGACGGATGCGACTTGCCGTCGTACTTCTCTGGTACGTCTGGCTTGAAATTCTTCTTGCTGGGCCACTGAACTTGCGGCAGCTCACGAGTAAACGCAGGGCAACCTACCGCATACGGCAAGTCGCCTGGTTCCCCTGGCGCATGCATGTCGACAGAGGGCCCAGCGCGCTGGTCTGATTGACGCCGCGCTTCTCTTCGGCGCTCGATGCGAGTACGAGCGTCTTCTTGCTGTCGTTCGTGAAGAACTTGGCGCTGATCGCGACGAGCTCGTGGATCTGATGATGCGGTGGAGTCGCTGTCGAGATGGATCCGGTGAGTCGGCGATCTTGGCCTTCGGGGCGGAGAGTGCACAGTGGTTGCACCCCCACCGGTCTTGTCGCCACCGGCTCGTGCCTGGCTGACTTGCCGCGGCTGCGATGTACTCGGCTGCCGTGGAGTGTCGCCGTTGGCGAAGCCGATGAGACTTTGAATGGTGGCCCTCCAGTCGTCGATCTTGTCTGCTGCTGGAGGGTAGTCTAGGAGCAGTTGGGCTCGCGCCAAAGCTTCTGCTGAAGTGACGGGTGGCGGCGGCGAACGGTGAGAGGAGCGGGATATGCTCGGACTTCTAACTATGTTAGAAGGAGCAGTATCTCGTCCAGGCGACCGTGCCCCGCTCGTGCCAGCATGTTGGCGTGCATGCTGGTCTTGAGCACTCCGAGACCCACCAGCTCGATCTTGGTCCAGCAAACGTATGGCACCGTGAGTACCATGACGCTGCCGGTCCCGCGCCTCCTGGGATGGGCGCGGTGCATGTACGTACGCCGAGGTCTTGGAGTGCGCCCGGTCATTGTGGGAGCCGACTGCGCCGCCGATGGGCAGCGCAGCCTTGTCCTTGGACCTGGCAGCACCGTGAGCTCCCTCGTCGACGCCCGTTCTCCCGCCGGCGTCTACCCCACCAGCCATTTGCTCCGGCGGTGGTGGGTTCGGCGCGGACGGAGCAGCCGCCTCCGAAGCCTTCTTCTTCGGCGGCATGTCGATGAAGATGATGAAGATCCAGCTCGTGTGAACGCCGGATCAGGTTCACACAACCTCGACGCAGATCCCCTACCTGGCGTGCCAAAGATGTCGGGGGACTAATCCACGAACACCTATGGGACCGGCGGACCGAGCCCCTTCTGGGGAAGGCGGAGATTTCACGAAGAGCGGATCGAGGCGAAACACATGAGCAGTTTACCCAGGTTCGGGCCGCACGGATGCGTAAAACCCTACTCCTGCTTTGTGGTTTGTATTGAGTTCTTGCTCGGGAGCGCTGAGTGCTACAGTACACACCAGCAGCTAACGAGACCGAGCGTGAGTGTTCTCTCCTTTTGGAACCTCCGAACCCCTTCTACGTTGCGCATGGGCCTCCTTTTATATGCTTAAGGGGTCACCGACAGGTGGCAACGTAGACAAGGGTAAAAATGGAAAGGTGTTGCGGTAGGTGCAACTACCCGCTACAGTGTATCATACCTAACCCTGACGGCAGGAGACAAGGGCATTAAATGCCCGTCTGTGTCGCCCAAATAGTGCAAAAGGGACTGTCAGGGACACCACAGCACGCCACGATGGCAATCTTGTCAGCGCCGCTTGCCACCGCGCACCCCTGGCTGCACAGCCTCCCGCCACGTACGGCTGGAAGGGTCCCAGAGCGACACGTTGGTGGATGTGCTGGAGCATGGGCACAGAGTGGTAGCTTGCCGCGGCAAGCGCCTTGCCGCGGTCGTTGTCTTGTCACGTCCGGGAGCTTGTCGCTCACCGTGCCTTGCCGGGACGCGTGGTGCGTCGCGGCAAGTTCCTCGAGATGCCTTGGTTGGCCTTCCCGGCAAGCTCCTCTTGCCGAGGTCTTGTCTTCTTGGCTTGGATACTTTGTCCTTGAATGGCTCCAAAGGAACCACGGAGGATCTTGGCGGTCACCCGGCAAGCCTTGCCGCGGGATGCTGCGACTGCCCGTGCACAAGTTCGGGATACTAGGGTACCCCTACTCTAGTACACCGACAGTAGTCTACCAAGTGGCACCCGGTACAGGTGGGCTTGGGACAGACTAGGCACAGTGGCACGATGTACCAAGTGGCACCCGGATGGTGGGCTTGGGAACCCTGGACACATCGTTTGGGGCCGTGAGCGACAACTCGGCCGGATCTCCTTGCGGATGGAACCCGAATATGCGATAAACCTGGACTAGAGACTTGTTGGTTAGTCAGGTCGTGGCCGACACCCTCGCCCGGCTTCCGCTTGAAGGTTGCCAAGGTACATGACGTGTACAGGGCGGTAAGTGGCGAGAGCGTGTGTGCAGAAGTACACCCCTGCAGGGTTATCATCATCTATTCGAATAGCCAGATTCCTCGGATATGGAAACTTGGACCCCTTGCATAGTTCATAGACAAGTGAAAGTGGATACTCTAAAACTCGCAAGATAAGCGTGAGTGCTATGGATGGCGTTCTCGCAGGAAGACGGGAGTGGATCCATAGTGGTGTATTGGTATGGTGAATTTGTGGACTCATGTGCGCCACCTCAAAAGAGTTACTTGCAGTCGTAGTTCAGGTTAGCCACTGAGTCAAAGCTGGCCTGCTGCAGTTAAACTCCACCACCCCCTTTGTTGATACCGATGCATATGTAGTTAGTTCTGACGTAAGTCTTGCTGGGTACATTTGTACTCACGTTTGCTTAATTTATGTTTTGCAGAGAGACTTCAATCTCGCTAGTAGTTCCACGTGGACTTCGACGTTTAGCTTGTTACCTCAGCTACGATCTTGTACCCTTGGGAGGGTCTTGTAGATAGTCAGGCTTCTGAGCCTTCTTCATTTGTAGTTGTCTGTACTCAGACAAGTTAAGCTTCCGCATGTGCTTGTTGCTTGTATGCTCTGTATGTTGGGTCATGAGACCCATGTTTGTAATATCTCGCTCCTTGGAGCCTAATGAATAAATACTCTGAGTCGTAGAGTCCTGTTGTGATGCCATGTTGTATTGCACATATTGAGCATATTGTGTGTATGATTGAAATGCTTGGTATGTGTGGGATCCGACAACCTAGTTGTTTATCCTTGGTAGCCTCTCTTATGGGGAAATGTAGTCTTGTGCTTCCATGAGCCATAGTAGTCCGCTACAGCCCGGTTCACCGGAGTCCTGCTAGCCCAGCACTACTGCTCCGGAACACTTGACTGGCCGGCATGTGATTCACTTTGTTCATGTGTCTGTCCCTTCGGGGAAATGTCACGCGGTGACATCCGGAGTCCTGCCTAGCCTGCTACAGCCCGGGTTCCCGGAGTCCTGTTAGCCCAGTGCTACAGCCCGGATTCACATGCTGCTGACCGACATGCTCGATGTTGATTCATGTATGCCTGTTCCCGTAAGTTAGTGCCACTTTGGGTTCACAACTAGTCATGTCGGCCCGGGTTCTCTGTCATATGGATGCTAGCGACACTATCATATATGTGAGCCAAAAGGCACAAACGGTCCCGGGCCATGGTAAGGCGACACCCGTGGGAATACCGTGCGTGAGGCCGCAAAGTGATATGAGGTGTTACCGGCTAGATCGATGTGACTTGGAATCGGGGTCCTGACAGCTTTGGTATCAGATCCTGACTGCCTGTAGGATTATCAAGCCAAGCTGGTCGAAGTCGAGTCTAGAAATGCTTTAGTTATGTAAGGGAATTGATTGTGGAAGGGAACGTAAGGCTCTTTTTACTCCTTATCCTCATGACCTTCTGATCTGAGCCATCTTATCTTTTCTACAGGGTTAAGAACTAGGCTTCTTTTCTATCTCTCAGGATGACGTGTTACTAGACCGTAGTTGCCTAGGATTGTTGAGTTCAAGCCTCAGTACAGCTCCTACTACTTCCATATGTTCATAGCTGGCCTTAGAACCTTGATATTGTGACGTTGAGTGGTTATGCCACCATTTTGCAGGATGTCTCAAATCTTTTTGAGCATTTACAGCTGTTATGCTGTCCGAGTCATCCCAGGTTTCTAAACAATCTGATGCATTTGCAAATCCCTTTCTCCTGTGTTCGATGTCTTTTTGGGCCAGTCTAACCACACCATCCGGTGCGTTGAGGTAATTTATTGCCTCAACATATATGTTGGAGTTATTATTACGACCCTAGGTGTCTTAGAAGATTACCTAGTAATCTAGCTATGTTTTGCGTTCCCCGTGTGATGATTCTGGCCATCATTCTTGAAAGCATCCCGTGATGCTACTTAGTAGTAGGTATTCTACTCTTGCGTTCCTGACCCAAGATTCACTCCACTTACTTCATGTTGATAGTGTTTGCTCGTTCCTTTAGGTTATTATTAACCTTTGCATTAGTCCTCGAGGTTTGTGGTATTTCCTTCTTCCAAATACTATGAACCACTTATGGCAGAAGTTTATTGGATCAAAAGATCACAATCAGAGTACTCTTGAGGAGTTCTCCATTCATAATTGTGACTCTGCCAGTCCTACCTCTCAGCATGGTTATCCGGAAGAAATATGTTGAACTTGTTCAACATACTAACCTATGCATCCACAACTCAGAAAGATATATGTTCCTTTGAGTTGTCCCTCTGTAGTTGTATTCCGATCCTTGTCTATCAGTTGATAGCCAAGTTTATGTCGTGCATTCGTGTTATCGATGCCTATTATTCTTGTGGTCCATCAAGCCATTCTATTCCGAAATGACTAGGAGAAACAAACTCCAGCACCTCATCCATTTCTTGGACTGGTCAAAGTAGTTGTATTCCGCAGATCAAAATGTCAATCCATCTTTTGTTCTGTTCTACCACGGAGTATTACCCCCTTTATGTCAGGATTGTCATAGGAATTGCAGCATCTCTCATGAATTCTTGACGTAGTGATACTCTCTCCATCATTATTCATTTCTCAGTTTCCATGTTATTGCAACCGGAATGTCGACAAGTGAATCATGATGTGTGAAATCATTACTCCTAGCAACCCCGTTGCTTGGTAGTTAAAGGACAATAACTTCATTCTTAGCATGTTAGTTATTGAATCATCGTTCTAAGGTAGATTGTGCTACCTAATCCTTGTTTCTGGTGCACTCTTCGATCAATGAGTTAGGAGTGTGTCAATCCATCACTCTCTTGATCACATTGTCTTGCCCTGAAAAGCAAGATTGTTCTCGAGCTTAGTAACATATCGGTGGTTCGTGATGTTCCGAATATCTTCTCGGAAGTATTACCAGGTTGTCACCTGACCGCTATGTTGAGTTCGTGATCATGTTGGTTTTCCTCCAAACCATCCCTTTTCCAAGAATCTGTGTCGGATACCCTGAGCAAGTTGGTTAAGCTAAACAACAACTTGGAGAGTTGAAAGATAAAAGCTTGTCTGACTCAGTTCATTCCAAAGGGATATCTTGCGTGTGTGTGCGTGTGTGTTGAAGAAAGATGATATCTTCATCAATTGATCCTCGTGACCAATTGTCGGTGCTATTGTCTTACCCAAACTTTGATTTGAGTGTGGGCTATCATCAAATCAAATCAGAACAACCGATATTCATAATGTTGCCTTATTCATGGTTGATTCCTCGAGCATACATCATTATATTCTTTGGGTCTGACCAATGCTATCACCGTGTTCACTTAATTATGGAATTCCATTTATATGGAAACCTGGATGAATTGTTGTTGAGCCCATCGACAACATCCATGTCCTCTCCATGATTTTGTCGAACATTAAGCGAGTGTTGGAAACTTTTGAAACCATCACTTCATGCTAGCTCATGAAGCATATGTTGGATGAAAGAAGTGACTTCCTCTGATTCACGTGCATTTGGTGCAAGTTGCCGCCGTGAGTTCGAGAAAGTTAGTTTTGCTTCCTCTGGAATCATCCCAAGTCAGTCATGCACGTGCAAAGTATTCCATGGTCTGATAGACTGATCATCTTCATTCCATATGAATTCCATAGCACACTAAGCCACTGATTGACCTGTTCCGGGAAAAGGAGTTGTTGTGCTATCCTAGGTCATGCACAAGATTTCGATATCCTCAATGATGGTTCCCCACCAGAACTCGGTAGTGTTTTATTATAAGACTATTATGTGGTCATACTTGTCTGGGACAACGTGTTCACATGTTGTAGCAGAACCATCTCATGTTTTGGAGCTTATTATCGCAGTTCATTCCCCGAGAATCTCGCAACATTGTCTCGTCAATTTGTGTTGCAAACTTTCATTTTCCTTTCTAGAATCGATGAGTCTGGAATATCCTGACACCAACCAGATCTGAATCTCAGGCAGATATGATGGTTGGAGCATTTTCCAAGAACTATAATATTGGTCTCTCGATAACCGGTAAAGTGGATGTCGTGGCCAACACATCCAGCCGGAAGACCTATTATTGTAGTATCTCGATTGAAGAAAGTTGGCCACCTCCCCATGAGGATTTCGTAGGATTACCTCCGTAGTTAATCCTTACGGATTCTTGTGCTCCCGAAGTCCGACCTTTTACTTGATGTTCTATATATCAAACCATATCTATGAATGGGATACACTAGCACATCAAGGAGAACATTAGAAGTGGAGTGCTATATGTCTCTCGGTCGATCATCCAGATTTTGTTCCCTTGGCCTCTGTCGTGGTTTTGTCACGGCAGTTGTCCTAGAGAAAGGACTTAGTCGTGGAGCCATCTCTACGGGTTAGCTTGAAGGGGTTAAAGCGGACACAAGGACGCAAGAGAGTTTATACTAGTTCGGCCCCTTCAATGAAGGTAAAAGCCTACCTCTAGTTGTGATGCAATTGATGGGTGTTTCGATGACTAGGGAGCAAATAAGCTTCGCCTATGTCTCGAGTTGTTGTCTGTTGTCCTTGAACCGCCGCCGGGTCGTCCCCTTATATACATGGGTGACGCCTGCCGGTTCGGAGAGTCCCAACACCGGTTCATACTCGTATCCGGGTTGGTCTCTCCTTGTTCCTAACTTATATTACAAGTATATGCACAAAGCTGATGTACGGCTACAGGTTGTAAACCGACTACGGGCCCTGGGCCTTTATCTGCCTCTTTGGGCTTTAACACCTTTGAACTACTGATGGAGTTAATCCGGCCCAGGTAGGCCGGTTTATGCCCAGTAGTAATATCCCCAACATTAGGCCCCAGATTGATTTGAACAGGTTCATGTCAATCCTTAGCAAAAATCTTCGTCTTCAACATCTTCTTGTAGTTGTTGAACCGCCGTGACATCATCTTCTCTGTTTGCTGTAAACCGGCGTGACATCATCTGTCATAAAGAAAACATCCATGATATCTTCTTGTCTAATAGATTCGCAATGACCGAGGTGACCGCCCTACCAAAATCTGCGGTCCCTTGATTCCCGCGCCTGACACATGTCCTTTGCCTTATAAATAGGCCCGAAGGGTCATTTATTTTCCTCCCTTCGTGCCCTTCCTCTTCGTCTTCCTCGCGTTGCCAGTCTCAGAGCTCCGCCGCCGCCGTCATCTTCTGCATCACCCTTGGCCGCTGCATCAACTTGAACGCGCCAGAAAGCCACGGCGACCTTCCGCATTTTCCTCAGCTCTGGTAGGTATTCTGTTCTTCTCAACATAGATCTGATCTAGGGCTTCATGTTCTTGCGGTGTTAATCACTTGTTCATACTCATGTACTATCTCCTGGATGCACATGTGAACCCTTGCTTTGTGTAGCGGTAACTTTTAGTATCAGTCGTTAGTTTCCTGCCCAAAACCATAGATCTCACATATACTTCTGCCCATTGATTCAATACTGTTCTGCTTTGATCTTCGACTATTTTTCTTATTTTCTGAACTTGCTTCAGATCCAACGCCGTAACAAGACCTTGTGGAACCTGTTTGTGCATACTTAACCATCCGCAATCTCAATTGCTTCAATGTTTAGATCAGGCGGTTTAACCTAATAGAAAATTTTCCAAACCGGTATATGCCATTAGTCCCCTTGTTGAACCGCCATATGTTGTTGCTTCATAAAACTCCAGTTTAGATAGATCTGCTTCCGGTTTAACATTGCACAAATCAATGTACCTTGTAGATCATCATGGACAAGCAAGTGTACGAGTGCAACTGGGTCCCTTCTCGCGTCACAGAGGATCAACTAGACAATTTAGTCCTGATTGGCGCCTTGGGCAGCAAAGACACCATCCATTGGAGGGCTCCTGGCAAAGAATGCCTCCCCACACCTCGAGAAGGAGAGGTTGTTGTCTTCGTAGACCACTTAACCCGGGGTTTTAAACCGCCCGGTTCTAAATTTTATCGGGATGTTCTAGCTGATTTCCAACTCCATCCGCAAGACACTGGCCCCAACTCTGTTACAAATATGTGCCACTTCCAAGTGCTCTGTGAGGTGTTCTTTCAAGAGGAGCCCACAGTGGAATTATTCAGAGATCTTTTCCATCTAAACCGCTGTACTGAGTTTACTGATGGCTCTAATACAGAGTTGGGTGGCATGGCGATTCAAAAAAGGAAAGAGGTCACATACCCTCACGCCAAGCTGCACAGTCACCCCAAGGAGTGGAATCAGACATGGTTCTACTGCAAAGACACCTCCCCTGCTGGTGAGAATCCCTTGCCTGGTTTTCGTCCGGAGCGGCTCAGCAATACCCATCCTTTTCCTCAACGATTGACTGCCCAGGAGAGAAGAAAATATGCTCCCCGGCTGTCAAAGCTCAGAGCCTTTATGGCCAACGGTTTAACAGGGGTTGACCTTGCTCGCTGTTGGATATCATGGAGCATACTGCCCCTTAGTCAGCGCTCCGGTTTGATGTGCGAATATACTGATAGTGTGGATGACCCACTGCGACATTCAAGACTCCAGCTGTCCGGTGAAGAAATCATGGAGGCTGTGCGTAAGATACTGAATGAACCGGAGCACATCTGCTCTAGAACCAGCCTGCTTCCCTTCTGCGCCACCAACAAACCGCCAGCTGTAAGACTTTGATTTTTCTCTTTGCTGAATCTGTTATCGATATGTCTGGCCATTGTTTCTAATATCAGTGTCTGCATAATCAGGGTGATGATCCGTTTTGGAGCAAAAAGCTGCCGCAGGAGAAACCAGAGAAAGCAGATAAACCGGAAAGAGCAACCGGCAAAAAACTAAAGCTGTGAAGAAGACTGCCCACCGGAAAAGAACCACTGCATCTTCTAATCCGGCCCCTGATGACGAGGTGGATAATCCGGACTTTGAGGTAGAGCTTGACTCACTTGGTTTATTTTTCATGCATCTTATTGATGATGATATTTGTCAGGATGATGCCGAAGCCAGCCATGCGGATGTTGCAGAGGTAATTATTCTCTCTTCCGATTCAGAAACTTTGCCTTCACAAAAAATCTGTCAGGCAAACCGGAAAGTTAAATTTTCTCATCCTCTTGCTTATTTGGATCCTAAACTTCTTATGAAGACTCAACAACACGAAGCTCGCCGCACCACCCGGCACAGCGGCCAGGTAGTTACCTCTGCCGGTTTACCGAACAGTCTGGTTCGAAAACATCATTCCGAGGTCTCTAATTCGCTTTTCAGTACTTTTCCTAAAGCGGGCTGCTTTCGTCAACCTCTTAATCCATCTGACTCCGATTATCAGGCTATTTCCCACTCATCTTCTGGCGAGTCGTCGGCTACTCAGCTCCCACCGCTCAAAACGGTGCTTGGGTAAGCTATATTTATTGTGATGTTTGCAGTATATTGCCTTAGAACATATGCTGTATTTAATTTTGTTTTTTCTCAGGGCCAAACCTAGGCCGAGCAAGAAGGCCCGCCTGGATAAAGCGGCCGAAGAAGATGTCATTCTTGAACCAGGCACAACACCCAATCTTGAAGCGGCTATTCCTGAGGATATTCCCAATGATCCACCGCAGCCAGATGATGATCTTACTGCTGAGGAAAGACCTACTGATACCTCAGGTCCTATCCATCAGCCCACAGGTTCCCTCCGGGTTGAAAGCTCCACCGGTCTCGCAAAACCTACTGACAAGCCAACAGCTCCAGTGCAAACCGGCGGTACGAATGATGATGAAGTTGTCATTACTAGCACTGGCCATACTGAGCCAAGCAACCCTGTCGCTTTATCCAAACATTCTGCCAAGGAGGAATTAGCTGCTTTTGGCAAAGGCAAGTGGAATGCTGATCTGACGGCCTACGCTGCTCTGAACGCCCGAGATATCCATTCCGGCTATCTGAACCGGCTGTATACCAGCCGTGACTATGAAGTCGGTCTGGTTAATATGATGAAGGATAAATATGAGGTAACTTCCATATGCTCCTTCTTGCTTGTATGCTTTCATTCTTGTTGACTCTCCTAGCCCCTAAGGGCCGATTTGAAATATTCTTTCAAACCGGGACTTAATAATATGAATCTTGATGCTTTGAAATTTGCTGATGTAGTCCCCAAGGGCCGGTTCAACTTAGCGTAGTTAAACCGGAATTTTAAGTAAATGAAACTGCCGCATCAGAATACATATGATCAAATAGCCATTAGCCCCCAAGTGCCAAGTTGAATACTTGTATTGAGCTTGGGACTTTGTAAACAATTGAAAGATGAAGATCGAATATGCATTAGCCCCCAAGTGCCAAGTTGAATACTTGTATTGAGCTTGGGACTTTCTAAACCATTGAAAGATGAAGATCGAATATGCATTAGCCCCCAAGTGTTAAGCACATAACTTGTTATGTGGTTGGCACTTGAATCCTTCTACCGATTTTTTGAAACATATATCTGTCTGCCTGCAGGCGGAGCTGAAGGTGAAAGAAAACCAAGTCGTCGATCTTCAAGAAAACTTGAAAACCCAACAAGCTGAAACCTCCAAAGCAAAAGAGGAATTGGCCAGTGCCTTAAGCGCCATGGAACAACTTAAGGAGAACTTCAAGAAGAAACGGGCGGATTAGGCCACTGAAAAGTCCGCTTTGACCAAACGAGCAGAGGATGCCGAGGCTGCATTAAAACCAGTGACAGATGAACTGACCAGCATAAAGCGGCACGTTCATGCCATGACCACTGCTATCTTTGGTAAGCCATCTTGCCTTCTGAATTGGTTCTGCCTTCTTTACAGGTTCGCTGGTTTATTAACCCTTTATGGTATTTCAGGGACACGCATTGGTCACTTGGGGTCAGATGTGCGGAAGAAGCTAAAAGCCGCCTATACATTGGTTGAACAATTGTATACTGGTGCCCAGCAGATCATCTGTACTGCCTCTCATAACAAACCGGCGCCTACTTTGATTCAAGATACTCTGATGAAACTGTCAGTGCTTCCTGCCCGGATTGAAGAGCTAAAGAAATCTGCTGCTTGAACCGGTGCAATCAATTCTTTAATCCAGGCAAAAGCCTGGGTGCTGGATTTTGATCCTGTTGAAGCGGCTCAGGGCTATCCCAGCTTGAAGGAAGACGGGTCAGAATTCGGTGAAGCGGATCTGCGAGCGATAAATCGGGAGGTGCGTCCACTAGCTTGTCAGTTGGCTGAGGAAGCAGACTTGTCTCGTTATCAAGCGCAATATGACAGTCAGAACAAGCGAATAGCTGCGCCAATCCATGAATCAGAAAATCTGATTCCTCCAATCCGTAAGCATACTTACGCTCCCGATATTGACCCGTCCTTGCTGATCCACGATGAAGCTGTTTTTCAAGCATCAATGGGAATCGACTGGACAACTGTGGATTTCCAGCCACTGGGTAGGGATACGGAGGCTGAAGCGGCGCAGGACGACCCACAACCATCAGGCCAGGCTGGTGACCAAGCTTGAACCGGACACCGGTTTAAAACTGCCTCTTCTTCGCGAAAAACAATTATATTATTATGGGCACCATGTTGCCTTGTAATAGGCTAGCTGATACCTTTGACGTTGACATGCCTTCATGCATAATTTGTTCTTCCTGTGGCAATGAACTTTCCAAAACACTTTCTGAAATAAAAAATTCGTCAAGTGCCACCGCGGTTGTACCGTCAGGCGGAATATGATGTCTGCATATATGAAATCAAAACAAAATTTTAAGTATGACCAAATTTTGAGATACATAATACCTGCTGTCATTGAGCGTGAAGTTGGCTTGGCCAATCTTGAAGCGGAGTTTTGCAAACCCATACTGTTGGAGGAGATAACAGCTCCTATATATATATGACGTTGGTTTACCATGTAAACCATGCCGGGTTATGATAAACACCGTGTTACTCCATAAGAGGATGTTAACAACAAGGATCAAACCGGACAAATAGTCTCCGGATTGACGTGAACTGTGTTCCGTCAATTGATTGGTAAAAAAAAACTTTGTCGGTTTAAAGAACACAATAAAAAGCAAAAACCCCCTTCAAAGAAAAGTAAAAAACAACGACAAAAACGTTTGCCAAAAAAGATTTATTTAAGGTGATCAAATGGCGTAACCATGGTCAAACACGACCAAGCTCCCGTTAGGTGTAACTATGGTTCTAGTTAGCCAGGTCCCCAAGTGATTCTTGTGGCATTTATGCCGACCAAATGGCGTGGTCATGGTTCGGGTTCGACCAGGCCCCCAAGTGATTCTGTGGCCTTAGGCCGATCAAGAGGTGTGACTGGTTCCGACATGACCAAGTCCCCAAGTGATCTGGTGGCTTTTGCCTATCAAGAGGCATGGTATTGGTTCGGACACGACCAATCCTCCAAGTGATATAACACGATGCTTTTAGCAAAGCGAACTCAAGGGGTAAACCGGAGGCCGCTTTAGAGCAACTCCGTGTAACCTCACATGATGTAAAAGAACAGATACCCCGCTTTAGCTGAGGTCTGGTTTATTATCATAATATGTACATAAGTATGGCCAATGGCTCAGGTATAGTAAGGCCGAAGATGAGCTATATTCCATGGCCTGTTATTCTCTTCCTCTGATGTACGTGAGTCCTTATGCTCTCGAATATCGATCAGATAGTACGACCCGTTGTGCAGATTCTTGCTGACCACGAAAGGCCCCTCCCAAGGTGGGGATAGCTTATGCATATCAGTATGATCTTGGATGAGCCGAAGCACCAAATCTCCTTCCTGGAAGGCTCTGGTTCTGACTCGACGACTGTGATAACGACGAAGATCCTGCTGGTAAATCGCCGACCGGGCGGCTGCGATGTCACGCTCTTCATCCAACCGGTCCAAAGCATCTTGCCGTGCTGTCTCGTTGTCCGCTTCAACATAAGCCGTGACACGAGGTGAATCATGACGGATATCGCTGGGGAGAACCGCCTCCGCTCCATAAACCATGAAGAACGGTGTGTATCCTGTTGATCTGTTGGGTGTTGTATTGATGCTCCATAACACAGATGGTAATTCTTCTACCCAACAACCCGGCGTTCTCTGTAAAGGAACCATGAGCCAGGGCTTGATGCCTCTCAAGATTTCTTGATTAGCTCTTTCTGCTTGACCATTGGACTGTGGATGTGCCACTGATGAAACGTCGAGCCGGATGTGCTCCCGTTCGCAGAACTCCTTCATGGCACCCTTGGATAAATTGGTACCATTATCTGTGATAATACTGTGCGGAAAGCCAAACCGGAAAATCACCTTTTTGATGAACTGAACCGCCGTGGCCGCATCACACTTGCTAACAGGTTCTGCCTCCACCCACTTTGTAAACTTGTCCACCGCCACCAGGAGGTGGGTCTTCTTATCTTTGGACCTTTTGAAAGGCCCGACCATATCCAGCCCCCAAGTCACAAACGGCCAAGTAATTGGAATCATCCTCAATTCTTGAGCCGGTACATGAGCACGTCTTGAAAACCTTTGGCAACCATCACATCGTCTGACCAGATCCTTCGCATCGGCATGAGCAGTTAACCAATAGAAACCATGGCGAAACGCTTTAGCCACCAGAGACTTTGAACCGGCGTGGTGACCATAATCTCCTTCGTGGATCTCACGCAAAATTTCATGGCCTTCTTCAGGAGACACGCAACGTTGAAAGCTCCTGACACACTGCAATGATGCAACTCACCATTGATGATAGCCATGGACTTGGATCGCCGGATTATCTGCCGGGCGAGAATCTCATCTTCTGGCAACTCGCCGCGGTTCTTGTACGCCAGGTAAGGAAGCGTCCAATCCGGAATAACATGAAGAACTGCCACCAATTGAGCCTTCGGATCAGGAATAGCCAAATCCTCTTCACCAGGGATCTTCACCGACGGATTGTGCAGCACATCCAGAAAAACATTGGGCGGGACCGGTTTGCGCTGAGAGCCCAGCCGGCTTAAGGCATCCGCCGCTTCATTTTTCTGCCGGTCCACGTGGTCCACCTGATAGCCTCGGAAATAACCTGCAACAATATCCACCTCCCGATGATATGCTGCCATGAGTGGGTCCTTGGAATCCCAAGTGCCAGACACTTGCTGAGCCACAAGGTCCGAGTCACCGAAGCACTTAACTCGACCTAGATTCATCTCTTTAGCCATCCGGAGACCATGGAGCAAGGCTTCGTACTCAACTGCATTGTTAGTACAAGGGAACATTAAACGGAGAACATAACAAAACTTATCACCTCGTGGGGAAGTTAATACGACTCCAGCCCCCGAGCCTTCCAACTGCCTGGACCCGTCAAAATGGATGGTCCAATACGTATGATCTGGCTTTTCTTCAGGTGCTTGCATTTCTGTCCAATCATTGATGAAATCAACAGGTGCTTGAGACTTAACCGCTGTTCAGGGCACATACTTCAAACCGTACGGTCCCAGCTCTATAGCCCACTTTGCAATCCGGCTAGTTGCTTCCCGGTTCTGGATGATATCCCCCAAAGGAGCAGAACTGACCACTGTAATTGGGTGCCCTTGGAAGTATTGCTTAAGCTTCCGGCTTGCCATAAAAACTCCATACACCAGCTTCTGCCAATGCGGATACCTTTGCTTGGACTCAATGAGCACCTCGCTGATATAATAGACCGGACGTTGAACCGGATGCTCCTTACCTGTCTCCTTTCGCTCCACCACAATAGCCACGCTGACCGCACGAGCATTAGCAGCAACATATAGTAGTAACGGCTCCTTGTCAATGGGAGCGGCGAGCACAGGCGGATTGGCATATTGCCACTTTAAGTCCTCAAATGCTTCATCCGCAGCAGAACTCCAGATGAACTGATCCGTCTTCTTTAACATCTGATATAAAGGGATCGCCTTCTCCCCAAGGCGGCTGATAAACCGGCTTAACGCGGCAATCCGGCCTGCCAGGCGTTGAACATCATTGATACACTTCGGTTTAGCCAGGGAGGTGATGGCTGTGATCTTCTCCGGATTAGCCTCAATTCCCCTGTTGGACACCAGAAAACCCAATAACTTGCCCGCCGGTACACCAAAGACACACTTGTCTGGATTGAGCATCATCTTGTACGTCCTTAGGTTATCAAAGGTTTCCTTCAAATCGTCAATCAGAGTCTCCTTCTCCCTGGATTTAACTACGATATCATCCACGTAAGCATGTACATTACGGCCAATCTGCTTGTGAAGACAATTTTGTACACACCGTTGATAAGTTGCCTGGGCACTTTTGAGCCCAAAAGGCATAGACACATAGCAGAAGGCTCCAAAGGGAGTTATGAATACCGTATTCTCCTGGTCCTTAACTGCCACCTTGATCTGATGATAGCCAGAATATGCGTCCAAAAAACTTAAACGCTCACAACCCGTCGTAGCATCAATGATTTGATCAATACGGGGGAGGGCAAAAGGATCTGCTGGACAAGCCTTATTAAGATCTGTGTAATCTACACACATGCGCCAGGTGCCGTTTTTCTTAAGGACCAGCACCGGATTGGCAAGCCACTCAGGGTGAAAAACTTCAATAATAAAGCCAGCTGCTAAGAGCCTGGCTACCTCTTCTCCAATTGCCTTGCGTCTTTATTCGTTAAACCGGCGGAGGAACTGTTTCACCGGTTTATATTTAGGATCCACATTAAGTGTGTGCTCAGCGAGTTGCCTCGGTACACCTGGCATGTCAGAGGGTTTCCATGCAAAAATGTCCCGATTCTCATGGATGAACTCGATGAGCGCGCTTTCCTATTTTGGATCCAAGTTGGCACCGATGTTGAACTGCTTGGACGAATCACCAGGTACAAAGTCAACTAGCTTAGTTTCTACTGCCGATTTGAACTTCAGGGCCGGATCGTGCTCCGTAGTTGGCTTCTTCAACGGAGTCATGTCCGCCGGATCAACATTGTCTTTATAGTATTTCAACTCCTCGGTGGCACAAACCGACTCTGCATAAGCCGCATCTCCTTCCTCGCATTCCAAAGCGATTTTGCGGCTTCCGTGAACCGTTATTGTCCCCTTGTGACCCGGCATCTTGAGCTGCAAATACACATAACAGGGCCGAGCCATAAACTTGGCGTATGCCGGACGCCCAAATAGGGCATGATATGGACTTTGGATTTTCACCACTTCAAACGTTAATGTCTCCGACCTGGAATCATGATCATCCCCAAAGGCCACTTCAAGAGCTATCTTACCAACGGGATATGCTGATCTGCCAGGCACTACACCGTGGAATACTGTATTGGACGGTTTGAGATTCTTATCTGTTAGTCCCATACGACGGAAGGTCTCATAGTATAGGATGTTAATGCTGCTCCCTCCATCCATGAGCACCTTGGTGAACTTGTAACCTCCCACCTGAGGCGCCACCACCAGAGCCAACTAACCCGGATTATCGACCTGGAGTGGGTGATCCTCTCCGCTCCATATGATTGGCTGTTCAGACCAACGTAGATAACGGGGTGTGGCCGGTTCAACAAAGTTGACTGCCCGCCTCTGAACCTTCCGGTCTCGCTTGTCCAAGCTAGTGGTAAAGACATGGTACTGCCCACTACTCAACTGCTTTGGGTTGCTTTGGTAACCTGACTGTTGCTGCTGTTGGTTGTAACCACCCTGGTTGTTCTGACTATTTTGACCATTATGCCCGCCCGGATTACCATTAAATCCTGAACCGGAACTTCCTCCACCGTAACCCGGCCCGGATCCTGAGCCGCCGCCAGATCCATGATCATACTGGAAATTATTAGAATTCTTGAACTCCTGCATAATAAAACAATCCTTTCAAAGGTGGTTTGCTGGCTCCTCCGTCGTCCCATGTTTTGGACAGGGCTGGTTTAGCAAATAGTTCAGGCGGTTTGGGTTGGGGTTGGGCGCTCCACTACGATTTTTCGGCCTGCCCTTGCGCCGCTGGCCATTGTCCTGTAAGTTGGTATTAGCCACAAAATCCATGTTGCCATCCGCTTTACGCTTGCCTCCTCCGCCATTGCCTACCCAGTGATGCTGCTGACCTTTGGAGCTGTTGTTCTTCTTCCCCTTCCCTGTCTTGTCATCATCAAACTCGGGATCCTTGGTACTATCAGAATCAGCATATTTTACCAAAGCGGCCATGAGGGTTCCCATGTCGGTGCAATGACGCTTCATCCGTCCCAATTTCAACTTCAGGGGCCCAAATCGGCAGTTGCCTTCTAGGGTTAATACTGCGGTGTCAGCGTTGATGCGGTCTGAGGAGTGCAACACTTGTGAAACGCGGCGCACCCAATGAGTCGTTGACTCTCCTTCCTCCTGGACGCATGCAGCTAAGTCCATTATCGACATAGGCTGTTTACAGGTATCCTTGAAATTGTTGATAAACCGGGCTCGTAATTGGGCCCATGAACTGATAGAATTAGCGGGCAAACTTTTTAACCAAGTACGGGCCGTTCCTTCAAGCATCATGGTGAAGTATTTCGCACATGCCGTGTCCTCCACATCAAGCATCTCCATGGCCATCTCATAGCTCTCTACCCATGTCTCTGGTGGTTGATGCGCCGTATAATTTGGTACCTTGCGTGGGCCTTTGAAATCCTTGGGCAAATGCATGTTGCGTAAAGCGGGGACGAGGCAAGGCACCCCCAAAGAACTAGAAGTAACACCAGGCTCGATCGAAATGGTTGGACGAACCGGCGTGAGCTGCCGAGCCTGATGCTATGTGGCTAAGTCGGCCTCCCTACGCGCTCGGGCCCGGTTCACCACTTCCTGAGCGTCATCAGCACTACCTGTCGGGTTATTACCACGAGGTGATCCACGTCGTTCATTACTCGACACTGCTAGTTCATCCATATGTCTGTTATAGCTCCGGCTTGGACGGGGGGTCGAGTGGATTCGGTCGCGGCTGTACGAGTACGCCTCCTGTTGGGCCAAAGCTATCCTCAGAAGTTCCTTGACCCGTCGCGTCTCTACTGCTTGCGGCGAGTCACCTTCAACTGGAATGGCCTTCAGTCATGCAGCAGTGGCAACAAGATTGTCCATTGGGTTGGAGTAGTGACCCGAAGGTGTTAAAGCATCCCGAGGTATAACGATGTTTTGACGAGGCGGGTCCATCTGACGGGGCTGAACCGGTGCACCAGTCCCAGGGGCTTCTGCTCGGTTCCCCTCCAGCGGATTACTGGCTCTTGGTCCTGGAGTGTTGAAAAGGTCTCTGGCCTCGAAAACCGGAGGTAAGCGGGACCGGTGCTTCCTCCTCATGACTTCATGCGACGCGCTCTGATCCAACATAAGCCTGTAGGCCTGTGTGTCTAAAGCGGCCCGCTCCGCGGCCATCCTGGCGTCCTCAGCCGCCAGATCCGTTTTGGCCTGGGTGATTTGTTCCTTTACCTTTGCAATCTCCGTGTTGTGAGCGTCCTAATCTGGCTGATTAACTTCTGCCATAAGCACAGCCAACGCATCAAATAGTTCTGATAGAACCTAAGCCGGTGGGCGCACAGGGCCTCCCGCCCCGGCAACCGTTGCCGCTGCTGAACCGGAGATCGTTGCCGCGGCTGTCGAAGAGTGAAGCGCTGCTTGTGTTCCGGTCATTAATATTCCATCCCGGTTAGGCAGATCAGAGGGGTCCGGAATACTGTCGCCATCGGAACAGCTCTCAATCCGGCCATCTTGTAGCTGATAAAGAGATTCGGTTTCTCCGGTCGAAGATTCGTCACCGGAACGAACGGCAGTCGCCCCGTAAAGCTCCAATCCATCCTCATAACTCCCTCCATGGATCATTCCCACGAAGGCACGCTTCATGGCCGGTTTAATCCGGGCGGATCGCGTACGCTGAGCCGTCTTGACGAGGTCGGTGCAGATGTCCGGCTCAGGGCCCGTTTCACCGATCTTGCCAATGAAAACGTGAATGCTACCAAAGGGGACCCGGTACCCGTACTCAATTGAGCCGGCCTCGGGGCCCCAGCCTGCGTCGTCGATGTAGAGTTTGCCGCGACGACTCTTAGTCATCCGGCCTACGGCGTAGCCCTCGAGTCCTTCAAAGCGGCCCTCCAAGAACTGGAAACCATCGTGCATAGCCCCACGGTGGGCGCCAACTGTCGTGGTTTTGTCACGGCAGTTGTCCTAGAGAAAGGACTTAGTCGTGGAGCCATCGCTACGGGTTAGCTTGAAGGGGTTAAAGCGGACACAAGGACGCAAGAGAGTTTATACTAGTTCATCCCCTTCAATGAAGGTAAAAGCCTACCTCTAGTTGTGATGGAATTGATGGGTGTTTCAATGACTAGGGAGCAAATAAGCTTTGCCTATGTCTCGAGTTGTTGTCTGTTGTCCTTGAACCGCCGCCGGGTCGTCCCCTTATATACATGGGTGACGCCTGCCGGTTCAGAGAGTCCCAACACCGGTTCATACTCGTATCCGGGTTGGTCTCTCCTTGTTCCTAACTTATATTACAAGTATATGCACAAAGCTGATGTACGGCTACAGGTTGTAAACCGACTACGGGCCCTGGGCCTTTATCTGCCTCTTTGGGCTTTAACACCTTTGAACTACTGATGGAGTTAATCCGGCCCAGGTAGGCCGGTTTATGCCCAGTAGTAATATCCCCAACAGCCTCGCTAAGGTGAAATCTGAGAAAGTGTTATCTTCCTTTGCATCTACATTATCCATCACCATTCATCATGGTGGTATGTTGTGTTGTCAGGATCCTTGGCACGGATATTGGTAAAACCTTGATGAATATGGAGATGCTCAAGTTCTTGAGAGCACGCGCAAGCACTAGGGTTTACCGTTGGCGTTAACTGGGATGTGCTTCCAGTTTCCTCGGTTATGTTATAACCTTTTCAAACAGTGGACTCACTCTCGACTGTTGAGTTCTTCCCCAGTTACCAGAATCATTCCCAACATTTGCATTTTGTTCCCAGCTTGCACCTCAGTAGTGGTTGTTCAGGATCATCTTCAAAAGTGGACTTACCATGGGTCCCATCCATTTCCGATGATAAGCAAAATCATCCATTGCGTTGTCTTCAACAAGGGAGTCCACATCATCCATTCTAGTCCAAGTATGTCATTCTTTTGAACTCCTTCAAATGATCGATTGTGATTGCCTTAGGCTGGTATAAAGAGTTACAATGATCTCCAAATCAAAAGTAATTCTTTTTGCCACTTAAGGGAATAATTCTACGAGTCTCCTTCCCCGAGGTATCACGTTACGAAATCATGGCAAATATCTCCTTGCTACTTTGAAATTCATGCTCCATCTTATTCGAGTATGGAATTGTTGCCTACCTAGTGAACCTTCGCCATCCGTTTCACTCCATCCCTCTAGGTGTATGCTTCATGTCTTAGCTCGAGAGATGCTACTATGTCTCATTCCATGAGTTGATCTTGTGATCATTAAGATGATCCTAAGTTGCTCGAACCTCAGGAAGGTCGATTCTTCTTAAATTCTCCCTTTCTACTCGTTGTCATGTTGGATGTAGTTCTCAAAGCAAGACGTCAAGATCAAGGTGATGCAATGAATCAACATCCTCGAGAAAGACATCTGGATCGTGAAGATTGTGTTAGCTTGTGTCCCTCTGTCTTCTTACCTCACGACTTGAATCTCGGGACGAGATTCTTGTTTAGTAGGGGTGAGCTGTCACATCCCTAGCTTCTGGTGTTGCCTAGTTTTTGCATCTTGCTTGCATCTTTTTTAAATTTCTGAAACTTGAATTGAGGATTGTTGAAACCTCAGAAATCTGATTAAAAGAAGGGCAAGCACCCTTTAAATTGCAATCTATGAATCCAAAATGCCCTAAAAATAGTTTTGTGAATTTTGGCAAGAGTTATATATCAAACCAAAATTCTGGAACATTTTTAAGGAATTATTTGGTGTCTGAATTTAAATAAATAATCTATTTGAATTTGGGGATATATTCATAATATATAATGAATATATTTTCAAATGCTTTGAAATGTTTTATGTACTTTTGGAATAGTCCAGAGAGCTAACATAACATATCTCAGAATGTTTTGGCACTGTTTGAAATTATTTTGAATTTGAAAACAGTGGCAAAATAAAATGAAAAGTGAACAAAACAGACAAATTAAAAAAGAACAAAACTCACCTGGTCCACTTACCTCGTGGCCAACAGGACCGGCCCAGCTAGGCCCAGCCCACTTACCTCCTCGCTCGTTGTCTTCCTCTGCCAGTAGGCAGAGGCGAAGACGCACGCGCGCGCTGGGAGGCCTCCACCTCCTGCTTCGTGCTGGCAGCGTCCCCACAAGTCCAGCTGCTCGCCTGGAGACGCCCGGCACCCCCTGCACCTCTTCCCTCTCCCCTTGGACCTCTTCCCCTCCTCTGCTTTCTCCGTGCAGCACCATCGAACACACCCGCCGCCGCCGACGAGCACCACCGCGGCCACCGGGCACCCCTCACCCTTCCGCCGAGTCCAGAAGAACCGCCAGGACCTCCTCATCCTCCCAATCGAGCTACTAGACGCCAGGAGGCCCTGCTTCATCATCATCGCGGTCATCTTCAACCTCGGGCACCCGAGCCCCTCGTCGTCGATTCGCTGCACTCCGGCCGCCCTCGAGCCCACTGACCCTCCAAACGGACTCACGGTGAGCCCCCGAGTCGTCTCCCCCTTCTTCCCTGGTCGCTTTCGACCTCTAGGCCATAGCCCCGTCTTGGCCGAAGCTTCTCGCCGCCGTGTTCGTCGCTGCCGTCACTAGAGCTTGCGCCCGACATTTCTGAGCGCGTCGGCATGCTCCCCGTGCTCTGTAGCTGTTGCCTAGCCGCTTTGCTCGCCCGCTTGTGAGCCGCAGCCCTGTGCCCGAAAAAAGCCGTGCTCCGACCGCCGCCTTGCTCGACGCTGGCGCCATTGCCGGACACCCCAGCAACTCCCACCACCACCAATGGATGCGCGCTACCCCCAGCTAGCCGTAGGTCCAAACGGCGGTCGATTCCGTGGACTACAGCGAAATCCCGACTCTCTCCGCCGCGGTTTGTGTCACCGGCGGCTAAACGCCGGCAGCTGACGTGGCCATCATTAGCGGTTAAACACCCCACTAACCAACCCCCCTACGCCACTGACACCTGGGCCCTGCTGCCTAACTAACCCTGGTTTAAACCCTGTTTAGATTAAACTAACCCACGGGCCCCACAGGTCAGCTTGACCTGGCCACGTCACCGTTGACCGGACCCACCTGTCTGTGACACTAAGTGTCTCAGGGTCACTGACCAGTGGGTCCCACTGGTCAGGTTTGACCTGGACCGTGCCCTGTTGACCTGCTGACATCATGATGATGTCAGGCTGATGCAGTAATACTTTTCTGGAATTCAAATAAATCTTAAATGATTTGTTTAATTCAGAAAATACCCAAAACTTTGAAAAATCATAGAAATTAATCTATAGCTCCAAATGAAATAATTTATAGATGAAAAATTATCAGAAAAATTCAAGGAATCCATCTGTACCATTTCCATGCATGTTTGAGCAAGTTAACCTCACTGTTTAGGATGAAACATGATTAGGGCAAATTTCATAATAAGTTTGGAGTTGGAATTTGATATAGTTTTGAATTCCACTTCAATTAAAATGACTTTCTGTTGCATTAGCCCAAAACACATTCATATTGCCATGTCATAGCATGCATCATATTGTTGCATATCGTCATGGGTTGATTGTGCTCTTTCTCAGTTGTCGGTGTTTGTCCCCCCTCAGTAGACGTTGATCCAGCGATGAATTCGATGACACCGATGAAGAGCTATACTATCTTCATAAGTGCCAGGAAAGCAAAACCCCCTTGTTCATTCTGATACAATCCCACTCTCTCGCTCCTGCTCTCTTTTACTGCATTAGGACAACAACGACTCAACTGTTACATGCTGCGGTAGCTGAACCCCTTTCCTCTGCATGACCTGTCATTGCCACAGTAAATAGATGAAACCCACTTGCATGAGTAGGAGTTGTTTGAGCCCTGATGTGCCTACTCATTCATGCCTGTTTGTCATGCCTGCTACTGCTTAGAGTTGAGTCAGCTCTGATTCATCGAGGATGAGTTGGAATGGTGATGAACATGTCCTACTGTGTGTGAGCTAAGTATGTGAACACGATTTGGTAAAGGTAGCGGTGAGAGGCCATGTAGGAGTACATGGTGGGTTGTCTCATTGCAGCCATCCTCAGGAACTGAGTTCTGTGTTTGTGATCCATGAACAGTTACTACCACACATTGGGCTCCGGGCGCTCCAAGCTCTCTCGACTTATTAATCAACTCGATCTCTGTCCAGGAGTTGCAATTAGTTTCTGGTGTTTGTAGGTAGTGTTAGTAGTCTACCAAGTGGCACCCGGTACAGGTGGGCTTGGGACAGACTAGGCACAGTTGCACGGTGTACCAAGTGGCACCCGGATGGTGGGCTTGGGAACCCTGCACACATCGTTTGGGGCCGTGAGCGACAACTCGGCCGGATCTCCTTGCGGATGGAACCCGAATAGGCGATAAACCTGGACTAGAGACTTGTTGGTTAGTCAGGTCGTGGCCGACACCCTCGCTCGGCTTCCACTTGAAGGTTGCCGAGGTACATGACGTGTACAGGGCGGTAAGAGGCGAGAACGTGTGTGAAGAAGTACACCCCTGCAGGGTTATCATTGTCGGGGGACTAATCCACGAACACCTATGGGACCGGCGGACCGAGTCCCTTTCGGTTCGGCGGGGGCGGAGGTCGTGCAAAGAGCGGATCGAGGTGAAGCACACGAGCAGTTTATCCAGGTTCGGGCCGCACGGATGCGTAAAACCCTACTCCTGCTTTGTGGTTTGTATTGAGTTCTTGCTCGGGAGCGCGGAGTGCTACAGTACACACCAGCAGCTAACGAGACCGAGCGTGAGAGTTCTGTTTTTCCGAACCCCCTTTTTTCTCTACGTTGCGCACGAGCCTCCTTTTATATGCTTAAGGGGTCACCGACAGGTGGCAACGGAGACAAAGGGTAAAAAATGAAAAAGGTGATGCGGTAGGTACAGCTACATGCTACAGTGTATCACGCCTAACCCTGACGGCAGGGGACAAGGGCCTTAAATGCCCGTCTGCGTCACCTAAACAGTGTAAAAGGGACCGTCAGGGACGCCACCGCTCGCCACGATGGCAATCTTGTCAGCGCCGCTTGCCACCGCTCACCGCTGGCTGCACAGCTGCCCACCACGCACGCCTGGAAGGGTCCCAGAGCGACACGTTGGTGGATGTGCTGGAGCGCGGGCACAGAGTGGTGGCTTGCCGCGGCAAGCTCCTTGCTGTGGTCGTTGTCTTGTCGCGTCCGGGAGCTTGTCGCTCACCGGGCCTTGTCGGGACGTGTGGCGCGCCGCGGCAAGTTCCTTGAGATGCCTTGGGTGGCCTCCCCGGCAAGATCCTCTTGCCGGGGTCTTGAGGTGCCTTGGTTGGCCTTCCTGGCAAGCTCCTCTTGCCGGGGTCTTGACTTGGATACTTTGTTCTTGAATGGCTCCAAAGGAACCACGAAGGACCTTGGCGGTCACCCGGCAAGCCTTGCCGCGGGATGCTGCGACTGCCCGTGCACAAGTTCGGGATACTAGGGTACCCCTACTCTAGTACACCGACAGGAGCCCCCGGGCCTGGGCCATACACGGTGCCGAGCGCTGTTGGGCCAGGCCCAAAACAGGGCATGGGCACGCACGGCCTAGGTTACGCCGTATCTCTCTCCGCATCCACCGCGCCCTCCCCGAACGGCACGCGTTGAATGCGGCGTCGTGGGAGAGATCGTGGGGGGTTTCTTTATTCGGAAATGCGGAACGTCCGCCCCCTCCCTCTTTATAAGCAGAGGAAACAGGGGTAGTTCGCCCATTTGCCAGTTGCTGCTTCAATCTCGGAAATCTCCGCTGCTCCCTTGTCTTCCCAAAGTCGAAAGAGAGCAGCGCTCCGCCCCCCATCGCCACCAGCACCACCAACGCCGTCGACCTCCTCCAATACTTCCGCCATGGCTCCTAAAGCCGACAAGGGGAAGGCTGTGAAGACGACCGAGGCGCAGCGGCTTGCGGCGCTGCGAAAGGAGCGGGCAATCTTCCCCCCCCCCCCAAGCTCGCCGCGAGGGAGCTGAGGGAGAGTTTCTACCTCTTCTGGTCGACGGAGACGCGAGCGCATCCGCGCACAAAGGTACTTCCAGCCGCCGCTTGGAAAACGGCTCCAAATGGATACCCTTTCTTCGCCTTGTTCTTCTACTGCGGGCTCTGCCCGCCTTTCTCTGAATTCTTCTGCGATATCATGAACACCTACGGGTTCCGCCTCCTTGACTTCACCCCCAATGCCATTCTGACCATGGCAGTTTTCGCGCATCTCTGTGAAAACTTTATCGGAGTCCATCCCAATGTAGCCCTCTTTCGCCATTTCTTTATACACCGGGTAGAGAGAGGAGAGCCTTTATCCGGCGGAATCGCCTGGATCTCAAGGGCCGGCAAGAAGGAAACTTATCTGGAGGGAGAGTTCCGCGGCAAGTGGGAGGAATGGAGAGCAGACTGGTGCTGGATTGACGAGGAGAACCCGCAGCCGTTTACCACCCGGCGCCAAACCCCAGTAGCACGCGGCAGCAACTGGAGTGTCGTGGCCCCGAAAGACGACAGGCTGAAGATTGTTGTCACCCGGATCCTACGCCTCAGGCTTGCCGGGCTCACTGTAGGCGCTGTTGGCGCATATTTCCTTCGCCGCCGCATCGCCCCTTTGCAGGAACGAGGAAGACCCGCGTGGGAGTTCAAGAATGCGGCGGATATCATGAGGCTGCGGCCGGGCCTCAACTTCAACTTCACTGTTCTGGAGCTCAACGCGATGCTCCAGGAGCTGTTCAAGTACGACCCCCAACATCACAAAGTTTTCAGGTTGCCGGGGGGCGTCGTTCCGCTGTGCAACAATTCCTCGCTCGACCGCATCCGGGCAATGATGCCGCTGTGCAACTCGCATGGGATTGTCCCAACTTGGCAAGAGCCTGCGGACGACGTCGTGCAGCAATTCTTTGATGGCTTGGTAGAAGTGGCGATCCGCCCCGACGAGAAGGACAGCCTCACCCGCGACACCACCGATGAGGAGATGACACGCATCGCCACCAGGCTGGAAGAGGCGGCAGCAGCCGCAGCCGCGGGCGAATTTGGATTCACCGTGGAGGAGGCAGATGCAGCAGAGGCGGGAAGCCGTGCCGAGCGAGAGGAGCGCGTCGGCGAGAAATAACTTGCCGGGCATGGCGCCGGGTTGAGCGAGCCCGCCAAGGATACGAGCGGCTCGCTGAAGATCAACTCGTCTTCCACCTCATCTTCGGACAGCTCGCCGCAAGCAGAGCCTCCATCTCCACCAAGAAGGCGCCTCCGCAAGGCCGGGGAGGTAGCGGAGCGGCAGACGAGTCGACAGTCCCCGCGCCGCGTGACACGCTCCACCGCGGCAAGCACTGTTGTCGCGGGAGCACCCCACACTGCTGCGGGAAGTGGAGCGGGGTCCTCCCGGACCACCGCTTCTACTCCTGCCGCTTCTCGTGCCGCGGCGGCAGCCGGAGCAGGCTTGTCTCAGACCACCGCCACTGTTCAGGCCAAGCGGTCAAGAGAAGCCACTCCTCCGCCTCCTCGCGCCGGACGTGAGGCGGACTTCGACTTCTCCACATTCAGCTCCGGCGAGGAAGAAGAAGAAGAGTAAGATTCTCTTGTTGTACTTGCAGTTCTTCAATTCTTGCTGTTTTGTGTTGCATCTCACTTGCTTTACTCTAAACTTATTCCTTTTTAGGAATCTGGCCCAGAGAGCAGCGAAGAGAGCCAAGGCCCCGGTGATTATCATCGAGGAAGAACCCGTCGCGACAGCAGGGGGTGCGCCCGAGACCACCTTGCCGGACCCGGCAACTATCCTCCAGAGCAGCCCCCAACGTAAGCATATGGTTCACTTTCCGCCGTTAGGTGCGCATGGATGCTCTTTCTTTGCTGATATCTGACTGCTGGTCTGTGTAGGAGCAGAGCAGCCCCACCAGGAGCCAAGGAAGAGTCCTCCGGCAAGGGAGAGCTTTCCGGTAAGGGAGAAGTCTCCGGCAAGGGAGAGTTCTCCGGCAAGGGACAGCACCAGCGGCCCCCCGACGGCGGAGACCACGACTGGAGAACCTGATACAGGTAATCCTCTTGCTTCGAAACTTCCCTTGGATTCTTCTTCTTTTAATCTTCTTCTTGTTGAATATTTGCTGGACTCTTCTCCCTTTTCCGGCCGTCAGACCCATCTGCTGCGGAGCAGATGGAGACCGAGATTGCCGCCGACGAAGCAGCCGGTGCTGGCGATCCCGCCGGCGCAGAGGCCGCCAAGGCTGCCGCCGCAGCAACTGGTGATGGGTATGGCGATTGCACTGACGGCCCTGAGGCCGCAGGAGCGCCGGGCGCTACGTTGACCACCGACCCGTCCGCCGCTGCCGCAGTGCCAGGCTCCGAAGAGCCCCAGCCAGGCGTCTACTTGAAGGCCGGCGAAGGCGTCTTCATCAACCTCCCCTGGGCGTCAAGCTCCAGGGCGCCGGTTGAAGGGGAGAGCTTCGACGGAGAAGTGCTCGCCTCCGCTGGGCTGACGCTGGTTGACGCGCGAAGCAGCAGCAGCAACGAGTCTGAGGAGGAGCGGCTGCTGTGCAAGCTGGTGTCGCTCTACTGCGCGCGGCAAGCCAAGCTGGAATCCCGCGAGACGCTTGTCGCGAAGGCGGGGGCAGACATCGAGAAGCGCGCGGAGGAGCTCCGGGGTCTCCACCAGGAAGCTCTCCGGTCCCTGGCAGAGGAGCGAGAGCAACTTGCCGAAGCGCAGAAGGTCTTCTTCCTCGAGAAGGCCGAAGTCGAAGAGCAACAGTGGCTTGCCGCTGTGAAGCTATCCGCGGAGGAGGGCGAGCTGGCGCAGCGGAAGGTCAATCTTGACGCCCACGAGGAGGAGCTTGCCGTGCGCGAGGAAAAACTTGGCGGAGCCCTCAAGCAAGCAGAGGATGCTGCCGCCGCCGCCGAGGCCGCCAAGAAGGAGCTGGAGACGAAGGTGGCGCAGCTAGAGGACTCCAACGCGGATCTTGAGTTGAAGCTGTCCACTTTGACTAAGATGCTGGACGGCGCCAAGGAACAGGAGGCGGCCTTGAAAGAAGAGATCAAGGCCGACAAGGCGCTGCTGGAGAGTGTTGCCACCACCCAGAATACTTTCAGGGAGACTGTGGAGCACTGGACAGAGAGTCTTGTGAATGCTGCCACAGACATTGACAGGGAGTTGGCGCAGCTGGGGATGGAGGATCTCGGGTATCCCTCCGACGAGAACCTCCAACCCAGCGCCAAGCTCGTCTTGTTCTTCAAAGGCGTGGCGACGGCCCTTCAGCGGCTTCGGGAGAAGATCCCAAAGCAGCTGGCCGACGAGTCGCGCAAGATCTGCGCGGGAGCTCTTCAGAAAGTGTTGGTGAAGGTTGCCTTCCGCAATCCGGGCCTCAACCTCACCAACGTCCTCAAGACCCTGCCGCCGGACGCTGATCTGGAGGCGCTCAAGACCCTTGTCGCACCCATTGTGGACAAGGTGAGCGGGATCAAGAGGGTTGAGGGCGATCGCGTAGACCAGGCCGCCCGTTTCTTCATTTCCTATCACTGTCTGCCACGTTATGAAAACAATCTGTTAAAGCCGTGACAAGCTATCTTCGTAATATAACTCTATTCTGGGTAATGATTGCAATGTTATCTCCTTTACTTGATTCCTTCCTTTGTATGTTTTTGCCCTACGCTTTTAGGGAACTTGTCGGCGCAGGCACCTTTGCCGCGAGTGCTGAGTGCGGGACGTCAGAAGCCTGCTGGCGGTGCCGCTGCCGACAAGAAACCTTGTCGCAACTAGTCGCAGCTCACTTAAGTTGTTGAGCGGACTCGAAACAAAGTAAGGGCGCAACTAGTGCAGCTCACTTAAGTTGTTGAGCGGACTCGAAACAAAGTAAGGGCGCAACTAGCTACGAGTTGGTTCCCCCGCGCTCAGGTTTTCCATACAAAGTGCGGTCGTTCAAGGGAGATAACTTAAAAAATTTAAAAAATCTAATTGCTCAAACTTTGGCAACTTAGCTTTTCTGTCGTTTGCTTCCCGGTAATGCGAAACTTTCTTGAACGACGCCTGGTCCATACCATTATCTTCTCCTTTCCCCCCGGCAAACTTGTGGGCGAGGGAACCTTCCTTTCCTTGAGAAAAAAGAAAGAATAGAAAATAAAGATATGGAGCCTTACGGCTCGTTATTGCTTACCGGGGAGTAGGTGCTGCACAAAGTGTCAGATAACACATGCAAAAAATAGAAAGCATGAAATTGACAAGGCGTGCGGTGCACATGAGCTTTACTTATGCACGGGGTCTGCGCCCGGCTTTGTACAAAGGATTACATGCAGCAGCGGCAAGACTTGTACAAAAGGTGGTTGCCAGAACAGGTTCCGGCAACCGCGCCTTACGGGTAAAACTTACGAAGATGCTCAATGTTCCAGGAGTTGCTCACCGGAATGGCATCTTCGGTCTCAAGGCGGACAGCGCCAGGCCTAGTGACTCGTTTCACCCGGTAAGGGCCTTCCCACTTCGGCATCAACTTGTTGGAATTCTTGGCGGACTGAACACGCCGAAGAACAAGGTCGCCTTCCTCGAAACATCTGGCATTAACTTTGCGGCTATGGTAGCGGCGCAAAGCTTGCTGGTAGCGAGCAGCTCGCACAGCAGCCTGAAGACGGTCTTCCTCAAGGAGCAGCGCGTCATCTTGTCGCAGCTGCTCTTGCTCAAGCTCATCATATGCGAGCACTCGAGGTGACCCGTATACGAGTTCCATGGGGAGAACTGCCTCTGCTCCATAGACTAGAGTGAAAGGTGTCTGTCCAGTGGCTCGATTTGGCGTCGTTCTGATCGACCAAAGAACCACCGGCAGCTCCTCGATCCAGTTTCTTCCGCACTTGTGCAGCCTGTCGAAAGTTATGGTCTTGAGCCCACGCAGCACTTCAGCATTTGCCCTCTCCGCTTGACCGTTGCTTCTCGGGTGAGCAACAGAAGCGAAGCAGACCTTGGCGCCAAGATCTTGGACGTATTGCATGAAGGTGCGGCTCGTGAATTGCGTACCGTTGTCGGTGATTATCCTGTTAGGGATCCCGAAGCGGCAAACAATCGACCTGAAGAACTTGACTGCTGACTGTGCTGTCACCTTCCTCACTGGTTCCACTTCCGGCCACTTTGTGTACTTGTCGATTGCAACGTACAAGTACTCAAAGCCCCCGACTGCTCGGGGAAAGGGGCCGAGGATGTCGAGCCCCCAGACCGAAAATGGCCAGGATAAAGGGATCGTCTGGAGAGCTTGAGCTGGTTGGTGTATCTGCTTGGAATGGAACTGGCACGCTTCACACTTGGTTACTTGTGCAGTTTCATCCTGGAGGGCTGTCGGCCAAAAGAAACCTTGCCGGAACGCTTTGCCGGCAAGTGCTCTTGCGCCGATGTGGTGACCACATATGCCTCCATGTATCTCTGCCAACAGCTTTTGTCCGTCTTCCCGGTGAATACACTTCAATTTCACATCGTTGAGTCTTCTTCTGTACAGTGTCTTGTCGACAAACTGGTACATACTTGACTGCCGGGCTACTCTTTCCGCTTCTTCTTGCTCTTCGGGAAGTTCTGCTGTCTGAAGGAAACGGACAATCTGCTGTGCCCATGCCGGAGCTTGTGGCTCGACAACAAGGACTAAAGGCAAATCTGCTGCTGCGGGAACATCTGCTTCACGACGAGAACTTGCGGCTCTGCCGGAGCTTGACGTTCCCCGACAAGCTTGCCGGAGCAAAACTTGTCGGGAGTTTGTGCTTCAACGGAGCAAACCCTAGGGCTTGCCGGAGCAGGCTACTCCTCAGCGCTCTTGGTGTTGGTCTCAGCTGCTGCGGGAACATCCGCTTCTACGGCGAGAAGCTGCGTCTCTGCCGAAGGTTGACATTCCCCGACAAGGTTGCCGGAGCAAAACTTATCGGGAGCTTCTGCTTCAACGGAACAAACCCTAGGGCTTGCCGGAGCAGACTGCTCCTCAACATTCTTGGTGTTGATCTTGGGGACCTTCTTGGCGGCGGCTTCGGGAAGCTCTGCCGGAAAATAGTCACCAGAAATCAACTTCCTCATCTTGCTCTGTCCAGTTGATGGCGTTACGGACGGTTGAGTCAGCTTGAGCACAAAGATCCCTGGTTCCACAGGTAACTTAAGTGCTGCGCACTTTGACAGGCCATCAGCAATGTCGTTCTGAGCTCTCGGAACATGCTCCATCTGTAGGCCGTCAAAGTGCTCTTCTAGCTTTCTCACTTCGTCGACGTAGGCTTCCATCAACGGACTCTGATAGCTCTTGTTCACTTGGCGGACGACAAGCTGCGAGTCACCCCTGACAATGAGCTTCTTGATCCCAAGGTCTGCCGCGATCCTGAGACCGGCAAGCAAGCCTTCATACTCCGCAGTATTGTTTGTTGCTTGCTCCTTCGGAAAGTGCATCTGGACTACGTACTTGAGGTGCTCTCCGGTGGGTGCGACAAGCAGCACGCCAGCGCCGGCGCCTTGCAGCGAAAAGGCACCATCAAAGTACATTAGCCACTCTTTGCTTGCTTCCTTGACGGGGATGCTCGTTTCTGGAATTTCTTCATCTGGTGTTGGCGTCCACTCTGCTATGAATTCTGCCAATGCTCTGCTTTGGATAGTTGAAGTACTCTCAAACTTGAGGCCAAAGCTTGACAGTTCCAGTGCCCACTCAACAATCCTGCCTGTCGCTTCTGGATTCTGCAGTATCCTCTTCAGCGGAAAGCGAGTGACAACTGTGATTTCATGTGCTTGGAAGTAATGGCGCAGCTTTCTCGAGGCCATGAGAAGGCCGAAAAGCAATTTCTGCACGCCAGAGTACCTTGACCTAGCCCCCTGCAGAAGGGAACTGACAAAGTAAACTGGGCGCTGCACCATTTTCTTCTGTATCTCCTCGCGCGCCTGCGCAGACCCATCCTTGTCGGGACCATAGCTTGTCGGGGAAGCCCCCTGCTTGTCACTGGATGTGCCTGCCATGGTTGTTGGCTCGTCATCTGCCTCCCTCTCCGCTACTAACGCAGCACTAACCACTTGATTGGTTGCTGCTATATACAGCAGCAACTTCTCTTGTGGTTTAGGTGCGACAAGTATTGGAGGAGAGGACAGGTATCTCTTCAAGTCTTGCAGCACAGCCTCCGCTTCCGGAGTCCATTTCATTGGACCTGCCTTTTTCAATAATTTGAAAAATGGCAGGGCGCGCTCAGCAGACCTGGAGATAAACCTGCTGAGAGCAGCCACGCAACCGGCAAGCCTTTGTACATCCTTGACGCGCTTTGGTGCTTCAATCTGCTCAACGGCCTTGATCTTGTCAGGATTGGCTTCAATTCCCCGCTGAGATACGAAGAACCCGAGAAGCTTGCCGGAGGGGACTCCAAACACACACTTCTCGGGGTTGAGCTTGAGGCTAATCTTGCGCAGATTTGCAAAGGTCTCGTCTAAATCTTGGATCAGAGTTGCCTTGTCCTTGCTCTTGACCACTATATCATCCATGTAGGCTTCCACATTCCTGTGTATTTGTGGCTCAAGAGCGACATGGACTATTCTTGCAAATGTTGAGCCAGCATTTTTTAATCCGAAAGGCATCCGTATGAAACAGTACATGCCACATGGAGTAATGAATGCGGTCTTCTCCTCATCCTCTTCTGCCATGAAGATCTGATGGTATCCTGAGTATGCATCAAGAAATGAAAGCAAATCACATCCGGCTGTGGAGTCAACCATCTGGTCAATGCGCGGCAAAGGAAATGGGTCTTTGGGACAAGCTTTGTTAACATCGGTAAAATCGATACAAAGTCTCCATTTTTCGTTTGCCTTGCGCACGACTACAGGATTGGCCAACCATGTAGGATGGAGCACTCCTCTGACAAGGCCTGCTGCTTCCAATTTCTTGATTTCTTCTTCAATGAACTCTTGGCGCTCCACTGCTTGCTTCCTGACCTTCTGCTTGACGGGCCGTGCATGAGGACAAACGGCAAGGTGGTGCTCAATTACTTTCCTGGGAACACCGGGGATGTCAGACGGTTGCCACGCAAACACGTCGACATTCGCCCGCAGGAAAGCAATGAGCCGCGCTTTCCTATTTAGGGTCGAGAGCGGCACTGATGGTGAAGGTACTACCAGTGCCGTCCTCCTTGGCGGACACCTTCTTGGTGTCTGGCGGAGCTGCCATTGTCTTCTTACACTTGCCGGTGGAGTTCGATGGTGCATCCTCGACGGCAGCGCAGCACTCCGAAGAGGTGCGCTTGCCGGAGTGGGCATCAGAACTCTTGCCGGACTTGGTCTTCTTCTTCCCCCCGGGAGCTTCAACGGCAAGTGACTTGTTGTTTGTTGCTGCTGCCGCTTCCCGGTAGATCTTGTCGGCGCAGATAAGAGCATCCTTCTTGTCGCCGGGGACAGAGATGATGCTTATCGGGCCTGGCATCTTCAGCATGTTGTATGCGTAGTGAGAGGCTGCCATGAACTTGGCGAGTGCTGGACGGCCAAGTATCCCATTGTAAGGCAACGGAAAATCGGCAATGTCAAAAGTGACCCTCTCAGTCCTGAAGTTCAGCTCGCTGCCAAATATTACTGGCAACGTGACCTTCCCCTTCGGCTTACTCCTTCCCGGGTTGATTCCTTGGAATGTACCGGTCTCTTCGAGCTCGCTGTCAGGGATCTAGAGTTTCTGGAGTACAGTGGAGGAGATCAGGTTCAAGCCGGCCCCGCCGTTAACTAGCATCTTAGTGACCTTGAGGTTGCGGATAGTTGGTGAAACCAACATCGGCAAGCACCCGACGGCAGTTATGCGATCAGGGTGGTCCTCAATATCAAAGATGATAGGCGTGCTGGACCATTTCAAAAGCTTGCGTGAGTCGACAGGTGGTTCCGCTGCATTGACTTCCCGCACCCACTGCTTGAGTTGGCGGTGCGAAGTATGCAGAGAAGCACCGCCATCAACGCACAAGACCTCTGTGGCTTTCTGGAACTCCTGCTCACTGGTCACAACATCATCCATGTCTTCGTCGGCGTCGTCGTCTTCATCCTTGTCGCGGCCGCGGGGAGGTCTGTCTCCTTGCCGCTGCTTGGCCTTGCCGCGGCGTCCTCCCCGGCCGGCGCACTTCTTGCCAGATTCTCCAGCGCCTCCTTGGACCCTCTCCTTGTCTCGTCGCTCGTACTCAGCCATTTGTTGCTGGACAAGTTGCTCGACTTTCTTGCAGCTCTGGAGGTCATGGCCCTTGGTGCGGTGAATCTTGCAGTACTGCTTGTCGGTGCTGCCCTGCTTGTCGGCGACCGCCACAGCCTGGCAGTTGGTGCATGCGGCAATCTCCTTGCCAGAGCTACCAACTTTGGCTTTCCTGGCGCCACCTTCGTTGCCGGACTGCTCAACGATTAGCACATCTTTGCCTTTCTTCTTCCTGTTCCGCCGACGGTTTTTCTTTGCCGGGGCTGCATCCTCGCTGTCAGATCCTCCTGCTCCTGTATTCTCTCCAGGGAGTTTCCTCCCTTCCTCGGCACGTGCACACTAGTCGGCCAGGGCATATAGCTCACTGACGTCTCTGATCTTGCACATCGCCATCTCCTCCCGCATCCTACGGTTACGCACGTTCTGATGGAACGCGCTGATGACCGCGGCAGGGTGGACATCTGGGATGTTGTGTTGCACACGGCTGAATCTCTGAATATACTTGCGCAGTGGCTCTCCTTCCTTCTGGGCGAGTAGATGAAGGTCACTCTCTTGGCCATGAGGTTTGTGGCCGCCTGTAAAGGCGCCGACAAACTGATGGCACAGGTCTGCCCAGGAGGATATGGAGTTGTCCGGCAAGTGCATGAGCCAAGACCTGACGTTGGGTTTGAGCACCAGCGGGAAGTAGTTGGCAAGGATCTTGTCGTCCCATCCCCCGGCAGCATGCACCGCGATGGTGTAGATGCTGAGGAACTCCGACGGATGCGACTTGCCGTCGTACTTCTCTGGTACATCTGGCTTGAAATTCTTCATGCTGGGCCACTGGACTTGCCGCAGCTCACGAGTAAACGCAGGACAACCTACCGCGTATTGCAAGCCGCCTGGTTCCCCTGGCGCATGCATGTCGACAGAGGGCCCAGCGCGCTGGTCTGATTGACGCCGCGCTTCTCTTTGGCGCTCGATGCGAGTACGAGCGTCTTCTTGCTGTCGTTCGTGAAGAACTTGGCGCCGATCGCGACGAGCTCGTGGATCTGATGACGCGGTGGAGTCGCTGTCGAGGTGGATCCGGTGAGTCGGCGATCTTGGCCTTCGGGGCGGAGAGTGCATAGTGGTTGCACCCCCACCGGTCTTGTCGCCACCGGCTCGTGCCTGGCTGACTTGCCGCGGCTGCGACGTGCTCGGCTGCCGCTGAGTGTCGCCGTTGGCGAAGCCGATGAGACTCTGGATGGTGGCCCTCCAGTCGTCGATCTTGTCTGCTGTTGGAGGGTAGTCTAGGAGCAGTTGAGCTCGTGCCAAAGCTTCTGCTGCAGTGGCGGGTGGTGGTGGCAAACAATGCGAGGAGCGGGATATGCTCGGACTTCTAACTATGTTAGAAGGAGCAGTATCCCGTCCAGGCGACCGTGCCTCGCTCGTGCCAGCATGTTGGCGTGCATGCTGGTCTTGAGCACTCCGTGATCCACTAGCTCGATCTTGGTCCAGCAAATGCATGGTACCGTGAATACCATGACGCTGCCGGTCCCGCGCCTCCTGAGATGGGCGCGGTGCATGTACGGACCCTGAGGTCTTGGAGTGCGCCCGGTCGTTGTGGGAGCTGGCTACGCCGCCGATGTGTAGCGCGGCCTTGTCCTTGGACCTGGCAGCACCGTGAGCTCCCTCGTCGACGCCCGTTCTTCCGCCGGCGTCTGCCCCATCAGCCGTTTGCTCCGGCGGTGGTGGGTTCGGTGCGGACGGAGCAGCTGCCTCCGAGGCCTTCTTCTTCGGCGGCATGTCGATGAAGATGATGAAGATCTAGCTCGTGTGAACGCCGGATCTGGTTCACACAACCTCGACGCCCCCTACCTGGCGCGCCAAAGATGTCGGGGGACTAATCCACGAACACCTATGGGACCGGCGGACCGAGTCCCTTTCGGTTCGGCGGGGGCGGAGGTCGTGCAAAGAGCGGATCGAGGCGAAGCACACGAGCAGTTTATCCAGGTTCGGGCCGCACGGATGCGTAAAACCCTACTCCTGCTTTGTGGTTCGTATTGAGTTCTTGCTCGGGAGCGCGGAGTGCTACAGTACACACCAGCAGCTAACGAGACCGAGCGTGAGAGTTCTATTTTTCCGAACCCCCTTTTTTCTCTACGTTGCGCACGGGCCTCCTTTTATATGCTTAAGGGGTCACCAACAGGTGGCAACGGAGACAAAGGGTAAAAAATGAAAAAGGTGATGCGGTAGGTACAGCTACCTGCTACAGTGTATCACACCTAACCCTGATGGCAGGGGACAAGGGCCTTAAATGCCCGTCTGCATCGCCTAAACAGTGTAAAAGGGACCGTCAGGGACGCCACCGCTCGCCACGATGGCAATCTTGTCAGCGCCGCTTGCCACCGCTCACCGC
>NC_053025.1:618642842-618893418 GCF_003073215.2 Triticum urartu
GGGTCACCTCGAGTGCTCGCTTATGATGAGCTCGAGCAAGAGCGGCTGCGACAAGATGACGCGCTGCTCCTTGAGGAAGACCGTCTTCAGGCTGCTGTGCGAGCTGCTCGCTACCAGCAAGCTTTGCGCCGCTACCATAGCCGCAAAGTTAACGCCAGAAGTCTCGAGGAAGGCGACCTTGTTCTTCGGCGCGTTCAGTCCGCCAAGAATTCCAACAAGTTGACGCCGAAGTGGGAAGGCCCTTACCGGGTGAAACGAGTCACTAGGCCTGGCGCTGTCCGCCTTGAGACCGAAGATGGCATTCCGGTGAGCAACTCCTGGAACATTGAGCATCTTCGTAAGTTTTACCCGTAAGGCGCGGTTGTCGGAACCTGTTCCGGCAACCACCTTTTGTACAAGTCTTGCCGCTGTTGCATGTAATCCTTTGTACAAAGCCGGGCGCAGATCCCGTGCATAAGTAAAGCTCATGTGCTCCGCACATTTTGTCAATTTTATGCTTTCTATTTTCTGGCATATATGATCTGACACTTTGTGCAGCACCTACTCCACGGTAAGCAATAACGAGCCATAAAGCTCCATATCTGTATTGTCTCTTCTTCCTTTTGAAAGCAGGGTTCCCCTCGCCCACAAGTTTGCCGGGGGGGAAAGGAGAAGACGATGGATGGTATGGGCCAGGCGTCGTTCAAGAAAGTTTCGCCTTGCCGGGAAGCAAACAACAGAAAAGGTAAGTTGCCAAAGTTTGAGCAATCGAATTTTTTAAATTTTAAGTTATCTCCCTTGAACGACCACACTTTGTATGGGAAACCTATGCGCGGAGGAACCAACTCATAGCTAGTTGCGCCCCTACTTTGTTTCGAGTCCGCTCAACAACTTAAGTGAGCTGCTAGCGCCCTTACTTTGCTTCGAGTCCGCTCAGCAACTTAAGTGAGCCGCTAGCGCCCTTACTTTGTTTCGAGTTCGCTCAGCAACTTAAGTGAGCTGCAACTAGTTGTGACAAGGTTTCTTGCCGGTAGCGGCACCGCCAGCAGGCTGCTGACGTTCCGCACTCCCTTTCCGGAGACTTCTCCCTCACCGGGAAGCCTTCCCTTGCCGGAGAATTCTCCCTTGTCGGGGGATTCTCCCTTGGCTCCTGGTGGGGCTGCTCGGCTCCTACACAAGTCAACAAGCAGATATCAGCAAAGACAAGTACCCATGCGCGCCTCGCCGCGGAAAATAATTCACACACTTACGCTGGGGGCTGCCATGGAGGAAAGTCGCCGGCTCCGACAAGGTTGTCTCGGGCGCGCCACCTGTTGTCGCACTGGGATCGTCCTTGATGATGATCACCGGGGCCTTAGCTCTCTTTGCCGCTCTCTGCGCCAGAGTCCTAAAGAGGAATGGATTCAGGGAAAAGCAAGTGAGAAACAAGACCAACAGCAAGAGTTGAAGAAATGCAAGTACAACAAGAGAAGCTTACTCTTCTTCTTCTTCTTCCTCGTCAGAGCTTAACGCGGAGAAGTCGAAGCCTGGCGCGCGCCCGGCGCGAGGAGGCGGAGGAGAAGCTTCCCTTGGCCGCTTGGCGGGAGCAGTGGCGGCGGTCTGAGACGACCCCGCTCCGGCTGTTGGCACGGCGTGAGTAGCGGCAGGGACTGAAGCGGTGGTCCAGCTAGACTCCGCTCCAGTTGCCGTCGTAGCATGAGGCGCTCCCGCGGCAACGGTGTTTGCCGTGGTCGAGCGTGTCACGTGGCGTGGCAACTGTTGGCCCGCTTGCCGCTCCGCCACATCACCAACCTTGCGGAGGCGCCTTCTTGGTAGGGATGGAGGCTCTGCTTCTGGTGGGCTGTCTGAAGACGAGGTGGAAGAAGAGTCGATTTGCAACGAGCCGCTCGTGTCCTTGGCGGGCTCGCTCAGCTCGGTGTCTTGCCCGGCAAGCCCCTTCTTGCCGGTAGGCTCCCCTCGCTCGGCACGGCTTGCCGCTTCCGCTGCATCGGCCTCCTCCACAGTGAACCTGAACTCGTGCCGTTCGGGGAGGGCGCGGTGGATACGGAGTGAGATACGGCGTAACCTAGGCCGCGCGTGCCCGTGCCCTGTTTTGGGCCTGGCCCAACAGCGCTCGGCACCGTGTATGGCCCAGGCCCGGGGGCTCCTGTCGGTGTACTAGAGTAGGGGTACCCTAGTATCCCGAACTTGTGCACGGGCAGTCGCAGCATCCCGCGGCAAGGCTTGCCGGGTGACCGCCAAGATCCTCCGTGGTTCCTTTGGAGCCATTCAAGAACAAAGTGTCCAAGTCAAGAAGACAAGACCCCGGCAAGAGGAGCTTGCCGGGAAGGCCACTCAAGGCATTTCAAGGAACTTGCCGCGGCGCACCATGCGTTCCGGCAAGACCCGGTGAGCGACAAGCTTTCGGACGCGACAAGACAACGACCGCGGCAAGGCGTTTGCCGCAGCAAGCCACCTCTCCGCGCCCGCGCTCCAGCACATCCACCAACGTGTCGCTCTAGGGTCCTTCCAGGCGTACGTGGCGGAAGGCTGTGCAGCTAGGGGCGTGCGGTGGCAAGCGGCGCTGACAAGATCGCCATCGTGGCGAACGGTGGCGTCCCTGGCGGTCCCTTTTCGCACTGTTTAGGCGACACAGACAGGCATTTAAGACCCTTGTCCCCTGCCGTCAGGGTTAGGTATGATACATTGTAGCAGGTAGCTGCGCCTACCACAGCACCTTTCCATTTTTGCCCTTTACCTCCGTTGCCACCTGACGGTAGCCCCTTGAGCATATAAAAGGAGGCCCGTGTGCCAAAGATGCCGGGGTACTGATCCACGGGCACCTATGGGACCGGCGGGCCGGGTCCCTTTCGGTTCGGCGGGGGCGGAGATCGTGCAAAGAGCAAATCGAGGCGAAGCACGCGAGCGATTTACCCAGGTTCGGGCCGCACGGATGCGTAAAACCCTACTCCTGCTTTGTGGTTTTGTATTGATTTCTAGCTCGGGAGCGCGGAGTGCTACAGTACACACCAGCGGCTAGCAAGACCGAGCGTGAGTGTTCGAACTGGCTAACCCCCCTCTACGTTGCACACGGGCCTCCTTTTATATGCTCAAGGGGCTACCGACAGGTGGCAACGGAGGTAAAGGGCAAAAATGGAAAGGTGCTGTGGTAGGCGCAGCTACCTGCTACAGTGTATCATACCTAACCCTGACGGCAGGGGACAAGCGTCTTAAATGCCCGTCTGTGTCGCCTAAACAGTGCGAAAAGGAACCGCCAGGGACGCCACCGTTCGCCACGATAGCGATCTTGTCAGCGCCGCTTGCCACCGCACGCCCCTAGCTGCACAGCCTTCCGCCACGTACGCCTGGAAGGACCCCAGAGCGACACGTTGGTGGATGTGCTGGAGCGCGGGCACGGAGAGGTGGCTTGCCGCGGCAAACGCCTTGCCGCGGTCGTTGTCTTGTCGCGTCCGGGAGCTTGTCGCTCACCGGGTCTTGCCGGAACGCATGGTGCGCCGCGCCAAGTTCCTTGAAATGCCTTGAGTGGCCTTCCCGGCAAGCTCCTCTTGCCGGGGTCTTGTCTTCTTGACTTGGACACTTTGTTCTTGAATGGCTCCAAAGGAACCACGGAGGATCTTGACGGTCACCCGGCAAGCCTTGCCGCGGGATGCTGCGACTGTCCGTGCACAAATTCGGGATACTAAGGTACCCCTACTCTAGTACACCGACATACTCCTACTAGAGTAAGTTAAGTAGGTAATGAGTCATGAGAATTCACAAGTATCTGTCGCAGGATGCCCCCACGGATTCGCTGAGCAGGTTGCCGTCGGCGCCCACGGGCAGGTCGCACTTGACATGCATCCTCTGCCGCCCGGAGTGCAAGTGGAACACGCTGCTGACTCTGAACCGGACGCCTTAGAAGACGAGCTCCAGGCGCAGCGGGAGGCGCCCGGCGTGGAGCGCTGCGGAGAAGGAGTGCCAGGCGGCGGGGTCGGCGGGCGTGGGGCCAGCGATGGAGATGGTGGTCATGTTGGGCTGGTACCAGCCGGCGGGGAAGGCCGGGCCGGAGGCGACGAGCGCGTCGTAGAAGTGGAGGGAGGCACGCGTGGCGCCGTCGTAGTAGATGCCGATGTGGCGGTTGGGGTTGCGGTCCGACACCTTGAAGGCGGCCTGCGTGCCGGAGAGGGAGAAGGAGGCGAGGGCGAAGCGCGAGCGGTGTGGGCGGAGGCTGAGCCAGGCGACGAAGAGCGCCACGCCGGCCACGAGGATGACGGCGAGGAGGAGGGAGCAGAGCCTGCTGCAGAAGACGGCCACGCAGCTGTCCCGGGTGCGGTGCGCGATCCGACCTCCTCCTGCCGCCGCTGCTGTTTTTGTTTGCGGCTGCGGCGGCATTCGTGCGTACGTGGCTGCAGCAGCTCCGGAGCTCATATGAAATATGAATATGATTGATCTTAATGTACTTGGATCTATCTACCGGTTTGCCGGAGGAGGAAGAAGAAGAATATTTAAGACGTGGAGGTGGAATATCTAATGGATGGATCAAAGCAAAGTATAAAAGCAAACCCCACCTCAGACGTGGCATATTATTGTTCTACTTTATAAGATCCTCGAGAATAATCAATAAAATGGATGCATGCATCTTTCAGATGCAGAGGCCGGGGGTCATCCTCCTTTTCTAAAAAAAATACATATATATATATATATATATACTAGATCATAAAGATTCTGAGTATTACAACATATGCGAGGCATAGGCAGGACATCTCGTGTGGCAACGTATCTTTATCGAACATCATCTCATGGCCTCGGATACTAGGAGCAAATATACTACAAAGGCTCAACATCATATCATTCAACTCCTGATATAACTTTGTTGTTCCCAGATACAATATGGTTCATCCCAGGTACGATGTTGTTGCTCCCAGATACGACATGGTTGATTCCAGATATGCCATTCTTGAATCCGGCCGGATACCACACTACCTCTCCCAGTTACGCCATGCCTGCTACCAGATACCACATGCTTGCTCCCAGATACGACATGATTGTTCCCTGATACAATGTTTTCATTCCCATATACGGCATGGTTGTTCTTAGATACGGTGTTTTCATCCCCATATATGACAGTGTTGTCATTCTCGGATATAACATTGTTGCTCCCTGATGTCACAAAGTTGTTGGTCCCTGTTATGACATTTGGGAGCTCGCTAAGTCGCCGTCTAAGTATGCTTCTGTTATGCTTCACATATGATGGCATGTTAGTGAAAACCATGCCCAGTGAATGCCCGCCGGTGGCGAGCCCCTTTAGTGGTGCCAAACTCTTAGGTGCGTCGTCAACCAATGAATTGTTTGAAAGATCCAAGTAGCAAAGGTGGTGAAGCTCACCAATCCACGATGGGATGGTGCCCACCAATTGGTTGCTGGACAAATCAAGCACCTCCATTTTCTTGCATTGGGACAACCATTCCGGAACCCTGCCCCTGAGAGCACAATCACCAAGGGCCAGCACCTCGAGGCTCTTGAACCCTCCAATAATACCATCGTCGGGTAGCTCCTCACCACCAAAATTCTTGGTGAGAATCAGCATGGTGAGGTTCTGGTACCACGCAATATTGTGAGCACCCCTGATCTGTTGTGAAAGCCGTTGGAGCCGAGGTCGAGCTCCTCGAGCCACGCAAGGCCTACAAGGGAGGTTCCCGGGATGTGCCCCGTGAGGCCGTGCCTTGGAAGGCGCAGCGCCGTGACACGGCCGCTAGCAGCGTCACAGCGCACGCCTTCCCAGCTGCAGCATGTGCCACCGAACCAAATGGCATGGAGGAGGACACCCCCGGCGCGGAGGCTCACAGCAAAGTCCTGCAATGCACAAAGGTCGTCGGGGTGGCACAAAGCCGCGTGCGCCTCGGGCAAGAGAAACCCGAAGAGGAGGAGGAGCAGTAGGCAGCATTTGGCCATGGGATGCACTGAGCTAGGTCGAGTGAGAGATTGGCAAGTGCTCTCTCTTGGTGTTGTACAAACAGCTTGGGTGATGCCTACTTCAAGTAAGTGCCGGCCAAACTTGATTTTGACTCTCGAGTGAAATTACCGAAAAAGGCTTTTGCCCCGCTTTATAAATAAAGCAAACCGCCAAGAACACATACAAGGACTAGTTCAGAACACACACATCCAAGTCACACAACAATAAGTTCGGAGGTACTGCTGAGGGCACAGCTCAACAAGCCCAAAACACACACGAAATAAAAGACAGGCTTAGCCGGGGCCAAGGCCGGAGAGCAAACAGACGACTAATCAGGCTCAGGCAGAGGCGGCGGTGGTGGCGGCGACAGGCGGATGGCCATCGAGCGGAGGTCGGCGATGAAGGCGAAGATGGCGTCCCGGTCCCGCGGGCGGCTAAGCGACCGCCAGAGCTGCAAGTAACTAGACAGTTTGAAGAGAGCGTCAGTAGATCGTCGAAGAGGGGAGCGCTGAATCACAAGCTTATTGCGAATAGTCCAGAGCGTCCACGCGAGGGCCCCAATCTCAAGCCACCTAATGTGGCGAGAGGACAGCGGGGAGGCCTGAAGCTCGGCGAATAGGTCGGGAAAGTTGGAGTGGCACCAATCCCCACCAACCGCCTCTCTAAAGTAGCTCCACACGAACTGAGCAGACACGCAGGAGAAGAATATGTGGTTAGAGTCTTTGGGGGTATCACATAGGGGGCAGAGGCCAGAGCCCGGGCCATTGCGCTTCGGACCTCAACTCCAGACGGCAGCCGGCCACAGATCCATTGCCACATGAATATCCGGGTTTTAAGGGGCAGGTGAATGGACCATACCGCCTGGAGGGGCGGCGGGCGGAGGATGGAGCGATAGCCGCGTAAAGGGACTTGGTGGAGAATTGACCCGAAGACTCAAGGCGCCAGCGAACCTCATCCGGGCCAGCATCGATAGTCGGTTCATGGAGAGCAATACAATCAAGAAGCTCATGCCAGGCGGCCACTTCCGGAGGCCCAAATGGCCTCCGGAACGCGAGGCGCCCTAAGTCAATAAGGGCATGTTGAACTGAGATTGTAGGGACGACAGCGATGGAGAAGAGGTCGGGGAAGCGGGCCGCGAATGGAGCGTCACCCGCCCATCGGTCAAACCAGAACAAGGTCGCTGCTCCCGATCCGACCGAGATGGAGGTCCCAATGCGCAGGACGGGGAGCAGTTGGATGACCGACTGCCAGAATTGAGATCCACCCGAACGTTGGCAGAAGGCCAGAGGTTGGCCACGCAAGTATTTATTCCGGATGATGTCTAACCACAGACCGCCATGCCCTTGCGAGATGCGCTAGAGCCAGCGGGAGAGGAGGGCAATGTTCATGCGTTTCGAGCACATGATGCCAAGGCCTCCCTGCTCCCGGGGCTTGCAGATGTCGGGCCAACTAACCATATGATACTTTTGCTTATTATTGTCCCCAACCCAATAGAAGCGAGATTGGATTTTAGCGATCTCGTGATGGAGGGTCTCGTGGAGGCTGTAGAAGCTCATAAGGAATAAGAGGAGACTAGAGAGCGAGGAGTTGATAAGAATCGCCCGGGCCACCTTCGAGAGCCACCGACCCTGCCAAGGCTCAATGCGCAATTGCAACTTGGTCACCGCAGGACGAAGGTCCGCCACAGTGAGCCGAGAGTCACTAATGGGCGTTCCCAGGTAGGTCGTTGGGAAGGAACCTAGGCGGCAATTGAGGCGGTCGGCAATGTCAAGGGCCTCAGCCGGAGAATAGCCCATCACCATCACATCGCTCTTGTCAAAGTTGATCTTAAGACCAGACATTTGTTGGAAGCAGAGGAGGAGGAATTTAAGGCTAGCGATGTCCGTATCCGAGCCTTCGACCATGATGATGGTGTCGTCAGCGTACTGGAGCAGGGAGATGCCAACGCCCCTAGTCAAGTGGGGGTGATTCCACTAATATGGCCCGCGGCCTTAGCCTTGTCCAGAATGGCCGCAAGAGTATCAACCACCATATTAAACATGAACGGGGAGAATGGGTCACCCTGCCTCACCCCGCAAAAAGTGGGGAAGTAGGGGCCGATCTCCCCATTGATGTTGACGGCAGTGCGACCACACGAGACCATCTGCATAACCCGCGTCGCCCAACGGTCATCGAAGCCTTTCCGCAGGAGAACTTCCCGAAGGAAGGGCCAGCTAACAGTGTCATAGGCCTTATGGAAATCGATCTTCAGGAAGACCGCCTTGAGGTGTTTGGAGCAGACCTCATGGAGGATTTCGTGAAGGACCAGCACCCCATCTAGAATATAATGGCCTTGGATGAAAGCCGATTGGTTGGGGTGAGTAATCTGGTCCGCGAGCAGGGTCACCCTATTGGCGTACCCTTTCACCAGAATCCGGAAGATCACGTTAATCACCGAGTGAAATTCGTGGGTGGCAGCTCCATTTAGCTTATATTTACAAGTGCTGTCTCTTGATTCCTCATCTAGCTTATATATTTACTTGTCGTGGCCCATTCTTCTTATCTTTCTTTTTACATCAACTTTGTCCTCCAAATTGAAATGAAATTATTAAAGTGTGACAGACGACGAATAGATCGAAAGTTTCTTCTCGAAAAAAAGCTAGGGCAAAGTCCACCCAGGATTAGCTGTCGACCGGAAGCACACAGCTGGTTCTTTTCTCCGTTCGATTGTGTCTGTTTTTCTCTTGGCTCACAAGATTGATATTGGCTTGGTCGCTCTACTTGCTGTATGCATGTGCCTGGCCCCGGAGTCCCCGACCCACTGTTTTAACGAATGAACACATAAAAACGTAAGCCACAAAGAGAACATATGCAACAATGGAACCAAGAAAACAATGACTTAGGCTTTCGTTGGCCAACATCGACATTGCTCCTCCCGGATACGACAGTGTTACTCCCAAATACGGCATTTTTGTACCCTTAACATCAAGGGCGATCCAGCACAGCTCACGTTGAAGGAGATCTGACCTGACTGACAACGCAATATGTAAGACAGTCGGGAGGTGCTTTTGCATGTTCGAAATCCTGCACACCCGAGAGGGACCCCGTCAGGGAGTACGACGGCTATGGGATGTCCTAGGTCGATTCGCTTGCCCCTAGAGCCTCGGGATCCATAGCTCTCAAGCACGAAGAACAACAAAGAACGAGAGGGAAAAACGAGGGAGAAATAAAACATAGATGAAGAAGTAGTAGATTGATTTGTTTGATTGTGTGATGTTCAGTCGAACGTCACCTCCAACATATATAAGATGTGGCCGAACTTCCCGTACAAGTAAGAGACTCATCTAGGCATTCCTTACAAGAAAATTACATAAGTCCACGTAGAGACTTAACATCTGGTCAGAATCGGTCATGCAACTGACTGGACTGTTCGGTGACGGTGTCCTGAACTAGAGGATACCGACCTAGTTGGCCCATAGTCCACAGCCCGAGCTTACGTCCCACCGATCTCAACCAGGAAGGACTCTGGGTGCCTCGAACCCAGACGTGAGCAACACAGACACAGCCGAAGACTTGGCGTATACTTGAAGGATGTCACCAGTAGTCGGCATGTGTAATCCTAGTTGGCAACCGACCAGGTGTAACCCTAAATACCCCCAATACCTATATAAGCAAAGAGGTTTAACCTGTAGGGGCATAATCACAATTACTCGCCTTAGGGTTAGAACACAACATACGATCTCGAGGTAGATCAACCCTATACTCGATACTTCGCCGCCAATATAATCAAAGCATGATGTAGGGTTTTACCTATTCAAGAGGGTCCGAATATGGGTAAACATTATGTCCCTTATCTCCTGTTGTCCATTGGTGCGAGATCCATAGCTCGGGACCCCCTACCCCAGATCAGCTGGGTTTTGTACCGATATTCGGGACTTGTGGTGATTTTCAAGTCGCATACTATCTTAGATAACGTTGACCCTAAAAGCAAAGTTGGACGTTTCCATGTTTTGAATAACTATCGTGTTGAACATTTTTTCATCCGAGACCATCGAGATGACTTTTCAGGTTCATCTTCAGCGTCGTGAAAACGTATGAATTTCGGCTCGGGCCGGACAGCCACCGGACTCCTTCCCGGGGGTCCTTCTCAAGAACCCTTCTCGAGGATCCTTCTCGGGAACCCTTCCTAGGGGCTCTTTCTCGGGGATCTTTCCGGGTTTTCTTCTCGGTGTGCCGATGCAACGGTGGTCATGTTTGGCTATTACCAGCCGGCGTGGAAGGCCGGGCCGGAGGCCACCAGCGGGTCGTAGAAGCGGAGTGACGCTCGCGTGGCACCGTCATAGTAGATGTCGATGTGCCGGTTAAGGTTGCGGTCCGACATGTTGAAGGCGGCCTGCCTGCTCGGGACCAGGCTGGAGAGGGAGAAGAGGCGAGGGCGTAGCACGGGCGGAGGCTGAGCTAGGCGACGAAGAGAACCACACCGGCCACGAGGATGACGACGAGGAGGACGGAGCAGAGCGTGCTGCATAAGACGATCACACAGCTGTCCCTGGTGCGGTGCACGATGCGACGGGCGCGGCTCCCAGCTCCTGGTACTGATGTTTGCGGCCGCGGCTGCTGTTGCTGAGGCGGCGGTGGCATTCCTGCGTACGTGGCTTCAGTACCTCTCGAGGTCATATGAATACGACGGATAGTGATTGATCTCTTAATACTTGCACTGGTTTGGTTTGCAGGAGGAGGAAGAAGAAGAAGAAGAAGAAGAATATTTGATACGTGGACGTGCTGCTGCTGCCGCCGCCGCCGCCTTGTTTTGATGTATGTATGGATCAAAGCAAAGTATAAAACAACATAACAGCACCGCAAGGCAAGGAATAAATAATATGCTTACATTGCCATTTCAAGGAGTATAATCGGCCTGACACCCTGTGTTGTGCACGCATAAAGGTGTACCACCTTAAAGACACACAATACAACTTGGCATACAAACCAAACCACAACATATTACAATACATAGACCATAAATGTTCGACTATTAAAACATACGTATGCGAGGCATAGGGAGACACATCTCCTGCGTCCACTTATGTACATTATTTATCGAACATCATGTCATCAACCTTGGATAGTAGCAGCGGAAATACTACAAAAGGCTCAACATCATCTCCTCTCGACTCCTCAGGTAGCCGAGGAGTTCAAAAGGAGGCATACACCCCCCCCCTTGTTGTCCCCAGATACAATATGGTTCCTCCCAGATACAGAATTGTTGCTCCCAAATACTACATTGTTACTCCCAGATACGACATGGTAAATCCCAGATACGTTATTGTAACTCCCGGATACAAAACTGTTTCTCCCAGTTATGACATGCCTGCTCCCAGATACGACATGCTTACTCCCATATACGACATGGTTGTTCCCAGATACGGTGTTTTCATTCCCGGATATGGTGTTTTCATCCCCAAATATGACAGTGTTGTCGTTCCCACATATAACATTCTTGCTCCCAGATCTCACAACATTGTTGATCCCTGTTATGACATTTGGGAGCTCGTTAAGTCGTCGTCCGAGTGTGATTCTGTTATGCTTCACATACAACGGCATGTTAGCGAAAACCATGCCCGGTGAACGCCCATTAGGGGCAAGCCCCTTTAGCAGTGCCAAACTCTTAGGTGCATCGCCAACCAATGAATTGTTTGAGAGATCCAAGTAGCAAAGGTGGTGAAGCTCATCAATCCATGATGGGATGGCGCCCACCAATTGGTTGCCAGACAAATCAAGCACCTCCATTTTCTTGCATTGAGACAACCATTCCGGAACCCTGCCCTTGAGAGCACAATCACCAAGGACCAGCACCTCGAGGCTCTTGAACTCGCCAATAATACCATCGCCCAGTAGCTCCTCACCACCAAAATTCTTGGTGAGAATCAGCGTGGTGAGGTTCTGGCACCCACACAACACGGTGAGCACCCCTGAGATGTTGTGAAAGTTGTTGAAGCCGAGGTCAAGCTCCTCGAGATGTGCAAGTCCTGCAAGGGAGGTTCCTGGGAAGGGCCCTGCAAGGCCGCGCCTGGGGAGGCGCAGTGCCATGACATGGCCAGTGGCGGCGTCACAGTCCACGCCTTCCCAGCTGCAGCATGCGGCGCCAAACCATGTGGCCTGGAGGAGGACACCCCCACCGCTGAGGTTCCTAACAAAGTCCTGCAGTGCGCGAAGGTCGGCGGGGTGGCACGAAGTCGCGTGCGCCTCGGGCAAGAGAAATGCCAAGAAGAAGATGGGGAGGAGCAGTAGGCAGCATTTGGCCATGGGATTCATTGAGGTCGAGTGAGTGATTGGCAAGTGCTCTCTCTTGGTGTTGTACAAACTGCTAGGGTGATGAATGGTGTCTTATAGGGTGTGCGTTGCAGCAAGTGGTAGTGAGTGGCCAGGCCACGTTCTACTTCAAGTAAGTGCCCGCCACACTTGATTTTGATTTTGGTTTTGGTGCTAGAAGATCTTTATCGACTCTTGAGTGAAGATCCTCATCCTCATCTAGCTTGTAGGAGTACTTTACTTGTCGTGACCCATTCATGTTTGTCGACTCTTCTTCTTATCTTAAGCTGGCCGACTACAGATGCAAGGATTTTGTTTTCCTTCAAATTGAAATTATTAAAGTGCGAGATGAATAGATTGAAGAGCTAAGTGCACCGAGAATTAGCAGTCCAGAGCACGTGTCTGTGTCTGTGTTTTTTGTTTCCGTTTAACTGAGCTAGACTTAGGTGATGTTTGGTTCTCTAGTTTTAGAATTTTTTCTAGTCTCTGGAACTTTTTGAAAAAGACTTTTAAAGAGGTGTTTCTGAGGACTTTTAGCAAAAAGTCTTAAAAAAGTCCCATCCTATTTGGTTTGCTAGGGACTTTTTCTAACCCCAACATAAAAAAGTTCCTGAAACCAAACACCCCCTTAGGCTTTTATTTGTTTTGTTTTGGGGTCTGTTTAAGACTCTCTCGCACTAGCATGAATCTAAAATAACTATTTTCCACTTCGGCTTTGCTATCGAACCCTCTCTGGCTGTCGCTCGAAAACCGGCACATCTGGGCCTGACACTCAGGCGACTCGTCGTATACTCCTGGAACCTTGCCTACGTACACGGCGTAGCACTTCTTCACCATTGTTGATCTATGTACATGCATCGTCACATGATTCGATAATATGCAACATAATATATAGCTGAGCAACAGAAAGAGACGGAGCTAGCAAAAATAGAAGCAACATATCGCAAACATGAATAACAAAGTTCATCATACCCAAACTGCCCTAACTAGAGTGATCTACGCTAGTTGAGGAGGATGGTTTAATTACATCACAAAGTTTCGTCATGCATAAATTCAAAGTTTCGTCATATTATCAAATCACTCCAACATGTCGTGCCATCCATCCAAATCAGGGAGGAAGTCCCCGAGCAAAGTGAAAGGCTTCAGGTCAGGACGCTGAGCGGCTACGCGTGTTCAGACGTCTCCCCGCGACATTTGCCCTTCTTCGTAGAACATCCATGTTTTTTTGAGGACCTCCTTCATGATGATTTGAGCAAGTTCATGCTGGATGTGATAGAACTCAACTCAGAGTCGATGATCCGGGATATTTCCTAGATTCTTTGCCCATTGCAGAATATCGGCATCGCCGGATCTAGGTGACATGCAAAGGTTCTGGTGCTCCTGTCTATACTCCAGCATGTGGTGGACGACATAGAATCCATCACTGGGAGTACCTCTCGGTTGCTGGATGCAGCAGAAGTCAATCTTATGGCCGAAGCAGGGTGTGCGGTTCCTTGTCTTCTTGACCGTGATCTCTCCATCCCGGTGGTCGTAGCTTAAGATAGCACTGTCGAGAACATACTTGATGTGGGTGTAATCCTTTTTCTTCATGTTCTTCGACGAGTCCAAGTAAAGAGCATGGGATAATTAGGGGTAAAGGATGATGAGGATGGCGCGCCCGTCGCTGCGCAAAATAAGTACACCTCAGATTAGCCTCCGCGTATAAATGAATTATTGAAATCAAAGGAAGGATATCCACGGATGACTTACATGGGATGATAGGGAAGGAGAATCGTCTCCTTGTCCTTATTGGCGACCATGAAATCGGCGATGTAGTTCCTCGCGTATTCATAGTGCTGTTGGCAGACTGCCAAGAAGCCCTCGTGCATGAAGTACGGATCAACGACACAAATATAAGGTATTTGCTGAAACCTGATGATGTAGTTCATGTACAAGGCAAACAGGCGGACAAATGTAAAATCTAGCTTTTTCAAGTGAAACACGTCGAAGATGGTAATCGAATCGAAGGAAGAACTTTTGCGCGGGGAATGCGTCGACGCAAAACCTTTGCTGCGGCGAGTTAACCACGTAGAACGGGTATCCTGGATTTTTTGAGGTGATCAGGCTTTTCTCTCTCCGCAGCACATCATCATGAAGTATCCTTAGATCGTTGTATATGGCCTCTACCACTGCCTTAGGTAGGATCGGATCACCGGGGATATGGTATTTCGCTGCACCTATGATAGGTATGCGATCTTCAACTCGGGGTTGCGGAGGCGGCTGGCTCATAGAAGCAGCTTTGCCTTTCTTCGGTCTCTTCCTATGCTTCTTTGCTACCGGAAGTGAGCCTATCATACGTTCATCCTCCAGCAATTCAGGCACCAACTCATCATGCTCAAACCCTGAGTACTCATACTGCTGAGCTATCAATCCTCTGTCGTCATAGGCGCCGGTATGGAGATATTGTAGAGGGTCATCATCCTCGTCCATGGCATCATGCATTGCTTCTTCGACGATAGCGATATCATCAACCACTAATGGAGCCTCTAGCTCACGTCGTCCTCTATCACCCGGCACGAGAGGCGACGCTAATTGGGTAGGTGGGGTGTTGGTGTTCATACCTTGCTGAGGCTGCTTGGTCGTGGGTGTGCTCCCGGCCGCCTCCAGACGAAGCAGACTCTTCGGCCACAACATGACCCAACTCTTGCAATTGCCAAGCCGCCGCGGGGTCTCGTCGTCATCTCCCCCTAGTGCTACCGGAGGAGCCAAATTCTCGTGGCCCAGTTTGACACTGGCCACGAAAACCTTGAAGATGTCAGGGGGGATCAGCCGGCTGTGGAACAATTGTTCCTTCGGCTTCACTATCGTCGCCTTTCCCACGTCCACCTTCTGGCCGCTGATGGTGTACAGTATGGTGCACGGGGTTACGTCGTCCTGCAAAGACATGTCTGTGACGTGAGACATCCGAAAGGCAACGGAAACGGGAGATTATACAGATATTTAAGAGAACCGGTGTGACAGGTATCGTGAAGGCGTCGAGCTTAGCCAAACACGAAGCCCCACCGAGCACGCCAGAGACGGAGGACGGGCTGCTATGAGCAGGTGCGGTTGCATGAGGAGGTGCTTCTACAATGCTAAACGAGCTGCTCCCCAAGAAGTTGGAAAGGGGAAAGTCCACTGCATCTTTATCTGGATTTTGCTTGGTCCAGCTGAGGATAGCCAGAATCAAGACACTATACGAAGCTGCCATTTCCTGTTTTATGGCAGCTATTGCTGCTTTGACTGTCTCTTCTTTGGGCTTAGCTGTTTTCTTATCAACCGCAATCTCAACCTTCTTGTCGATGTTTTCTTCGTTTAACCTCCGTCTTTGCTTTCTCTCCTTGGCGCTCTCACAGTAGTACTTCTTCCACATGGCGCCATCTCCGATGATGTGCACGCATCCATACGATGGCCGAGTGTCCACCGGGAGTCCTTTCAATATATTCAAGGCCCGGTTAGATGGGGTGTCCCACTTGGGCCTCGCCAACGCCTCAGATGGCGAGTCGCTTTTGGCCGCAATCCTGTGCTGCTCTTTCTGCAAAAGGAACGTGGATCATTTACAAATGTGACTAAACGTGCAGTCAAATTGATCAGAAACTAAAATTAGGGGGTAAATTAATAATTACCAGCAGTCTCATGAACTCCTTCATGATCGCGTCCATATCAAAAACCTTGTTGACTGGGTCCCAACGGTACCGGACCCTGATGACGTCACGCTCCTGCGGGACGGTGAACTCCGCCAAGGGGTCTGGGATCACCAGACTTTCGCGTTCCGTGTCCTCCTTGGCCCATATGGGCCTCTTTCCTGCGTAACAACGGTTTCCGAGGTGGTGGCACCCCATGTTCCTCTCTTGGAGCCCCTTCATGTACTCTGACTTTTCTTTGGCAACTTCGGCAACGCAAGCCTTTTTGAATATTTTGAACTGCTCTTCCGTAATTGTTGGATTATCCTTTACAATCTCGGAGTAGAGTTCCTCTTTGATGATGATCCGATGTTTCACCCTTACATTCCAAGCGGATAATGCGCCGCTAAACTTGCCCATGGCGCGTCTGTTTATCTTCTTCATTGCCAGATCTTGCCACGGTTGAGTATATTTGACTTCATCCCGGCCTGGGAACAAGAATCCCCGGTGCAACTTCGTTAGGAGGGAGTGCTCCATATCTGGTATCTTCTTTAATTTCTCATCGTTGATGGTGGCAGTTTCAGCCTATTTGATTGTCGTAGCACATACGCACTTCCGCAGGCTCTTTTGGCTCGAAATTGCCGGGGTCCACCTCCGTGACCACCAGTCTAGTAGTGTTGAGCTAGTTTGGGCGTCGTATCCTCTTCGGTTTCGGTTCTATACTGGCTAATTCGCTAGTCTTGGTGTCGGTCTCGGCGTGGGTGTCGGTCTCAGTGCCTGTCTCGGCGCCGGTCTCGATGTCGGTCTCAGTTTCGGATGTGATAGGGGGCACTGCAACAACTATTGCTCCTCGAGATAGTTCAAATAGTTGTCTGTCGCCTTGTAGACATTGCAATCACCAGAACCCTATCCTTCATCGTTGCTATACATGTTTTCTATGATTAAATCTAGTCAATTAATTCTAGACATAATAAAATGAATAATGACATAAAACAGCCTAAGTTTTACAGGAATGTTGATTCATTTCCATTGCGGCAAATCTTGGGCACTCGATATGTCCTAGTTTATAGCACATGCCGAAATTCACGGAAAATTCCGGCATGACCTTTGCTACAAAGTGGACAAATCGAGTGCCTGAAATTTTCCAGAACGGAAATGAATCAACATTTTGGCAAAACATAGGCCACTCGAAATCATTCCTTGCAAACAATGTTCAAATATCCATCTTCGACACCGCAACACATGTCCAAATATACACGAGCAACCACATGTCCAAATATACATGGTCGAAATTTCACAAGCTGATTCAAAAACTAAGTGTAGAAGAAAATTCACTTAACTACTAATAGAACAAAATTCAGTTAACTTTAGTGCTCTATAATGATGAAATGAAAAAAATTCAGTTAACTACTAATTTCATTCATTTAGGTCATTCATTTAACTTCACCTAATTAACCTACTGCACCATTACTACTAGCAACACTACTAACCTAATTAACCTAGTAAAACCCTACTGCCCTAACAAAAAAACATCTAATTAACATCTACTAGTACGACTACTACCCTAACCTAATTAACATCTACTAGTACCAGTATATATACTACTAGCATCACTGCTGCAACATTTTCTTTATTTTGTTCTTTAAAAAAACATCTATGAAAACAAAAACCCTAATTAAACCCTACCGCGATAACTAAATTTTTGCTCTAAACCCTACTGCCCTAACTAAACTTTTGCTCTAACCTAGCCAAACTAGTTAACCTAATAAACCAAATTAACCTAGCTATTTAACCTAGCTAGTTAACCTACTTAACCTAGCTAATTCCTAGGGTTCATAAATAAATTCACCTAAGTAAATTAACCTAGAGAGGAGGGGTGGGGGCTTACAGAGAGGGTGCTCGGGGAAGACGATGGAGGGGAGGGCGTCGAGGGTGGCTCCGGCCGGTGGCGTCTACGGCGGCTCCGGTGACGGCGAGGGAGGCAGGGGCGGCGAGGAGTGGACGAGGGTGGATCCGAGGGTGTCGATGGCGCGATGATCCGGTGGCGGCCATAGAGGCAGGGCGGCGAGGGAAAGGTAGGAGACACGAGAAGATCTAGGGAATTGGGGGAAGGAGGGACGCCCGCGTAGGGGCAAGTCAAACTTAGCGGTAGCACATTTTCAAAATACACGCTATAGCTACTGTACCTATAGCGATGTTTGGCAAATGCGCTACTGCTATAGACAAGTGAAAGGATCGAGAAGAGGTGTCTAGAGGGGGGGGGGTGTGAATAGACTTTAAGAAGAAAAGTTACAGTTTTTAATTTCCTTAAGTTGATGTGGAGTTTTGGCACAAGTTTAAACATTCACAATACATATCAAGCAAGCATGACAAGAGTATATGAGCAGCGAAAAGTAAAGCATGCAAGTTGCAAGAATGTAAAGGGATGGGATTGGAGTGTGCAAACGCAATTTGGAGACACGGAGATTTTTTATCCGTGGTTCCGATAGGTGGTGCTATCGTACATCCATGTTGATGGAGACTTCAACCCACGAAGGGTAACGGTTGCGCGAGTCCACGGAGGGCTCCACCCACGAAGGGTCCACAAAGAAGCAACCTTGTCTATCCCACCATGGCCGTCGCCCACGAAGGACTTGCCTCGCTAGGGTATATCTTCACGAAGTAGGCGATCTCCTTGCCCTTACAAACTCCTTGGTTCAACTCCACAATCTTGACGGAGGCTCCCAAGTGACACCTAGCCAATCTAGGAGACACCACTCTACAAGAGGTAACAAATGGTGTGTTGATGATGAACTCCTTGCTCCTATGCTTCAAATGATAGTCTCCCCAACACTCAACTATCTCTCATAGGATTGGATTTGGTGGAAAGATGATTTGAGTGGAAAGCAACTTGGGTAAGGCTAGAGATCAAGATTTATGTGGTTGGAATGGAATATCTTGACCTCAACACAAGTGTAGGTGGTTCTCTCTCAGAAAATGTATGTTGGAAGTGTAGGCATGTTTTGATGGCTCTCTCCACGAATGAAGAGTGGGTGGAGGGGTATATATAGCCTCCACACAAAATCTAACAGTTACACACAATTTACCAAACTCAGTGGGACCGAATCGTTAAACTCGGTCAGACCGATCTAGTTCATAATGTGACTGTTAGGATTTTCGGTGGGACCGACACGTCAACTCAGTGAGACCGATTTCGTTAGGGTTAGGGCATAATGTAATCTCGGTGAGACCGATTACACAAACTCGGTGAGACCGATTTTGGTAATAGACAAACAAAGGGTTGGTCAGGGAAACTCGATGGGACCGATTCGCTCATCTCGGTTAGACCGAAACGTTACGAAAGGGAACCAGAGTGTTTGCATCGCAATCTCGGTGGGACCGATTGCATATTTCAGTGAGATCGAAATTATTGCAATATGCAACAAAGAGTTTGCAATCCCATCTCGGTGATACCGAGATCCCTATCGGTGAGACCGAAAAGACTAGGGTTTCTGGCAGTGGCTATGTCAAGAGAAATCGGTGGCGCCGGATAGACAGTTTCGGTGGGGCCGAGTTTGACTTTTGGTTTGGGACATGTGTGGATGTGAGAAAGTGGTTGAGGGCTATGGAGCATATCACTAAGCACTTTGAGCAAGCAAGCCATTAAGCAACACCTCATCCCCTCTTAATAGTATTGGCTTTCCTATGGACTCAATGTGATCTTGGATCACTAAAATAGAAAATTTAGAGTCCTGAGCTTTGAGCTTGAGCCAATCCTTTGTCCTCAGCATCTTGAAGAGGTTTCACATCCTCTAGTCCATGCCAATCCATTGTTGAACTTATCTGAAACATACTAGATAGAAGCATTAGTCCAACAAGAGATATGTTGTCATTAATTACCAAAATCACCCAGGGAGCACTTGTGCTTTCAATCTCCCCCTTTTTGGTAATTGATGACAACATACATCAAATATTTAGATAAAGATATAGAGAATAACAAGTAAAGCTTTGGAAAGACATGTAACATGCATAGGCTCCCCCTACATGTATGCAATCATGTAAATATGGAATATAGGAGCATGTGAATGCATAAGCATGACAGAGTAAGCAATGTGTTACATGTATCTTGGCTATATGCATCAGAGCAAATGATGTAAATATGGGAAATGTACCTTCATGCTCATGAGTCGTTCTTGCAAACAGTATGTACAACAGCAAGAAATCCTCATAAACATGATTGTGATGCATATACTTACCTTGTGGTCTTGAGTTGGCTTAGGAAGGAGTGAACCTGAGTAAACAAGGTTAGATAACACAGATACACCTACTAGCCAGAGCAACCACAAGAATACCAAGACTGGGATGACATGTAGAGATTGAGTACTGAGTACTCTATTGGATATAGACATGTCCCCAAAGGTAAATATGTGCAATGAATTTAAGAATTTCCTTCCCTTAGATGTCTTGCTCCCCCTGAATCTAGCATGGGATACTGGGAGAAGATAGGGAACAGAAAATCAGAGCAAAAACAAGAAACAGAGCTTGTAAACAATCAAATATGAACATGTCTTTCCCCTCTTAAAGACATGTGACTTCTCTCCTCTTGAACACCAAGCATCTGGGGTTTCTACACTCCCCCTGAGCATTCTCTCCCTTTATAAAAATGATTAAGCTTTGATGTGATCTCTCTCTCCCCCTTTGACATCAATTTCCAAGAAGGGTTCTTCTGGATTTTTGTTTCAAATGGGTGTTGTCCTTGAGTCACAAAGCAAAGAAGTAAGTTGAATGTGATGTTGGTAGAGGAAAAGAATCATTGAGTGGAGCTGGAGTAAAAAGAATGCAGGAACAAGTGGCAAGTTGTCTTTTCTGCAGTGAAATCGGTAGCACCGAGTTGTGTGCTTCGGTGGTACCAAAAGAATTCGGTTGGACCGAAGAAAATAGTCCGGTGTGACCGAGTTCATCATAGTGAAAACACTTGTCACCTCAGCTCACTAGGCAAAAAGATCTCACAAGGATTTGCAAGGAATTAACTAAAGGATTTGCAATGAATTGGGTGCAGGCAATGCAGAACAGAAAAGAAATGAAATGAAAAGATCTAGATGAAGTTTTTTTTGAAAAAGGGGAAACAAATATGCAATGCAAGAGCATGAAGAAACACAAGAGAACTTCATCTAGAATTGGTTGGTGACAAAGTCACCTATGTTAGAGTATATTGACTTAGGAGTCAAGTGAGGTCACTTGATCATAGGTCATACTCATCGTTTAAGCTCAAAATGGGGTTACCATTTTTTGTTTAAGCATCTTGATGTATTCACATCTTGTTGAGTTGCTTTGACCCATGTCTTGGAGTAAAGCTTCTCTAAGATGGAATAACACACCTTGGGTGGTGGTGTTGATCTTGATCATGTAATTGAACTTGTGTGGGTTGCTCAAGGTTGATGTAGCTTATCAAGAATTTGGAGCACCACTTGGAATTCGAGTTCATCTACCTACATGGGTTAGTCTCGCAAGGAAGAGCACTTGTGTATCCAAAATGACAATCATAAAATTTAATATAGAATTTGTCAAAGGATATGTTTGAAGGGTTGCGTGCTTCCTTGTCTTCAACCACCATCGTGTAGAGACTTGGTGATGTAGAAATTGCTCAAGATGTGAGGGAGTCACAATCTCATAGATTTAGATACATCCAAGTACCTACAAGGGTTAGATAGCATGCAAGGGTGCAAATATATCCAAGATATATAAATAGCATCATGAAAGAAATATCAAGGATTAGTCAAGGGCTCATGCCTTGCATGTATCCAAATGGAGTTCCTACTCCAAGTTTGAAGCATCAATGATGTTCAATTCTCCTCTCAAATGGAAAAATACTTTCTCATCAAGCGGTTTGGTGAATATATCCGCCAATTGCTTATCAGTGCGAACATGCTTAAGATCAATGTCCCCTTTGGCAACGTGATCTCGAATGAAATGATGACGAACTTCAATATGCTTAGTTCAAGAATGTTGCACGGGATTGTGAGCAATCTTGATAGCACTTTCATTGTCACAAAGCAATGGAACATGTTTCACATATATCCCATAATCTTTAAGAGTTTGGGTCATCCAAAGTAATTGAGCACAACATGAACCAGCGGCAATATATTCTGCTTCGGCGGTGGATAAGGATACTGAGTTTTGTTTCTTGGAGGACCATGACACAAGAGATCTACCAAGAAATTGACAAGTACCCGAAGTGGACTTTCTATCAACCTTGTCTTCGGCATAGTCCGAATCGGAGTAACCAACAAGATCGAAGGAAGACCTCTTAGGATACCAAATGCCAAAATTTGGTGTGTGTATTAAGTATCTCACTATCCTTTTCACAGCCTTAAGATGACATTCTTTAGGGGCCGCTTGATATCGTGCACACATACACACACTTAGCATAATATCGGGATGAGAGGCACATAGATATAACAATGAACCAATCATGGAGCGGTAAACCTTTTGATCGACTGGTTCACCATCCTTGGTCAAATCAAGATGTCCACTAGTAGGCATGGGTGTAGTCATACCTTTGCATTCTTGCATATTGAACTTCTTGAATAAGTCCTTGGTGTACTTTGTTTGAGAGACAAAGGTACCTTCCTTAGTTTGCTTGATTTGCAAACCGAGAAAGAATTTGAGTTCATTCATGATAGACACATCAAACTTCTCCGACATTAGCTTTCCAAACATCTCACTAAAGTGAGGGTTAGTCGATCCAAATATAATATCATCAACATAGATTTGGCACACAAATAGTTCTCCATTAACCCTTTTAGTAAAAAGAGTAGAATCTATTTTTCCAATTTCAAAGCCTTTTTCAATAAGAAACTTGTCAAGCATTTATACCATGCTCTAGGAGCTTGTTTAAGACCATAAAGAGCTTTGTGAAGTTTGTAAACATGAATAGGTTTCTTAGGATTGACAAAGCCAGGAGGTTGTTTAACATAAACTTCCTCCTCAATTTCACCATTTAGAAAAGCACTTTTAATGTCCATTTGGTACAAGGTGATATCATGATGACTTGCATAAGCAAGTGAGATGCGAATGGACTCAAGTCGAGCAACGGGGGCATATGTCTCACCATAGTCCATACCTTCGACTTGAGTGTAGCCTTGGGCGACAAGACATGCTTTGTTGCGAACTAATTGTCCATCTTCATATTGCTTGTTGCGAAACACCCATTTGGTACCAATGATGTTGTGGTTGTTGTCGGGCTTCTCAAGCAATGTCCACACTTGATTTCTCTCAAAGTTGTGTAGCTCTTCATGCATAGCGTTTATCCAATCCGGATCTTCCAATGCTTCTTCAACCTTCATAGGTTCAATGCTAGAGATGAATGAATAATGTTCACAAAAGTTAGCCAAATGAGTTTTAGAGCGAGTGATTCTCCCGGTTTGGATATCATTGTAGATTTGCTCGACGGGATGGTCTTTGGCGACTCTTTCTCGAACTCATGGGAGCTTTTGCTTGGCTCGGGGTGGAACATCTTCTTCATCATGTTCTTCTTCTTGGCCTTCTTCATTGTTGACGCTGTCATTCTCTTGTCGTGGTGGATAAGGAGGTTGTTGATGTTCATCTTGGTGTGCTTCCTCGTTTTCTTCGTCTTGGTGTGTCCCACCTGTGGATGCTTCTGTATCAATTCTTGGTTCACCTTGTCGTGAGGTGGAAGCTTCCACTTGGACGGATGAGGTACTCTCCTTCGCCTCCATTGGACGAATATTGCCAACAGACAAGTCTTGGATTGCTTTTGAAGGGTCTTTATCTCCTACATCAATTGGCAATTGCTCTACTTGCGAGCCGTTAGATTCATCAAACTTCACATCTACCGTCTCTTCAACCTTTTGGGTGAAATTGTTGTAGACACGGTAAGTGTGAGAGTTTGAGCCATAACCAAGTAGGAAACCTTCATGAGATTTAGGAGCAAATTTAGAATGACGATGCTTATCAAGAATGTAACACTTTGAGCCGAATACTCGAAAGTATCCAACTTGGGAGTTACCAGTGAGGAGCTCGTATGCCGTCTTGCCGAGTAGCTTGTGAAGATACAAGCGATTTGTTGCATGACAAGCTGTCTCAATCGCTTTCGCCCAAAAGTGTTTTGGAGTCTTGTACTCATCAAGCATCGTCCTTGCCATCTCGATAAGAGTTCGGTTCTTCCTCTCAACAACTCCATTTTGTTGAGGTGTGTACGTAGCCGAGAACTCGTGTGAAATCCCCTCTTCGTCAAGAAAAGTATCCACATTTGCGTTCTTGAACTCTGTTCCGTTGTCGCTCCGAACCTTCTTGATCTTCACTTCAAATTGATTTTGGGCCTTCCTAGTGAAGCTTTTGAAGATCTTTTGGACCTGCAATTTATCATCTAGAAATAACACGCACGTAAATCTTGAAAAATCATCAACTATGACTAGACCAAATGAGTTACCACCGAGACTCTTGTAGGCATTGGGACCAAAGAGATCCATATGAAGTAGCTCGAGTGGTCTTCTCGTGGTCATGATGTTCTTCACGGGGTGACTCCCTCCAAGTTGTTTTCCTGCTTGACAAGCACTACAAAGTCTATCCTTGTCAAATATAACATCTTTTACTCCAAGGATATGATCACCTTTAATAAGCTTATCAAGATTTCGCATGCCCACATGACCTAACCTTCTATGCCACAACTAGCCTTTAGAAGATTTAGCAATTAAGCAAGTTCTAGGTTGAGCCTCTAGTGATAAGATTAATAGTTCTAAGGTTGTGGATCATGTCAATAGACTCATCAAGTGTAGGATGCAAAGGATCAACATGAGGTGCACAAGGGCTAGTAATTGTTGGGGAACGTAGTAATTTCAAAAAAATTCCTACGCACACACATGATCATGGTGATGCATAGCAACGAGAGGGGAGAGTGTGTCCATGTACCCTCGTAGACCGTAAGCGGAAGCAATATGACAACGCGGTTGATGTAGTCGTACGTCTTCATGATCTGACCGATCCAAGTACCGAACGCACAGTACCTCCGAGTTCTGCACACATTCAGCTCGATGACGTCCCACGAACTCCGATCCAGCAGAGCTTTGCAGGAGAGTTCCGTTAGAATGACGGCGTGATGACGTGTTGATGATGCTACCGACGCAAGGCTTCGCCTAAGCACCGCTATGATATTACCGAGGTGGAATATGGTGGAGGGGGGCACCACACACGGCTAAGAGATCAATGATCAATTGTTGTGTCCTAGGGTGCTCCCTGCCCCCATATATAAAGGAGGGAGGGAGGAGGAGGTCGGCCCTAGGAGGGGCGCGCCAAGGGAGTAGGATTCCTACTCCTATTAGGAGTAGGTTTCCTCCTTTCCTAGTCCAACTAGGAGAAGGGGGAAAGAATGGGGAGGGGAGAAGGAAGGGAGAGGGGGGCCGCGCCCCAAACCCCTTCTCCAATTCTGACTAGGCTTGGGAGGGGCGACACCACCTCCTGGCTGCTGCCTCTCCTTCCCACCAAGGCCCATTAAGGCCCATTGACTCCCCGAACGAATTCCCGTAACTCCCCGGTACTCTAAAAAATACCCGAATCACTCGGAACCTTTCCGATGTCCGAATATAGCCTTCCAATATATCGATCTTTACGTCTCGATCATTTTGTGACTCCTCGTCATGTCCCCGATCTCATCCGGGACTCCAAAATACCTTCGGTACATCAAATCACATAAACTCATAATACCGATCGTCACCGAACGTTAAGCGTGCGGACCCTACGGGTTCGAGAACTATGTAGACATGACCGAGACTCATTTCCGGTCAATAACCAATAGAGGAACCTGGATGCTCATATTGGCTCCTACATATTCTACGAAGATCTTTATCGGTCAAACCGCATAACAACATACGTTGTTCTCTTTGTCACCGGCATGTTACTTGCCCGAGATTCAATCGTCGGTATCTCAATACCTAGTTCAATCTCGTTACCGGCAAGTCTCTTTACTCGTTCCATAATACATCATTCCGCAAGTAACTCATTAGTTACAATGCTTTCAAGGCTTATAGTGATGTGTATTACCGAGTGGGCCCAGAGATACCTCTCCGACAATCGCAGTGACAAATCCTAACCTCGATATACGCCAACTCAACAAGTACCTTCGGAGACACCTGTAGTGCACCTTTATAATCACCCATTTACATTGTGACGTTTGGTAGCACACAAAGTGTTCCTCCGGTAAATGGGAGTTGCATAATCTCATAGTCATAGGAACATGTATAAGCCATGAAGAAAGCAATAGCAACATACTAAACGATCAAGTGCTAAGCTGACGGAATGGGTCAAGTCAATCACATCATTCTCCTAATGATGTGATCCCGTTAATCAAATGACAACTCATGTCTATGGTTAGGAAACATAACCATCTTTAATTAACGAGCTAGTCAAGTAGAGGCATACTAGTGACACTCTGTTTGTCTATGTATTCACATATGTATTCTGTTTCCGGTTAATACAATTCTAGCATGAATAATAAACATTTATCATGATATGAGGAAATAAGTAATAACTTTATTATTGCCTCTAGGGCATATTTCCTTCAGTCTCCCACTTGCACTAGAGTCAATAATCTAGTTCACATTGCAATGTGATTTAATACCAATAGTTCACATCACCATGTGATTAACACTCATAGTTCACATCGACATGTGACCAACACCCAAAGGGTTTACTAGAGTCAATAATCTAGTTCACATCGCTATGTGATTAACACCCAAAGAGTACTAAGGTGTGATCATGTTTTGCTTGTGAGAGAAGTTTAGTCAACGGGTCTGCCACATTTAGAGCCGTATGTATTTTGCAGATATTCTATGTCTACAATACTCTGCACGGAGCTACTCTAGCTAATTGCTCCCACTTTCAATATGTATCCAGATTGAGACTTAGAGTCATCCGCATTGGTGTAAAAAATTGCATCGACGTAACTCTTTACGACGAACTCTTTATCACCTCCATAACTGATAAATATTTCCTTATTCCTCTAAGGATAATTTTTACCGCTGTCCAATGATCTACTCCTAGATCACTATTGTACTCCCTTGCCAAACTCATGGCAGGGTATACAATAGGTCTGGTACACAGCATGACATACTTTATAGAACCTATGGCTAAGGCATAGGGAATGACTTTCATTCTCTTTCTATCTTCTGCCGTGGTCGGGCTTTGAGTCTTACTCAATTTCACACCTTGCAACAAAGGCAAGAACTCCTTCTTTGTCTGTTCCATTTTGAACTATTTCAAAATCTTTTCAAGGTATATACTCATTGAAAAAACTTATCAAGCGTCTTGTTCTCTCTCTATAGATCTTGATGCTCAATATGTAAGCAGCTTCACCGAGGTCTTTCTTTGAAAAACTCCTTTCAAATACTCCTTTATGCTTTCCAGAAAATTCTACATTATTTCCGATCAACAATATGTCATTTATACATATACTTATCAGAAATGTTGTAGTGCTCCCACTCACTTTCTTGTAAATACAGGCTTCACCGCAAGTCTGTATAAAACTATATGCTTTGATCAACTCATCAAAGCGTATATTCCAACTCCGAGATGCTTGCACCAGCCCATAGATGGATCGCTGGAGCTTGCACGCTTTGTTAGCATCCTTTGGGTCGATAAAACCTTCAGGTTGCATCATATAAAACTCTTCTTCCAGAAATCCATTCAGGAATGCAGTCTTTACATCCATTTGCCAAATTTCATAATCATAAAATGCGACAATTGATAATATGATTCGAGCTGACTTAAGCATCGCTACAGGTGAGAAAGTCTCATCGTAGTCAACTCCTTGAACTTTGTCAAAAACCTTTTTCAACAAGTCTAGCTTTGTAGATAGTAACACTACTATCAGCGTCCGTCTTCCTCTTGAAGATCCATTTATTTTCTATGGCTTGCCGATCATCGGGCAAGTCAACCAAAGTCCACACTTTGTTATTATACATGGATCCCATCTCAGATTTCATGGCTTCAAGCCATTTTGCGGAATCTGGGCTCATCATCGCTTCCTCATAGTTTGTAGGTTCGTCATGGTCAAGTAACATGACCTCTAGAACGGGATTACCGTACCACTCTGCTGCGGATCTTACTCTGGTTGACCTACGAGGTTCGGTAGTAACTTGATCTAAAGTTTACATGATCATCATCATTAGCTTCCTCACTAATTGGTGTAGGAGTCACAGGAACAGATTTCTGTGATAAACTACTTTCCAATAAGGGAGCAGGTACAGTTACCTCATCAAGTTCTATTTTCCCCCCACTCACTTCTTTCGAGAGAAACTCCTTCTCTAGAAAGGATCCATTCTTAGCAACGAATGTCTTGCCTTCGGATTTGTGATAGAAGGTGTACCCAACAGTCTCCTTTGGGTATCCTATGAAGATACATTTCTCCGATTTGGGTTCGAGCTTATCAGGTTGAAGCTTTTTCACATAAGCATCGCAGCCCCAAACTTTAAGAAACGACAAATTTGGTTTCTTGCCAAACCACAGTTCATAAGGTGTTGTCTCAACGGATTTTAGATGGTGCCCTATTTAACGTGAATGCAACTGTCTCTAATGCATAACCCCAAAACGATAGTGGTAAATCGGTAAGAGACATCATAGATTGCACCATATCTAATAAAGTACGTTTATGATGTTCGGACACACCATTACGCTGTGGTGTTCCAGGTGGCGTGAGTTGCGAAACTATTCCACATTGTTTCAAATGAAGACCAAACTCATAACTCAAATATTCTCCTCCACGATCAGATTGTAGAAACTTTATTTTCTTGTTACAATTATTTTCCACTTCACTCTGAAATTCTCAAATGTTTCAGACTTATGTTTCATCAAGTAGATATACCCATATCTGCTCAAATCATCTGTGAAGGTGAGAAAATAACGATACCCGCCGCGAGCCTTGACACTCATCGGATCGCATACATCAATATGTATTATTTCTAGTAAGTCAGTTGCTCGCTCCATTGTTCCGGAGAATGGAGTTTTAGTCATCTTACCCATAAGGCATGGTTCGCAAGCATCAAGTGATTCATAATCAAGTGATTCCAAAATCCCATCAGCATGGAGTTTCTTCATGCACTTTACACCAATATGACCTAAATGGCAGTGCGACAAATAAGTTGCACTATCATTATTAACTTTGCATCTTTTGGCTTCAACATTATGAATATGTGTATCACTACGATCGAGATCCAACAAACCATTTTCATTGGGTGTATGACCATAGAAGGTTTTATTCATGTAAACAGAACAACAATTATTCTCTAACTTAAATGAATAACAGTATTGCAATAAACATGATCAAATCATATTTATGCTCAACGCAAACACCAAATAACACTTATTTAGGTTCAACACTAATCCTGAAAGTATAGGGAGTGTGCCATGATGATCATATCAATCTTGGAACTACTTCCAACACACATCATCACCTCACCCTTAACTAGTTTCTGTTCATTCTGCAACTCCCGTTTTGAGTTACTACTCTTAGCAACTGAACCAGTATCAAATGCCGAGGTGTTTCTATAAACACTAGTAAAGTACACATCAATAAGAAGTATATCAAATATACCTTTGTTCACTTTGCCATCCTTCTTATCCACCAAATACTTGGGGCAGTTCCTCTTCCAGTGACCAGTCCCTTTGCAGTAGAAGCACTTAGTCTCAGGTTTAGGTCCAGACTTGGGCTTCTTCACTTGAGCAGCAACTTGCTTGCCATTCTTTTTGAAGTTCCCCTTCTTCCCTTTGCCCTTTTCTTGAAACTAGTGGTCTTGTCAATGATGACCCACAAGTATAGGGGATCTATCGTAGTCCTTTCAATAAGTAAGAGTGTCGAACCCAACGAGGAGTAGAAGGAAATGATAAACGGTTTTTAGCAAGGTATTCTCTGCAAGTACTGAAATAAGTGGTAACAGATAGTTTTGTAATGAGATAATTTGTAACGATCAACAAGTAACAAAAGTAAATAAAGTGCAGCAAGGTGGCCCAATCCTTTTTGTAGCAAAGGACAAGTCTGGACAAACTCTTATATAAGGAAAAGCGCTCCCGAGGACACATGGGAATATCATCAAACTAGTTTTCATCACGTTCATATGATTCGCGTTCGGTACTTTGATAATTTGATATGTGGGTGGACCGGTGCTTGGGTGCTGTTCTTACTTGAAAAAGCATCCCACTTATGATTAACCTCTATTGCAAGCATCCGCAACTACAACAAAAGTATTAAGGTAAACCTAACCATAGCATGAAACATATGGATCCAAATCAGCCCCTTACGAAGCAACGCATAAACTAGGGTTTAAGCTTCTGTCACTCTAGCAACCCATCATCTACTTATTACTTCCCAATGCCTTCCTCTAGGACCAAATAATGGTGAAGTGTTATGTAGTCGACGTTCACATAACACCACTAGAGGCTAGACAACATACATCTCATCAAAATATCAAACGAATACCAAATTCACATGACTACTAATAGCAAGACTTCTCCCTTGTCCTCAGGAACAAACGTAACTACTCATAAAGCATAAACATGTTCATAATCAGAGGGGTATTAATATGCATAAAGGATCTGAACATATGATCTTCCACCAATTAAACCAACTAGCATCAACTACAAGGAGTAATTAAAACTACTAGCAACCTACTAGCACCAATCCCGGACTTGAAGACAAGAATCGGATACAAGAGATGAACTAGGGTTTTGACATGAGATGGTGCTGATGAAGATGTTGATGGAGATTGCCCTCTCCCGATGAGAGGAGCATTGGTGATGACGATGGCGATGATTCCCCCCTCCGGGAGGGAAGTTTCCCCGGTAGAACAGCTCTGCCGGAGCTCTAGATTTGATCCGCCAAGGTTCCGCCTCGTGGCGGCGGAGTTTCATCCCGAAAGGTTGCTTCCTATTTTTTTCTCGACAAAAGACTTCATATAGGAGAAGATGGTCATTGGAGAGCCACCAGGGGGCCCACGAGGCAGGGGGGCGCGCCCCCCACCCTCGTGAGAAGGGTGTGGGCCCCCTGGTCTTCATCTTTGGCGAGGATTTTTCATTATTTATTATAAGGTGTTCCGTGGAGTTTCAGGACTTTTGGAGTTGTGCAGAATAGGTCTCTAATATTTGCTCCTTTTCCAGCCCAGAATTCCAGCTGCTGGCATTCTCCCTCCTTATGTAAACCTTGTAAAATTAGAGAGAATAGCCATAAGTTTTGTGACATAATGTGAAATAACAGCCCATAATGCAATAAATATCGATATAAAAGCATGATGCAAAATGGACGTATCAACTCCCCCAAGCTTAGACCTCGCTTGTCCTCAAGCGAAAAGCCAAAATCGAAAAATATGTCCAAATGTTCAGAGATGAAGGTGTCGATAAAAATAAAATACGGACATGAGGGCATCATGATCATTCTTATAACAGGAACTTATATAATTTTTGTCATATGATCTCTAATGCTAGAGTAATAATTCAATCACAATATCAGGTATGAATCATAAATTTCATTGAAAACTAACAAACTACAATCTCAGTCATTGAAGCAATTGCAATTTATCATAACATAGGAAAGAGTCAATGTATAAGAGCTTTTTAGCAAGTCCACATACTCAACTATTATATAATCTTTCACAATTGCTGACACTCGCGCAATACTTATGGGTATGGAGTTTTAATCGGACACAGAGAAAGATAGGGGCTTATAGTCTTGCCTCCCAACGTTTTACCTCAAGGGTAATGTCAACAGTAATAGTTCATGAAAACTCACATCCAATTAGCCATATATACCAGGATCTTTCCAACATACTGTGCTTGCCAAAGGATAAAGTGTAAAAAGTGTTGGGGAACGTAGTAATTTCAAAAATTTCCTACGCACACGCAAGATCATGGTGATGCATAGCAACGAGAGGAGAGAGTGTTTTCCACATACCCTCGTAGACCGAAAGCGGAAGCGTTAGCACAACGCGGTTGATGTAGTCGTACGTCTTCACGGTCTGACCAAAGTACCGAACGCACGGCACATCCGAGTTCTGCACATGTTCAACTCGATGACGTCCCTCGAACTACGATCCAACCGAGCTTTGAGGGAGAGTTTCGTCAGCACGACGGCATGGTGACGATGATGATGTTCTACTGACGCAGGGCTTCGCCTAAGTACCGCTACGATATGACCGAGGTGTATTATGGTGGAGGGGGGCACCGCACACTGCTAAGAGATCCAAGGGATCAATTGTTGTGTCTTTGGGGTGCCCCTGCCCCCATATATAAAGGAGTGGAGGAGGGGGAGGGCCGGCCCTCTCTATGGCACGCCCTAGGGGAGTCCTACTCCCACCGGGAGTAGGATTCACCCTTTCCTAGTAGAACTAGGAGCCCTTCCAATTAGTAGGAGTAGGAGGGAAAGAAAGGGAAGGGAAAAGGAGAAGGAAGGAAGGGGGTGCCCCCCTCCCTAGTCCAATTCGGACCAGCCCATGGGGAGGGGTGCGGCCACCCTTTGAGGCCTTTCTCTCCTTTCCTGTATGGCACATTAAGGCCCAATACGAATTCCCGTAACTCCCCGGTACTCCCGAAAATACCCGAATCACTCGGAACCTTTCCGATGTCCGAATATAGTCGTCCAATATATCAATTTTTACGTCTCAACCATTTTGAGACTCCTCGTCATGTCCCCAATCTCATACGGGACTCCTAACTCCTTCGGTACATCAAAACACATAAACTCATAATATAACCGTCATCAAACTTTAAGCGTGCGGACCCTACGGGTTCGAGAACTATGTAGACATGACCGAGACACATCTCCGGTCAATAACCAATAGTGGAACCTGGATGCTCATATTGGCTCCTACATATTCTACGAAGATCTTTATTGGTCAAACCGCATAACAACATACGTTGTTCCTTTTGTCATCGGTATGTTACTTGCCCGAGATTCGATCGTCGATATCTCAATACCTAGTTCAATCTCGTTACCGACAAGTCTCTTTACTCGTTCCGTAACACATCATCCCGTGACTAAATTATTAGTTGCAATGCTTGCAAGGCTTATAGTGATGTGCATTACCGAGTGGGCCCAGAGATACCTCTCCGACAATCGGAGTGACAAATCCTAATCTCGAAATACGCCAACCCAACAAGTACCTTCGGAGACACCTGTAGAGCACCTTTATAATCACCCAGTTACGTTGTGACGTTTGGTAGCACACAAAGTGTTCCTCTGGTAAACGGGAGTTGCATAATCTCATAGTCATAGGAACATGTATAAGTCATGAAGAAAGCAATAGCAACAAACTAAACGATCAAGTGCTATGCTAATGGAATGGTCAAGTCAATCACATCATTCTCCTAATGATGTGATCCTGTTAACCAAATGACAACTCATGTCTATGGTTAGGAAACATAACCATCTTTGATCAACGAGCTAGTCAAGTAGAGGCATACTAGTGACACTCTGTTTGTCTATGTATTCACATATGTATTCTGTTTCTGGTTAATACAATTCTAGCATGAATAATAAACATTTATCATGATATGAGGAAATAAATAATAACTTTATTATTGCCTCTAGGGCATATTTCCTTCAGTCTCCCACTTGCACTAGAGTCAATAATCTAGTTCACATTGCAATGTGATTTAATACCAATAGTTCACATCACCATGTGATTAACACTCATAGTTCACATCGACATGTGACCAACACCCAAAGGGTTTACTAGAGTCAATAATCTAGTTCACATCGCTATGTGATTAACACCCAAAGAGTACTAAGGTGTGATCATGTTTTGCTTGTGAGAGAAGTTTAGTCAACGGGTCTGCCACATTCAGACCCGTAAGTATTTTGCAAATTTCTATGTCAACAATGCTCTGCACAGAGCCACTCTAGCTTATTGCTCCCACTTTCAATATGTATCCAGATTGAGATCTGGATCAATGTCAAAATTTGCATCGACGTAACCGTTTACGACGAACCTTTTGTCACTTCCATAATCGAGAAACATATCCTTATTCTACTAAGGATAATTTTGACCAATGACCAGTGATCTACTCCTAGATCACTATTGTACTCCTTTGCCAAACACAGGGCAGGGTATACAATAGGTCTGGTACACAGGATGACATACTTTATAGAACTTATGGCTGAGGCATAGGGAATGACTTTCATTCTCTCTGTATCTTCTGCTGTGGTCGGGTTTTGAGTCTTGCTCAACTTCACACCTTGTAACAAAGGCAAGAACTCCTTCTTTGACTGTTCCATTTTGAAGTACTTCAAAATCTTGTCAAGGTATGTATTCATTGAAAAACTTATCAAGCATCTTGATCTATCTCTATAGATCTTGATGCTCAATATGTAAGCAGCTTCACCGAGGTCTTTCTTTGAAAAACTCCTTTCAAACATTCCTTTATGCTTTGAAGAATAATTCTACATTATCTCCGATCAACAATATGTCATTCACATATACTTATCAGAAATGCTGTAGTGCTCCCACTCACTTTGTTGTAAATACAGGCTTCACCGCAAGTCTGTATAAAACTATATGTTTTGATCAACTTATCAAAGCGTATATTCCAACTCCGAGATGCTTGCACCAGTCCATAGATGGATGACTGGAGCTTGCATATTTTGTTAGTACCTTTAGGATTGACAAAACCTTCTGGTTGCATCATATACAACTCGTCTTTAATAAATCCATTAAGGAATGCAGTTTTGTTTATCCATTTGCCAGATTTCATAAAATATGGCAATTGCTAACATGATTCGGACAGACTTAAGCATAGATACGAGTGAGAAACTCTCATCGTAGTCAACACCTTGAACTTGTCGAAAACCTTTTGCGACAATTCTAGCTTTGTAGATAGTAACACTACTATCAACGTCCGTCTTCCTCTTGAAGATCCATTTAATCTCAATGGCTCGCCGATCTTTGGGCAAGTCAATCAAAGTCCATACTTTGTTCTTATACATGGATCTCATCTTAGATTTCATGGCCTCAAGACATTTCGTGGAATCTGGGCTCATCATCGCTTCCTCATAGTTCGTAGGTTCGTCATGGTCAAGTAACATGACCTCCAGAACATGATTACCGTACCACTCTGGTGCGGATCTCACTCTGGTTTACCTACGAGGTTCGGTAGTAACTTGATCTGAAGTTACACGATCATCATCATTAGCTTCCTCACTAATTAGTGTAGGAGTCACAGAAACAGATTTCTGTGATGAACTACTTTCCAATAAGGGAGCAGGTACAGTTACCTCATCAAGTTCTACTTTCCTCCCACTCACTTCTTTCGAGAGAAACTCCTTCTCTAGAAAGGATCCATTCTCAGCAATGAATAACTTGCCTTTGGATCTATGATAGAAGGTGTACCCAACATTTTATTTTGGGTATCCTATGAAGACGCACTTCTCCGATTTGGGTTTGAGCTTATCAGGTTGAAACTTTTCCACATAAGCATTGCAACCTCAAACTTTAAGAAACGACAACTTTGGTTTCTTGCCAAACCACAATTCATACGGTGTCGCCTCAACGGATTTAGATGGTGCCCTTTTTAACGTGAATGCAGCTATCTCTGATGCATAACCCCAAAACTATAGTGATTAATCAGTAAGAAACATCATAGATTACACTATATCCAATAATAGTACGGTTATGACGTTCGGACACACCATTATGCTGTGGTGTTCCAGGTGGCATGATTTTGTGAAACTATTCCACATTGTTTTAATTGAAGACCAAACTCGTAACTCAAATATTTGTCTCTGCGATCAGATCGTAGAAACTTTGTTTTCTTGTCACGATGATTTTCCACTTCACTCTGAAGTTCTTTGAACTTTTCAAATGTTTCAGACTTATGTTTCATCAAGTAGATATACCCATATCTGCTCAAATCATCTGTGAAGGTCAGAAAATAATGATACCTGCCGCGAGCCTCAATATTCATCGGACCACATACATCAGTATGTATGATTTCCAACAAATCTGTTGCTTGCTCCATTGTTCTGGAGAACGGAGTCTTAGTCATGTTGCCCATGAGGCATGGTTCACAAGCATCAAAATGATTCATAATCAAGTGATTCCAAAAGCCCATCAGCATGGAGTTTCTTCACGCGCTTTACACCAATATGACCTAAACGGCAGTGCCACAAATAAGTTGCACTATCATTATTAACTTTGCATCTTTTGGATTCAATATTATGAATATGTGTATCACTACGATCGAGATCCAACGAACCATTTTCATTGGGTGTGTAACCATATAAGGTTTTATTCATGTAAACAGAACAACAATTTATTCTCTTACTTAAATGAATAACCGTATTGCAATAAACATGATCAAATCATATTCATGCTCAACGCAAACACCAAATAACACTTATTTAGGTTCAACACTAATCCTGAAAGTATAGGGAGTGTGCGATGATGATCATATCAATCTTGGAACCACTTCCAACACACATCGTCACTTCACCCTTAACTAGTCTCTGTTCATTCCGCAACTCCCGTTTCGAGTTACTACTCTTAGCAACTGAACCAATATCAAATACTGAGGGGTTGCTACGAACACTAGTAAAATACACATCAATAATCTGTATATCAAATATACCTTTGTTCACTTTGCCATCCTTCTTATCCGCCAAATACTTGGGGTAGTTCCGCTTCCAATGACCAGTCCCTTTTCAGTAGAAGCACTCAATTTCAGGCTTAGGTCTAGACTTGGGTTTTTTCACTTGAGCAGCAACTTGTTTGCCGTTCTTCTTGAAGTTCCCCTTTCTTCCCTTTGTCCCTTTACTTGAAACTAGTGATTTTGATTACCATCAACACTTGATGCTTTTCTTGATTTCTACCTTCATCGATTTCAGCATCACGAAGAGCTTGGGAATCATTTCCGTTATCCCTTGCATATTCTAGTTCATCCCGAAGTTCTAGTAACTTGGTGATGGTGACTAGAGAATTCTTTCAATCACTATTTTATCTGGGAGATTAACTCCCACTTGATTCAAGCGATTGTAGTACCCAGACAATCTAAGCACATGCTCACTGCTTGAGCTATTCTCCTCCATCTTTTAGCTATAGAACTTGTTGGAGACTTCATATCTCTCAACTCGGGTATTTACTTGAAATATTAACTTAAACTCCTGGAACGTCTCATATGGTCCATGACGTTCAAAACGTCTTTGAAATCCTGATTGTAAGCTGTTAAGCATGGTGCACTAAACTATCAAGTTGTCGTCATATTGAGCTAGCCAAACGTTCATAACGTCTGCATCTGCTCCTGCAATAGGTCTGTCACCTAGCGGTGCATCAAGGACATAATTCTTCCGTGCAGCAATGAGGATAAACCTCAGATCACGGATCCAATCCGCATCATTGCTACTAACATCTTTCAACTTAGTTTTCTCTAGGAACATATCAAAAATAAAACAGGGGAGCTAAACGCGAGCTATTGATCTACAACATAGATATGCTAATACTACCAGGACTAAGTTCATGATAAATTTAAGTTCAATTAATCATATTACTTAAGAACTCCCACTTATATAGACATCCCTCTAATCCTCTAAGTGATCACGTGATCCAAATCAACTAAACCATAACCGATCATCACGTGAAATGGAGTAGCTTTCAATGGTGAACATCACTTATGTTGATCATATCTACTATATGATTCACGCTCGACCTTTTGGTCTCAGTGTTCCGAGGCCATATCTGCATATGCTAGGCTCGTCAAGTTTAACTTGGGTATTCTGCGTGTGCAAAACTGGCTTGCACCCGTTGTAGATGGACGTAGAGCTTATCACAACCAATCATCACGTGGTGTCTGGGCACGACGAACTTTGGCAATGGTGCATACTCAGGGAGAACACTTTTATCTTGAAATTTAGTGAGAGATCATCTTATAATGCTACCGTCAATCAAAGAAAGATAAGATGCATAAAAGATAAATATCACATGCAATCAATATAAGTGATATGATATGGCCATCATTATCTTGTGCTTGTGATCTCCATCTCCGAAGCACCGTCATGATCACCATCGTCACCAGCGCGACACCTTGATCACCATCGTAGCATCGTTGTCGTCTCGCCAATCTTATGCTTCCACGACTATCGCTGCCGCTTAGTGATAAAGTAAAGCATTACAGTGCAATTGCATTGCATACAATAAAGCGACAACCATATGGCTCCTGCCAGTTGCCGATAACTCGGTTACAAAACATGATATCTCATACAATAAAATTTAGCATCATGTCTTGACCATATCACATCACAACATGCCCTACAAAAACAAGTTAGACGTCCTCTACTTTGTTGTTGCAAGTTTTACGTGGCTGCTACGGGCTTTAGCAAGAACCGTTCTTACCTACGCATAAAAACCACAACGATAGTTTGTCAAGTCGGTGCTGTTTTAACCTTCGCAAGGACCGGGCATAGCCACACTTGGTTCAACTAAAGTTGGAGAAACTGACACCCGCCAACCACCTGTGTGCAAAGCATGTCGGTAGAACCAGTCTCGCGTAAGCGTACGCGTAATGTCGGTCCGGGCCGCTTCATCCAACAATACCGCCGAACCAAAGTATGACATGCTGGTAAGCAGTATGACTTATATCACCCACACCTCACTTGTGTTCTACTTGTGCACAACATCAACGCATAAAACCTAGGCTCGGATGCCACTGTTGGGGAACGTAGTAATTTCAAAAATTTCCCTACGCACATGCAAGATCATGGTGATGCATAGCAACGAGAGGAGAGAGTGTTGTCCACGTACCCTCGTAGACCGAAAGCGTAAGCGTTAGCACAACGCGGTTGATGTAGTCGTACGTCTTCACGGTCCAACCGATCAAGTACCGAACGCACGACACCTCCGAGTTCTGCACACGTTCAACTCGATGACGTCCCTCGAAATCTGATCCAGCCGAGCTTTGAGGGAGAGTTTCGTCAGCACGACGGCGTGGTGACGATGATGATGTTCTACCAACGCAGGGCTTCGCCTAAGTACCGCTACGATATAACCGAGGTGGATTATGATGGAGGGGAGCACCGCACACGGCTAAGAGATCCAAGGGATCAATTGTTGTGTCTTTGGGGTGCCCCTGCCCCCGTATCTAAAGGAGTGGAGGAGGGGAGGGCCGGCCCTCTCTATGGCACGCCCTAGGGGAGTCCTACTCCCATCGGGAGTAGGATTCACCCTTTCCTAGTAGAACTAGGAGCCCTTCCAATTAGTAGGAGTAGGAGGGAAAAAAAGGAAGGGAAAAGGAGAAGGAAGGAAGGGGGTGCCCCCCTCCCTAGTCCAATTCGGACCAGCCCATGGGGAGGGGTGCGGCCACCCTTTGAGGCCTTTCTCTCCTTTCCTGTATGGCACATTAAGGCCCAATACGAATTCCCGTAACTCCCCGGTACTCCCGAAAATACCCGAATCACTCGGAACCTTTCCGATGTCCGAATATAGTCGTCCAATATATCAATTTTTACGTCTCAACCATTTTGAGACTCCTCGTCATGTCCCCAATCTCATACGGGACTCCTAACTCCTTCGGTACATCAAAACACATAAACTCATAATATAACCGCCATCAAACTTTATGTGTGCGGACCCTACGGGTTCAAGAACTATGTAGACATGACCGAGACACATCTCCGGTCAATAGCCAATAGCGGAACCTGGATGCTCATATTGGCTCCTACATATTCTACGAAGATCTTTATCGGTCAAACCGCATAACAACATACGTTGTTCCTTTTGTCATCGGTATGTTACTTGCCCGAGATTCGATCGTCGGTATCTCAATACCTAGTTCAATCTCGTTACCGGCAAGTCTCTTTACTCGTTCTATAACACATCATCCCGCAACTAACTTATTAGTTGCAATGCTTGCAAGGCTTATAGTGATGTGCATTACCGAGTTGGCCCAGAGATACCTCTCCGACAATTGGAGTGACAAATCCTAATCTCGAAATATGCCAACCCAACAAGTACCTTCGGAGACACCTATAGAGCACCTTTATAATCACCTAGTTATGTTGTGACGTTTGGTAGGACACAAAGTGTTCCTCTGGTAAACGAGAGTTGCATAATCTCATAGTCATAGGAACATGTATAAGTCATGAAGAAAGCAATAGCAACAAACTAAATGATCAAGTGCTATGCTAACGGAATGGGTCAAGTCAATCACATCATTCTCCTAATGATGTGATCCCGTTAATCAAATGACAACTCATGTCTATGGTTAGGAAACATAACCATCTTTGATCAACGAGCTAGTCAAGTAGAGGCATACTAGTGACACTCTGTTTGTCTATGTATTCACACATGTATTATGTTTCCGGTTAATACAATTCTAGCATGAATAATAAACATTTATCATGATATAAGGAAATAAATAATAACTTTATTATTGCCTCTAGGGCATATTTCCTTCAAAAAGGAAGGGTGAAAATTACCATGACTCTTGCATAAGGTAGAAGATAATGATAAAAGATAGGCCCTTCGCAGAGGGAAGCAGAGGTTGCCATGCGCTTTTATGGTTGGATGCACAAAATCTTAATGCGAAAGAACGTCACTTTATATTGCCCCTTGTGATATGAACCTTTATTATGCAGTCCGTCGCTTTTATTACTTCCACATCACAAGATCGATAAATCTTATTTCTCCCACACCAATCAATCATACATATTTAGAGAGCAATTTTTATTGCTTTGCACCGATGACAACTTACTTGAAGGATCTTATTCAATCCATAGGTAGATATGGTGGACTCTCATGGCAAAACTGGTTTAAGGGTATTTGGAAGCACAAGTAGTATCTCTACTTGGTGCAATGAATTTGGCTAGCATGAGGGGGAAAGGCAAGCTCAACATGTTGGAAGATCCAAGACAATATAATTTATCTCAGATGTAAGAAAACATCACCCATTACGTTGTCTTCCTTGTCCAATGTCAACTCTTTAGCATGTCATATTTTAATGAGTGCTCACAATCATGAAAGATGTCCAAGATAGTATATCTATATGTGAAGACCTCTCTTTCTTTATTACTTCCTATTAATTGCAACGATGACCAAAACTATGCTTGTCAACTCTCAACAACTTTTATTCATCATACTTTTTCTATGTGAGCTCATTACTCTCCATGAGATCCATATGATCTCTTTGTTTCTTTTTATTTCTTTCTCTTTTCTTTTATTCACTTAGGATCATGGCAAAACAATCAAGCCCTTGACTCAACACTAATCTTTATTATATAGCTCACGAACTCGATTCCATAGAAGGATAATAAAGCAAAACTCACAACTAGATCGTGCCACAAACTTTATTCTACTAGATCAAAATACTACTAATAGGATCGAACTAAGGAAAATGGTAAAGATAAGGGTGAGGGTGATACGATACCGGGGCACTCCCCCAAGCTTCGCAGTTGCCAAGTGGAGTGCCCATACCCAGATACTCAATTCTTGGTTCTCAAACATACCAAAAATATTATATCTATCAGATCTCACTCTCGTAAGTGACCGTGAAGGGATTGACAACCCCTAACCGCATTGGTTGCGAGTAGCTATCGTTTTGTGCAGGTACAAGGGACTTGAGCGTGGCCTCCTACTGGATTGATACCTTGGTTCTCAAAAACTGAGGGAAATACTTACGCTACTTTGCTGCATCATCCCTTCCTCTTCAGGGAAATCCAACGCAAGCTCAAAAGGTAGCAAGAAGGATTTCTGGCGCCGTTGCCGGGGAGTCTATGCAAAAATCCAACGCAAGCTCAAAAGGTAGCAAGAAGGATTTGTTGCTCAGTGCGGGGTTTTGGTTAGGGACAAGATCCCGATTAGCATCCAGCAATGGTTAAAGCCGGCTACAGAAGACCCTGAGGTGTCTTATGTCAATGATATGCAGAAAAATGATCTTTGGACTAAGCTGAAGTCAAATTTCACCCTACCGCCAGAGGATGATCCGGAGAAGCCAGTTAAAGAGCAATTAATCAAGTCTTTTGCTCTTAAGAGGATGGCAGAACTATTCAGGAGGTGGAAGAAAGAGCTGAATAAGTTTGTCGAAAATAAAGAGACACCAGAATTCAAGGGCAGATATGAGAAGATCAGAGATCACTGGCCCGCATTTTTGGCCCACAAGACATCAGAAAAGAGTAAGAAGATGTCGGCGACAAACAAGCAAAATGCTGCGAAGAAGAAGCATCGCCATCGCACGGGGTCAGGTGGCTACCTCGTAGCCCGGCCTAAGTGGGCCAAGACTGAGAATGACCTGGTTGATAAAGGGATTGAACTAGAGACAATTAACTGGCCAGACTGTTGCCGGACTTGGTTCTTCGGGGCTGGCGGAACCTTGGACCCTGTATGAGGGAAGTGCATTTGGACGAACGATCAAATGGACATACCAGTCAAGAAGCTTCAGCAGTATATTGAAGCAACGCAGCAAGGGACGTTCTTTCCAGACAGAGAGAACGACGAGCTCACAATGGCCCTCGGGAATCCTGAGCACCCTGGACGGACACGAGGCACGCCAGGCTCCATTCCGTGGAAGGTTGGGTTTCCGGACGCAGGCGGTTACAAATGCCAGGAGAGGAGGAAAAAAGTGCAGCAGACCCAAATGCAGGCGCTGCAAGCAAGGGTACAAGCGATAGAGGAACGAGAAGCAAATCGCAGCAAACGAACTGCCGAAGCTTCCCCCGAAGCTACCCCGCCATCTCAGCAGAGAAGCAGCGTGGCTTCCACCGAGCTGCTTCAGCCAGAGCATGCCTTGACGGCTCCTGCCAGCTATCCCGTGGATGCTATGACGGAGTCTCAAAATTGCCACCTTATGACGCAATGGATGAATTTGAAGGTAAAGGCGGCTGTTGGCTCTGTTTATCCTACTAAACCCGGCGCAACTTTTCACTGCCGGCTGATTCTAGAAGGATATGCTAGGGTGATGGTCGATGAAATAACGGAGGGATTTGAGGACCTCCATCTTGACCACCCTACTGGTGAAGGGGAGACTAGGCTGGGTTCTGCTCTGAAGACTCCATGCCTATGGTGGAAGGAGCTCATCAACCTTCCGAACTAGACGCCTCCGCCTCCTTCTCCTCCTCCGGCAAGTCAGGGCAGTCCGCCTCCTCCACTGCCTCCTCCTTCGGCGAGTGACGATCAGGGCACTCGGCCGGCTCCTTCTCCGGCGCGTGGCGGCAGTCCGCCTCCTTCTCCGTCTGCGCCGGCGCGCCCGAGCAGCCATCCTCCTCCTTCTCCGCCTCGTCAGCAAGGGCGGAAGAGACCTGCCGCCGCTCCGGCTGCTCTGGCGCGTCGTAGTCCTTCTCCTCCGCCTCGTAAGAAAGTAAAGAAGACAACCGCTCCGTCTGCTCTGCCGGCGTCTAGCAGTACAGCCAGAGGCGGGAGGACATACAGATTCGGTCCTTCTCTGAAGACTCCAGAGAAGTTACCATACGAGAGGACCCCGGAGGAGAATGCCGAGATCGCGCGAGAAGAAGTGAGGAACTTCTTTGAAGGGGTGAAAGCAAAGAAACATCCACCTCCGGAGGAGAAGGTAGATCCGGTGAAAGCGAAGCGCACTCTGGCTGCCCTGACAAAACCACCCAAGTCTCCGCCGAAAGGAAACTATGAGCGCATTATTGGAAAGAAATTTGTCGAAGCGGAGCGGTCGGGAAGTACTGTTAGTGATCAAAGGCTGAAAGAACGACGAGATGGGAAACAAATTGCACAGCTCGGCGAACAAGCAAAGCAATCGTGCCCCCCGCTCAAGGTACCTAGCGACATCGTCGCTAATGATCCGAGGATGGTGCCCGGTTATAGCAATCTTGGAGATTACCCGCCCGACGATGTACATTATGATTTCATGGAGGTGCAGATACAAAGATACGAGTACGGGAAGCCTCTCGTCAAAGATGAAAGATCTCTACCAACGATGATGCGAAGATTGCATGATTGGTACTTGAAAATCTGCAGAGAGTCTGGGGGAGGAGTACTTTGTATGTGAGAGTTAAAAAGGAGCATGACCTCGTTGGAATTGATCTGTTGCCTGTTCCATTTGAGGAGTTCTTTCAGTTTTTCAATCAATTGGCCCTCGATAAAGCAACGGTCACCTGCTACTGTCTGTAAGTAGTACTACTTCTGTCATTAAGTCTCTCTATATAGCTCAACTCTTTCATTGCATGTATTTATAATTATCCTCACTATATTATGCAGATTGAAGATCGCCGAATTGAAGAAAAGACAAGTCGGTGATATTGGGTTCATTAACACATATCTCATAGATGAAACTGAGGTTAAATTTCATCCCACAGATACCGAGGCCAACTTGCTACGATCGTTGGTAATAAATGAAAACAAAGATATAATACTCTTTCCTTACAACTTCAAGTGAGTGTTACTGTCTTGTGCGTATTCGTTTCCCTTATATATTAGTCAAGGTTATAGTAATGTAATTGATGAGTTATGCATGCGTGTGCAGTTTCTACTATATTCTCCTAGAGATTAAGCTTGAGCAGGGACTAGTAACCATCTTAGACTCAAGACGAAAAGATCCCCAGGACTATGCGGACATGACTCAAATGCTCGAGAAGTAAGTTAAATCGATCATTATCCACCACATCAGCGACTTTGTTCATTTCCTGATATATCAAGTAATTGTTTTCTTTGTCTGGTAGGGTTTGGAAAAAATTCATGAAAAAAGCTCCGGGACTCCCAAAGAAGCAGCTGCAATTTAGACACCCGAAAGTAAGTACTATAGTAGCATGTTCCGCGCATCTCCTATTGATTCAAGCGCTAGTTTCATCAATACCATTTGGCATTCTTGCTTATCAGTTTGATTGACCTCTATTTCTTGTAAAGTGGTTGTGGCAGGAACAAGGGAATAATTTCTGTGGATACTACATTTGCGAGTCCATCCGCCACACGACCTGTGAGCGGGGCTACTCTGACGAATAATATGAAGTGCGTAAATAACAACATTCACAATTTAATTTTATTACCATCATTTGTGTTGAGTTTCATTCATTCATTCATATATATATATATATATATGTATTGACCCCCTTCTTCAAATTAGATGTTTCGGAAGCAGGATGTGATGAAGCTATGTACCTAGGGTAGGGTCATGGACCTGTCCCAACTGCCCTAGCCAAGGACATCTCTAGAACAAATCACCTTTCAATCGACTTGGAGGTGTTCCACTCGATAGACTCGAAGACACTCGACCAAGAAGCAATCACTCGACCAAGATCCAACCACTCGACGGCCAGGAGACCTAAAGGCACTCCGCACGCTAACGGTCGGTTATTAAGTAGCTTTTATGGTCATCATAGCACTTTATTAGGGGCGTTACCAGTAACGCCCGATGAGGGAGTCCTGGATTAGGGGGTGTCCGGGTAGCTGGACTATACCTTCAGCCGGACTCCAGGACTATGAAGATACAAGATTGAAGACTTCGTCCCGTGTCCTGATGGGACTTCCCTTGGCGTGGAAGGCAAGCTTGGCAATGCGGATATTTAGATCTCCTACCATTATAACCGAATTTATGTAACCCTAACCCTCTCCGGTGTCTATATAAACCGGAGGGTTTTAGTCCGTAGGACAACTTCATCATACAACAATCATACCGTAGGCTAGCTTCTAGGGTTTAGCCTCCTTGATCTCGTGGTGGATCTACTCTTGTACTATCCATATCATCAATATTAATCGAGCAGGACGTAGGGTTTTACCTCCATCAAGAGGGCCCGAACCTGGGTAAAACATCGTGTTCCTTGCCTCCTGTTACCATCCGGCCTAGACGCACAGTTCGGGACCCCCTACCCGAGATCCGCCGGTTTTGACACCGACATTGGTGCTTTCATTGAGAGTTCCTCTATGTGTCACAATCAGGAAGGATGCCTCTTCCCGTCTTTAAAGATGGCGCCATTACTAAGGGAGCCTTGGCTGTCGGCCAAACTCTCCGGCTAGGCGGTTTTCTCATGACCGCCTGTTCGGCCGTTGCGCGGACGGTGACCTCTCGGGTCATCAAAAGCAATCTTCACGTCAGCTCGGAACTCATCGAGCAGTTAGATCCAACGAGCTCTTGGATAGCATCGCTGCCTTGGGGGTCACTACGGATTATGACCAGGTTGGGCTTAAACCCGATCTAAGAGAAATTAATTCTCCCCAAGTCACCCATTGCCGTGGTAGAGGCACAGTGCGGCGACTCTTCATCTATCTTAAGGACTAGCTACGTCCGGATTCCCGATCCCTCCAAGCCGGATACCCGCGGAGGGGAGGATGTAACTCAAGACCTGAACTTAGAATCAGGCAACGGGCTAGATTCACTGGAAAACATCCAAGAATCCAAACTTCAGAGTTCGGAAACTCCTTGGCCTCTGAGTCTTAGATTGGGTGAAGTTCCGGATTTAATCCCACCCACCCACCCGAACAAAAGCGATCTATCCCAAATCAGGCAAAAGCCCGAAGAAACAATACATCATTACTGGGCGAGGTTCCTCCTGGTTATGAACAGGATAAAGGACTGCTGCGAGGAAGACGCAATCTCAATCTTCTGCAATAATTGCACAGACAAGGGAATCCTCAACGCCACAGCTCGTCGTAATCTTACATGCTTCGCTGACTTGGCGTCCATAGTACAAAAGTACTGTGCGATGGAAAGCGCCCGGAAAACTGAAACTAAATTTTGGGACAATCCGACCCTGAATAGAAACCTCGTCCAAAATAAAAGGGTGCATCATCATCAAACACCCGGGTTAAAAACCAAAAAACCAAAACCCTCTACAGGGCATGGAACCGTACTGGAGGGATGGCTTAATGGACCCTGTAAAATTCATAGTACAGAGGACGCCACACCAACTCATAGCCTTAGAGCATGTTGGATACTCTGGCAGGTGGCCAAAAGGGGCGAAGATCTCCTAATTCCGGAGGCCGCAGAAAGCCACCTCAGGGACTCCAGTACAGTCTTAACAGTCTTCGAGACTTTCGCATCAAATAATATGCGAAAAAGAACACTCCGCAGCCTCGCCGAAGTCTATCAAGTAACAACAATAAACCCATGGAGTGACACGGCTATTACTTTTAATGCCAGTGATGAACCTAAATTCCGAACAGCTCGAGCACCAGCCGCATTGGTACTCAGTCCTATAGTGGACGACTTTCGCCTCACCAAGGTACTCATGGACGGAGGCAGCGGATTGAACCTCATTTATGAGGAAACCCTTCAAAAAATGGAAATAGACTGGAACCGCATTGAGCGAAGCAGCACAACCTTTAGAGGAATAATCCCCAGTCGGGAAGCGCGCTGTGCAGGAAAAATCACACTAGATGTGGTGTTCGGCACGCCGGATAATTATAGGTCCGAAGAGGTCACATTCCAAGTGGCCCCGTTCAGTAGTGGATACCACGCTCTGCTGGGGCGGGAAGCGTTTACAATCTTCCAAGCAATACCCCATTACGGGTACATGAAGCTCAAGATGCCCGGGCTGAATAGAATCATCACTCTCGCTAGTGATCCGGACATAGCACTCCGCGTCGAAAACAAGACAGCCGCATTGGCCCTTGAGGCACTGTCCGAAGCCCTAGTGGCTGAGGAACTGACTACGCTGCGCTCCACGGTAAACAGGGACGATGTGATACTCGACAAAAGATCCAAGTCCACCTCCTTTAAACCAGCGGATGAAATAGTCAAATTCCAGGTCCATCCAATGGACCCCAATAAAACAGCTTCCATCGGGGCACAATTAAACCCCGATGTAGACGCTGCACTGCGAGAATTCCTATGGGAGAACTGGGACATTTTTGCCTGGCACCCTTCAGACATGCCAGGAATCCCACGCAGGCTGGCCGAACACAGCTTAAATATCCTAAAAGGATTCAAACCTGTCAAACAAGCCCTTCGGCGTTTCTCTGAGCCCAAGAGACATGCAATGGGAGAGGAGCTAGCCAAACTATTGGAGGCCGGATTCATCAGAGATATAAAACATCCGGACTGGCTAGCAAACTTGGTGATGGTACCAAAGAAGGACAAATCCTGGCGCCTGTGCGTTGACTTCAAAGACCTTAACAAGGCTTGCCCAAAGGATCCCTTCCCCCTCCCCCGCATCGATCAAATTATCGACACCACTGCAGGACACGATTCGTTGTGCTTCCTCGACGCATACTCCGGTTACCATCAAATCAAGATGGCCGAGTCAGACCAAGCCGCAACGGCATTCATCACCCCATACGGCCCATTCTGCTTCAACACAATGCCTTTCGGGCTCAAAAACACCGGCGCAACATATCAGCGCATGATTCAGACATGTCTGGCAAACCAGATCGGCAAAATAGTAGAGGCATACGTGGATGATGTGGTCATAAAAACAAGACATGTCGAATCTCTAGTAGACGACTTGAGGCTCACATTTGATAACCTCCGAACATACGACATCAAGCTCAACCCGGAAAAATGTGTTTTTGGCGTTCCAGCCAGAAAGCTCTTGGGCTTCATTGTATCCGGTAGAGGAATCAAAGCAAATCCAGCCAAGATCCGAGCTTTGTCACAATTGGATATCCCAAAGGACCTCAAACAAATACAAAAATTAACCGGATGCGTGGCGGCTCTAAGCCGCTTTATCTCCCGTTTGGGAGAAAAGGCGCTACCCCTCTACCGCCTCCTTCGGCGCACCGAACACTTCGAGTGGACGGATGCCGCCACGGCCGGACTCGAGGAAATAAAAGCCATATTGGCAACAAACCCTGTCTTGGCCGCGCCAAACATCAGCGAACCAATGCTATTGTACATTGCAGCAACCCATCAAGTTGTCAGCGCAGTACTCATCGTCGAGCGGGAAACGGACGGACACAAATTCCCCCTTCAAAAGCCTGTTTACTATGTGTCCACTATCCTCACCCCATGCAAATCACGGTACCCACATTATCAAAAAATTGCATATGCGGTATTCATGGCATCCCGGAAGCTACGACGCTACTTTCAAGAGTGTTCAATCATAGTAGCATCGGAAGTACCACTCAACGATATTATAAACAACTGTGACGCAACGGGCTGGATTGCAAAATGGGCCATCGAGCTCCTCCTGTTCGACATAACTTATAGGCCACGACGAGCTATCAAGTCGCAAGTTTTGGCCGACTTGACGGAGGCCGAACTCCCTAAAGAGTACGGCACATATTCAAACTGGATCATGCACTTCGACGGTTCCAAAATGTTGGCCGGACTAGGGGCCGGCGTCGTTTTGATGCCCCCCACAGGAGATACAGTTCAATATGTACTCCAGATTATGTACACGGACTCCAACAATGCAGCCGAATATGAGGCCCTTTTACATGGTCTCCGGATGGCAGTATCCATGGGCATTCAACGCCTAGAGGTGCGCGGGGATTCGAACCTCGCGATATCCCAAATAAATGGAGACTTCGATGCCAAGGATCCAAAAATGGCAGCTTACCGCAACGCCGTCCTCAAAATGTCAGCTCGGTTTGAGGGGCTCGAATTTCACCATATAGCCCGAGAAAACAATCAGGCGGCAGACGTCCTGGCATGCATCGGCGCAAAACGCGATGCGGTCCCCCCCCCAACATCTTCCTGGAAAGGCTGTTCAAGCCATCCGTAGTATGGGAAGGGGAACATGGCAATATTAGCCCGGACCCAACCGCACTGTCCGACGCCGAACAATCTGACATAATCGGAGGCTCTGCCAATGAAATCAAAACCTCAGCCCACGTACTAATGGCCGTTATCGCCCCGTGGACAGAACCATTCCTAGCCTACCTTACTAGGCAGGAACTCCTAGAGGACCAAAACGAGGCACGCTGTATAGTGCGGCGATCTAAAGCCTATAAAGTCCATGAGGGAGAACTTTATAAGAAAAGCACTACCGGAGTCCTTCAAAGGTGCATCTCCGAAGAGGAAGGGCGGAACCTGCTGACTGAAATTCATGCCGGACTCGGTGGCCATCACGCCGCAGCCCGGTCCCTTGTAAGCAAGCTTTCCGTACAGGCTTTTATTGGCCGACGGCCCGGGCGGATGCTCAGGACTTGGTCCAACGATGCGTCGGTTGCCAGCTTTTTGCAAACCAAAGCCATGTGCCACCCACCGCCCTCCAAACTATCCCCATCACTTGGCCTTTCGCGGTCTGGGGGCTTGACATGGTGGGACCCCTTAAAGGCAGAACCCACAAGAAAAAATACTTACTGGTCATGGTGGATAAGTTCACCAAATGGATAGAAGCCAAGCCTGTTAAGACGGCCGAATCCGGACCTGTGATAGACTTTATATCCGGGGTCGTACACCGTTATGGCGTCCCCCACAGCATCATCACCGATAATGGCACGAATTTACGGCCGATGAGGTAAAACTCTGGTGCAAAAACATGGTCATCAAGCTCGATTATGCTTTCGTCTATCATCCACAAACTAACGGTCAGGTCGAACATGCAAATGGTCTCATCATGAGCGGCATCAAACCCAGATTAGTGCGGTCCCTCAAGGAATCTAACACGCACTGGGTTGAGGAGCTCGACTCCGTACTCTGGGGGCTGCGGACCACGCCGAATCGCACCACCGGATACACACCATTTTTTATGGTGTACGGCACAAAGGCAGTCTTGCCCTGCGACATAATTCATGACTCACCTCGAGTGCGCATGTGCGAAGAAAGGGAAGCCGAGCTCGATCGGCAGGACAGTTTGGACGCCTTAGAGGAGGAGCGCGATGTGGCAAAAGCTCGTTCCGCATTCTATCAACAGCAGGCTCGAAGATATCAAAGCAGAGAAGTGCGGGCCAAAAACTACAACGTTGGCAAATTAGTTCTACGCCTGCTGGACAAGAAAAAGGACAAGCTGAAGCCCAAGTGGGAAGGTCCCTTCATAATCGACCAAGTCCTGACTGGTGGAGCATACCGCCTGCGAGATGCGTCGGATAACCGACTCGAGCCGAACCCATGGAACGCAGCCCATCTCCGAAGATTCTATGCCTAGCGCCGGACTCTATGTTTGTCTCCTTCCTCTGTCCATTTTTTACATTTTCTGTCTTACATTTCTCTCCTTCCCCTTTTTTCTTTTATAGCCCTTAAAGGCTCCTCAAGTGACGTGCTACTCGCGCTCACTAAACCTGGGGGCTTCTTTAACAGAAGCTTATTTATACGGGCTTCACGCCCACCACATGTGTCAAACTTCCGCATGTACCTTTTCTTCACCATTATATGCATCGATATGACTTAAGTTTTGGCCAAGCTGGGTTGCCTGGCTCCTGTGCTTACCCCTACATTCCCGATTGTTCGGCTAGGTGGTAAAGGGAGCACCTCTGTGATTGTTACTGCCGGATCAGTCGGATGTGTACCTCAGACTGGGTGAAGCCGAAAGCTAGCGTTCTTAAGGGAATATTCGGTCGGTGAACTAAAAGATGACCTTTTTTACTTATTTATATATATGCCCCCAGATGATTTTCCTGCGTTTGCAGTCCGAACATGCACTTTAGGGCATGCCTCCCGGAGAAAGGAACCCCTAACGGAACTATTCTCTCTGGAAGATGTTTCTTACTGACCATGTAATATAACATAACTAGTTGGGCACTTGTCTGATAAAGCACTAATGACCCCTACACCTGGTCTCCATGCATACCCCGGTTCTTACATAACCGGTAGGGTATTCGGACACACTCCGGACCGTCAGGTCCTAAGGTTGAAGCGAAAAGGTCGGCAACGACAAACGATCTACAATCCGGCTAGAAGGCATTACACAAGTCAATTAAAAATTACATAGTCACTCTGACTAATTGTATTCCTCTTCAATACCATCTAACAGGCTTTCTAACTTACAGTCCTGCTGGGAATACTTTGTGGCCAATTCTACTTGGCCATACACTAAGCTTACAGGGATCTCCTTCCCGTCAGGCCCCACAGGTCCGACCTCGGCCATGTGGTTTGGGTCAGACTTCGTGTACCGCGTCTTCACCATGGCCCAGGCCTCCCTAGCGCCTTGTCGGCAGGCCGATATCTTCCACAACCAGAAGCGCCGCCGAGCTCCCTTAAGCTTCTCCGAAAGCTCTCCAAGGCCATAAGGCTTGGGCAACGCCTCGCATCGCCTGCCGAACTCGCCCGTGCAGTTGCGAGAGCTCGGGAAGAAGGTCACCCGTAGAACCGGGCATCTCCTCTGCAGGACGACCCGTTAGCATACCTACAGACATTACTCTGTTAGTCAACTTCCTCACCGAACTCTTTTCTTTCAAAGATTCGCTTAAGCACTTACTAAATATGCCGCGTAGAGTCCGACAGCTGGCCACGAACATCTTTAAGTTCAACGTCCAGCTTGGTGTTGGCATCCTGAAGATCATTCTTCTCCCGCCTCACCCTTGTCAGCATACTCTCACCGGCCTTTAGCCGGCGTAAGAGTTGTTGCCTCTCCGGATCCAGTCCGACGCCATCTGCAATATGATTTGTCAGATTTACACCCACGCCGCACTTCACAAAATACTAATATTTCGAAGTGTATCTTACCAGAGGGGGTCTCTTTGGGCTCCCCTTCCGCGGCTAGTGCGGCCTCCAGTTGGGCTTTGCACTCTTCCAGCTCCTGGGACAGTACGGTATTCTTCTCTGTAAGAACCTGCATAACAAATGATCCTTAAATCAGTTACTCTAACTGTTTCAAGTCTCGGGGGCTACTGGTATATATATATATTTACCAAAATTTTCTTACCCATATGTCTTTTACATATTGCTCTGTGGCTCTGGCTAAACCATTTTGAGCGGCACGGAGGTACGCATCTCCCGAATTGAAGACATCTAATGGCTCTTGGGAGAAACAAGCGTCGTGAAGAACTGTCCGGCGACACCTGTGGTTCATGGCACTCTCCACCTTAGAATTGGTGGCAGACAGCCTGTCCGCATCCTCTGTCGGAGGAGCGTCTGGTGCGCGCCTTGTGTTCGCTTCCGCTTCCGGGCCAGGCGTTGGAGCCTGGCTGGTGGAGGCGCGATTGGCAACCTCTCCGGATATAGCCCGGCGAGGTCTCTTCGTCCTGAAGATAGCACGAACGTTAATATGCCCTGAAGGAATAACACCAGGGAAAAAGAGGGTGCGCTATACCTTTGCGCCGGCGTCTCAGTCTGGACTACATTCCTTTTTACCCCACGAGGCCCTGCGGCCCCTCGTTGGCTAGCCGCCGCAGGTTCGGCCTCCCGCCTCGGAAACCTCCCCTGCAAAACACGGTCGTTGTCAGGAATACTGAAATGCGTGAGAATGGATTCCTTCTCAAGGGGATGAGACTCCGCTCTCTGTTACCTGGGAGGCCGGAATTAACCCTGGGTAATCAGCTGTAATGGCCACAAAGGAATTGTGCTTGCTTAGCTGATGAAACACCCCGTCAATCAGCTCCACCGATATGTCCGGATCCTCTTCGGAGTCCGGATCGGGGGACCATTCTGGATCCTCGGGCTGTGGGGGACGGCTGTTTATATCCTTTACTTCCTGACGCAGTTCCTGCGTTGAAATTGTTGGACTACATATTTAATCATGGGAATATAAAACGGATGGGTAAGCACAATTTTCCACTTACCCAACTCGGAGGGTTGTACATAGTAAATCCGCCCTGTGGGTTGACGCGGAGGAATTCCTCCTCTTCTCCCTTGTACAAAGAGGATAAGGTCTTTACTAGAGCGGCAGCTGAGGCTGGCCCCTTACGACCGTAACGGGTGGCGTCATCCTCCCCGTTAAAATCCCACATGGGGTGGCCTCTATATTGAAGCGGCTGCACCCCCCGCATAATGCATACAACCATGACTCAAATCATGGTTAGTCCGGAATGAGCCAATAGTCTAATCCGACCCATTAGGTGAAGGACGTCCCTGTCGCCTTCTCTCTGAGAGCTCCGCGGACGCCAGCTTAGGCGTTTCTTTAAGGGAGCACTGTTGAATTCGGGGAGACCGACCCGGATAGGATCCGGCAGCGGGACATCATCTATATAAAACCATTCTGAAGGCCAGTCCTCGGAAGCCTTCTTTGGGGTTCCGGATAGATATCCGGTCCCGGCGATACGCCACACTTCGGCTCCGCCCACTTGATATATAGACCCCTCTTGAGAGCGGGGCACCAAGCAGAATAACCTCTTCCACAGCGCGAAATGAGCCTCAACACCCAAGAATAGCTCGCAAAGGGCGACGAAGCCCGCGATATGCAATATAGAGGCGGGCGTGAGATTGTGCAATTGGAGGCCGTAGAACTCCAGAAGCCCACGGAGAAATGGATGAATTGGAAATCCAAGTCCTCTTATTAGATAAGGGACGAGGCACACCCGCTCTCCTTTGGAGGGATTGGGGGTGCTCTCCGCTTGCTCTCCACCATTATAGGTGGCGAGTCCGGCTCGGACCGGGACCATATAGGCCTGAGGGAGAAATACCTTGGCCTGAAGCGACACTAGCTCGCTGTGCAGAATGGAGCACCTCTCCCAGTCTCCAGGTTTAGGACTGGAAGGGCGAGAGGAGGAGCTGTGACGGCTTGCCATGTTGGAATGGACCTTTGCTGGAGGCGCTCTAATGATTACTCGCGGGGAGGAGAAGGTGTGATTTGGATCTGAATCCCCATCCCATTAAATAGGCGGATCGTTTATGCGGCTAGGGGTGTGAATGTAAAAACACCCTGACTTTTCGCATTCGTTTGACACGTGGAAGACGGCCATTATTGGGCGTGGAAGCCAAGGTGCGCTACATTACGAAAATCGGACGTTATTCAGCAGGTACACGGAATTTGGAGAAGAACCCGCCTTGCAATGCCGAAGACAATATGTGCGCCGGACTCGTCGTCATTGAAGCCTGGTTCGGGGGCTACTGAGGGAGTCCTGGATTAGGGGGTGTCCGGGTAGCCGGACTATACCTTCAGCCGGACTCCGGGACTATGAAGATACAAGATTGAAGACTTCGTCCCGTGTCCTGATGGGACTTTCCTTGGCGTGGAAGGCAAGCTTGGTGATGCGGATATTTAGATCTCCTACCATTATAACCGACTTTGTGTAACCCTAACCCTCTCCGGTGTCTATATAAACTGGAGGGTTTTAGTCCGTAGGACAACTTCATCATACAACAATCATACCGTAGGCTAGCTTCTAGGGTTTAGCCTCCTTGATCTCGTGGTGGATCTACTCTTGTACTATCCATATCATCAATATTAATCGAGCAGGACGTAGGGTTTTACCTCCATCAAGAGGGCCCGAACCTGGGTAAAACATCGTGCTCCTTGCCTCCTGTTACCATCCGGCCTAGACGCACAGTTCGGGACCCCCTACCCGAGATCCGCCGGTTTTGACACCGACACCCGACCTTAATGTATTTAAAACCCTGCACAACTGAGGATCGGAGGGGTCGGGCGAACTCTATATAAGCCACCCCAATCCTCAGTGTAAAGGGTTCGCACCCCTGAAATTCATACACGCATAATCCAGTCAATCGCCTCCGGGCTCCGAGACGTAGGGCTATTACTTCCTCCGAGAAGGGCCCGAACTCGTAAACCTCGTGTGCTTACAACTACTCCATAGCTAAGACCTTGCCTCTCCATACCTACCCCCCGTACATTACTGTTAGGCTTAGAACCACGACAGTTGGCGCCCACCGTGGGGCAGGTGTTTTAGCGATTTGTTGGAGGAGTTGCGATCTTTTCCGATCCAAATCATCATGGTTTCTGGCGGAGTTTTGGTGGAGGGCCGCGAGATCCGTCTCGGCGCGCTCACGTTCATCGCCAACGACTCCGCTTGGCTTCAGGAGGCTCCGCTCGACATGGACGCACTCCCTGTCCGCGGGGCAACGCACTTTCGTGCGTGCGTCCCGGTGTCCTCTTGCGGCAACCGTCGACCCACTATTGGTCGGCTCCTGTGTTGTCCTCCCTCCCTGTTTCCCGCCGGCGCAAGCGCTCCGGTCGGTCGAGACTTTAGCGGTGGGTGAGACACGTGGTGGCACGCCAGTTGGCCACCCCTCAAGTCGCGGCGATCGAGCCCGACGAATCCCTCTACGTCCTGTTCGACCTGTCGACTGGCTCCGCAAAGACCGCATCCGAGTGCGACAGCAGTGATCCGGCGGCGGAGGTTCTGATGGTCGATGGACCACCCAGTCCTCCCGGTTTTCCCCGCACCGACGGAGGCGCAGGTGGAGGCGACCCGTCGCGTCCCCATGAGGAATATCTCCCCAAGCCTCTCACGTCGCTACAGAGAGAAGAACTTCGTCGTCGGAACATGGATGCACTGCACACTCCTATCGTTGGAGAAACCCCCGAGGCTCATGCCTTGGAGGACGCGCGCCTGGCAAACTTGGCTGAGCACACTCGACTGGAGAACCTCCAGCGAGCACTTGACGAGCGTGCGCGACAACGGGTTCCAGAATCCAGTCGACGTCAGCTCTTTCCGCCCCCGCAGGTATATCGAACTCCGATTCAGAATTTAGCAGCTGCAGCCCATATAGCAGAGTCGATTCAGCCTTCCCAGTCGGAGGCTGGCAGAGGCTTGCTGCAGATCAGAGCATTACTCCGGGCAGCAGGAGACCAGAATTCCGCTGTCTCTCAGTCAGGAACAGGATTCATAGCAGATCCGTTGCTGCAGACACAGTCCAGTCGGCTCATAGCCCAAGATCGCCCCCGAGGCATGAGGGACGTGGGGACCGGCGTAATCAGTATGGGAACCGTGAGCAGTATGTCGAGTGCCCACCCCTCCCCCGAGGAGCGGGTCGTATGTGCCTCGACAGCAGGATGACAGGTGCCCTCATAGTGTTGGGCGAAGGATTCCAGTCGACCCCAGGGAACCAGGCTTTGATGCGAGATCCATTCTCGTTCAAGGTTTGGTCGATAGGAACAGAGCTCACCGAGAAGGTCATGACAGAGAAGCACCTACCAGCAGCAGAGTACATATTTCGGGGCCAGAGTGCTTTAGTAGAGCCATCAGGGCCGCTGTGATTCCTCCAAACTTCAGGTTGGCGACTGGAGTCAGTAAGTTCACTGGTGAATCCAAGCCCGATACTTGGCTTGAAGACTACCGAGTGGCCGTCCAGATTGGCGGTGGCAATGATGAAGTGGCCATGAAGCACCTGCCTCTCATGTTGGAGGGCTCGACCAGAGCGTGGCTGAATCAGTTAGCACCCAGCAGCATTTACACTTGGGAAGATCTCGCCCGAGTGTTTGTCACCACATTTGAAGGAACATGCAAGCGACCGACAGGGCTGACGGAACTGCGGTCTTGCGTGCAGAAGCCGAATGAAACTTTGAGGGATTACATCCAGAGATGGATCACGTTACATCACACGGTAGAGAATGTGCCTGACCACCAAGCAGTCTGTGCCTTTAAAGAAGGCATCAAGTACAGAGAACTGAATCTGAAATTCGGTCGAACCGGAGATAGGTCTCTAAATCGGATGATGGAGATTGCCACCAAGTACGCTAATGGTGAAGATGAGGATCGACTCAGGAGTGGCAAGCTCAAGTCAGTCGCTCAAGAATCCAGAGGAAATTCCAATCGGAAACAGAAGCGGAAAGCCGAGCCAGCTGCTCCTGGGGAAGGCTTGGCTGTAACTCAAGGAAATTTTAAGGGGAAACCCAAAGGACCTTGGAACCCCAAGAAAGTTAAAGACCAAGACGGAAATGATGTGTTGGATTTGCCATGTCACATCCACACCAAGAAAGATGAAGAGGGTAAGTTCATTTACCCGAAACATACCACTCGACAGTGTCGGCTCTTGATCCAGCAGTTCCAGGGCAAGCAGCCCAAAGATAAGGAAAAGGAGTCGGACAAAGTTGAGGACAAGGAAGACAGTGATGATGGATACCCCCAGGTCAATTCCACCCTGATGATTTTTGCTGATGTTGAAAGCAAAAGTCGACTGAAAGTTATCAACCGTGAGGTGAATATGGTTGCTCCGGCAACACCCAGTTATCTGAAGTGGTCTCAGACTGCCATCACATTTGACCAGTCCGATCACCCAATGCACATTTCCACCCCTGGGAGGCAAGCTTTGGTGGTCGACCCAGTTGCCGAAGGCACTCGACTGACCAAAGTCTTGATGGATGGCGGCAGTGGTTTGAACATACTGTATGCTGAGACGCTGAAAGGGATGGGCATTCCGATGTCCAGACTCAGTACCAGCAACATGAGTTTCCATGGAGTCATTCCTGGGAAGAAGGCTGAGTCACTCGGCCAGATTGCTCTTGATGTGGTTTTCGGTGATTCCAAGAATTACCGCAAAGAAAAGTTGACGTTCGAAGTTGTAGATTTCCAGAGTGCTTATCACGCTATTTTGGGCAGGCCGGCTTATGCACGCTTCATGGCTCGACCATGTTATGTGTATCTCAAATTGAAGGTGCCTCCCAAAGGTGTGATCACTGTTACGGGCAATCGGAAGAAAGCAGAAGAGTGTTTTCAGAAAGGTTCAAAGATCGCTGATGCTCAGATGGCAGTGGTGGAGCTGCAGGAACACCAGAAGACTGCAGACCCGAGTGATTTGTTGCGAGCCAAGAAGCCCGCTACAGAATCGGCTTTTCAGTCGTCTGGCGAAACGAAGCCGGCTCACATTCACCCGACCGATCCCAGTGCTGCTCCGACTCATATCTCAACAACACTCGACTCCAAATAGGAAGAAGCGCTCATCGAGTTCCTCTATGAGAACTGGGACATTTTCGCATGGAAGCCTTTGACATGCCGGGTGTTCCCAGGGGACTGGCTGAGCACCGCCTACGAGTCGACTCAAAAGTAAAACCTGTCAAAGAACATCTCCGACGGTCCGCCGTCCAGAACAGAAAGGCTATTGGTGAGGAGGTGGCTCGGCTCTTAGCAGCAGAGTTCATCCGAGAGATCTACCACTCCGAGTGGCTCGCCAACGTTGTCATGGTACCCAAGAAGGACAAGTCACTTCGCATGTGCATTGACTTTAAACATATCAATCGGGCCTGCCCGAAAGATCATTTTCCTCTCCCCCGCATCGACCAGATAGTCGACTCGACTGCGGGATGTGAGCGACTGTCTTTTTTAGACGCCTATTCCGGGTACCATCAGATCCGTCTATATGGGCCTGACGAGATCAAAACAGCTTTCATCACTATCGGTCGGCTTTCGGGTGCTTCTGTTATGTTACCTGCCATTCGGCCTCAAGAATGCCGGAGCCACATTTATGAGGATGATTCAGAAATGTTTGCTCACTCAAATCAGTCGGAATGTGGAAGCATACATGGATGATATTGTGGTCAAGTCACGGAAGGGTTCCGACCTGCTGACTGACCTTGCTGAAACCTTTGCCAACCTTAGGAGGTATGATATCAAGCTTAATCCATCAAAGTGCACATTCGCAGTTCCTGGCGGAAAGTTACTCGGTTTCCTCGTTTCCGAACGGGGAATCGACGCCAATCCGGAAAAAGTCGGTACTATACTCCGAATGAAAAGTCCTGTGCGAGTGCACGACATCCAGAAGCTTACTGGTTGCTTGGCCGCTTTAAGTCGATTCATCTCTCGTCTCGGTGAAAAGGCATTGCCTCTTTACCGATTGATGAAGAAGTCAGACAAGTTTGAGTGGACTCCTGAAGCTGATGCAGCGTTTGCAGAGCTCAAAGCTCTCCTCTCCACCCAGCCGATGCTTGCTGCCCCCAATAAGCAAAGAGCCTTTGCTACTTTACATCGCAGCCACGGGACAAGTCGTCAGTACGGTACTTACGGTCGAGCGGGAAGAAGAAGGAAAAGCCTTCAAAGTTCAGCGCCCAGTATATTATATTTCTGAAGTTTTGACCCCATCGAAGCAAAGATATCCTCATTATCAGAAGCTTGTATATGGGATTTATATGACCACAAAGAAGGTTGCTCACTACTTCTCTGATCATTCCATTACAGTCGTCAGCGACGCTCCATTGTCAGAGATCCTGCACAACAGAGATGCAACTGGTCGAGTGGCAAAATGGGCGATTGAACTCCTTCCTCTAGATATCAAGTTTGAGGCAAAGAAAGCTATCAAGTCCCAGGCAATAGCAGATTTCGTCGCCGAGTGGATTGAACAGCAACTGCCGACTCAGGTTCACTCGGAGCATTGGACCATGTTCTTCGACGGTTCCAAAATGTTGAATGGTTCCGGTGCCGGGGTAGTATTGGTCTCCCCCCGAGGAGATAAGCTCAGATATGTCCTTCAAATCCACTTTGATTCCTCCAATAACGAGGCAGAATATGAAGCACTTTTATATGGGTTGCGCATGGCCATTTCACTCGGCGTCCGTTGCCTCATGGTCTATGGCGACTCAGATTTGGTGGTTAATCAGGTGATGAAGGAGTGGGACGTCAGAAGTCCATCCATGACTGGTTATTGCAATGCAGTGAGAAAGCTGGAGAAGAAATCCGAGGGGTTAGAACTTAATCACATACCCCGACTGAAAAATCAAGCAGCTGATGATTTGGCAAAAATAGGTTCCAAAAGAGAAGCCATTCCCAGCAATGTGTTTTTGGAACACATCCACACACCATCAGTTCAGGAGGATCCCTTCACTAAAGAGGCCCCACAGCCAAAAAGTGCCACGGATCCGACTGAAGTTGAAGTTCCAGCTGTGGTCGACCTGATCATGGAAGTCTTGGTCATCACTCCCGACTGGACAATACCGTACATCGCGTACATCCTAAGGAAAGAACTCCCAGAGGACGAAGAAGAGGCTCGACAGATCGTCCGTCGATCCAAGGCCTTTACAGTCATAAAGGGACAGTTGTATAGAGAAAGCGCGACTGGAGTCAGTCAGAAGTGTATAACACCAGAAGAAGGTCAGATGATCCTTGATGATATCCACTCGGGGACCTGTGGTCATCATGCGTCCTCTCGGACCATTGTGGCTAAAGCATACCGAGCGGGATTCTACTGGCCAAGAGCGAATGAAATGGCGAAAGAGATAGTCGACAAATATGAAGGATGTCAGTATTACTCCAATATGTCGCACAAGCCCGCGTCAGCCCTGAAAACCATTCCACTCATCTGGCCCTTCGCTGTTTGGGAGCTGGACATGGTTGGACCACTGAGAACGGGCAGGAGTGGCTTCACTCATGTGCTAGTAGCAGTTGACAAGTTCACCAAATGGATTGAAGCTAAGCCTATCAAGAATCTTGACGCTTGCACTGCTATCAGTTTCATCAGATAGTTGATATTCAGATATGGAGTTCCGCACATCATCATCACTAACAATGGGTCAAACTTCGATTCCGACAAATTCAGGGCCTTTTGCGCCTCTCAGGGCACACGAGTCGACTACGCTTCGGTCGCTCACCCCCAGTCGAATGGACAAGCGGAAAGAGCAAACGGCTTAATTCTCAAAGGACTGAAACCTCGATTGATGCGCGATCTCAAGCACGCAGCAGGTGCATGGGTCGACGAGCTTCCATCAGTTCTTTGGGGATTGAGGACAACCCCGAACCGATCGACCGGAAGAACCCCATTCTTTCTGGTCTACGGGGCCGAAGCAGTTTTGCCGAGTGACCTGCTTTACAACGCACCCTGAGTCGAGCTCTACTCTGAAGATGAAGCAGAACAAGCCCGGCAGGACGCAGTCGACCTCCTGGAAGAAGAAAGAGAAATGTCCATGATCCGATCGACCATCTATCAGCAAGACTTGCGTCGATTCCATGCCAGAAATGTGAAGAGTCGAGCCTTCCAAGAAGGAGACTTGGTCCTCCGAGTGGATCAACAAAAACCACACAAACTCGCTCCTAATTGGGAAGGTCCCTTCATAGTCACCAGAGTCCTCCACAATGGAGCGTACCACCTTTATAATGTCGATCGCCAGATTGATGAGCCACGAGCATGGAATGCGGAGCTGCTCCGCCCCTTTTATACTTGAATTCTCACTCGGATGAGATGTAATAAGAAAAACTTATGTAGTTTATTTATCAAAGACAAGAGCGTTATAATTTTCCTAGTGATTGTTATTGTTTTTGTTTGCTTGGGAAATCCCCCAGCGGGTGGCTTAGCTGCGAATCCGTTTCGCCTATGTTTGTAAAAATAATTTCCTACCGAGTGGTGAGCCAGCCTTCCACTCGGGGGCTTAGCTGCGAACCCGTTTCGCCTATGTATTTGAAAATCCTACCGAGTGGTGAGCCAGCCTCCCACTCGGGGGCTTAGCTGCGAACCCGTTTTGCCTAAGTATTTGGAAATCCTACCGAGTGGTGAGCGACCCTCCCACTCGGGGGCTTAGCTGCAGTCCAGTACTCGCCTAAGTATTTGAAAATCCTACCAAGTGGTGAGCGAGCCTCCCACTCGGGGGCTTAGCTGCAGTCCAGTACTCGCCTAAGTATTTGAAAATCCTACCGAGTGGTGAGCGACCCTCCCACTCGGGGGCTTAGCTGCAGTCCAGTACTCGCCTAAGTATTTGAAAATCATACCGAGTGGTGAGCGACCCTCCCACTCGGGGGCTTAGCTGCAGTCCAGTACTCGCCTAAGTATTTGAAAATCCTGCCGAGTGGTGAGCGACCCTCCCACTCGGGGGCTTAGTTGTAGTCCAGTACTCGCCTAAGTATTTGAAAATCCTACCGAGTGGTGAGCGACCCTCCCACTCGGGGGCTTAGCTGCAGTCCAGTACTCGCCTAAGTATTTGAAAATCCTACCGAGTGGTGAGTGACCCTCCCACTCGGGGGCTTAGCTGCAGTCCAGTACTCGCCTAAGTATTTGAAAATCCTACCGAGTGGTGAGCCAGCCTCCCACTCGGGGGCTTAGCTGCAGTCCAGTACTCGCCTAAGTATTTGAAAATCCTACCGAGTGGTGAGCCAGCCTCCCACTCGGGGGCTTAGCTGCAGTCCAGTACTTGCCTAAGTATTTGAAAATCCTACCGAGTGGTGAGTGACCCTCCCACTCGGGGGCTTATCTGCAGTCCAGTACTCGCCTAAGTATTTGAAAATCCTACCGAGTGGTGAGCCAGCCTCCCACTCGGGGGCTTAGCTGCAGTCCAGTACTCGCCTAAGTACGAAACACATCACAATCCTCAAGGACGACGAGGTGCAGGTCGACTGCAACCTTCTCCTTCGGAGCTGCGCGATAAATACAACGCGCGCTCCATCCCTATCCGCAAGGACGACGAGGTGCAGGTCGACTACCACCTTCTCATTGGGAGCTTCGCCACAAATACAACATGCGCTCCATCCCACTCTGCAAGGACGACGAGGTGCAGGTCGACTGCCACCTTCTCCTTGGGAGCTTCGCCACAAATACAATGTGTGCTCCATCGCCGACCCGCAAGGATGACGAGGTGCAGGTCGATTTCTACCTTCTCCTTCGGAGCTGCGCCACAAATACAAAAGTTGTCTCGAGTGAAGAATGAGTTCCACTCGACGGAGGATTCATGAAGATATTCAACGATAAACCAAGTTTAGATAAATCCTAAAGGTTCCGGACCACAGATCGAAGTGCTCGGGCATTCAGCCCGAAAGAGTTTAATGGTTACAAAAACCACTCGGCATTCCGAGGCAAATTTAAGGTGGGGCATAAAAGTTTGTTCACTCCGCAGGAGGAGGACTGGCAGGCTCGACGAACTCGTCCAGGTCGACGCCGTCGGCGATTCGAGTGGCTGCAGCGATGAAAGTCTCCATAAAAGATCGGAAGTCATGCTTCTGGGTGTTGGTGACCTTGATTGCTGCCAGCTTATCTTGTCGCACCTCCTTGCAGTGGACACGAACCAAAGACAGAGCCACATCAGCACCACACCGGGCAGAAGATTTCTTCCACTCCTGCACTCGATCAGGGATCTCGTTAAGTCGAGTCATCAGGGACTCAAGATCATTCTGGAGCGTGGCCTCTGGCCAAAGTGCCGGGTTGATCCGTGACGTGGCGACCTTCAGTCGAGCCAAGTAGTCCTCAACACCGCCAATACAGGATTCCAGTCGGAGCAGATTCATGGCAGTTTCATCTTTCACGGGAGAATTGATTGGGTCCAAACCAGGCTCAATCCGCCCAGTCTCCTCCTCGAAGTTTTGGCAAAGCTCTGCATTCACGGTCCAGGGATAAGTCAATTTTCGTACGCTGAGTCGACAAAAACATCAGTCGGAACAAAATGTGTACCTTCAAGCTTGATGAACAACTTCTTGGCAAGGCTCCTCAGATAGCTCTCCAGATCGTCCCTCCTGTGAGCGATGCCTTCCATCTTCTCGTACAGGTTGATTGTCCTTTTTCAAGTGCGTGCACTCCTTGTTGGCTTCGTTCAGAGCAGATTTCATCTTGGTATTCTCTTCTTCCAACTGGCCGACATAAGCCAGTTTCTGTTCAGCCAGAGCGGTTCTGTCGTCAGCTTCCTTTTGAGCAGCAGCCAAATCCTGATCCTTCTTCGCCAGAGCTTCTCTCAGTTTTTCTGCAAAGAAATGGTGCTTGATTCAGAAAGAGCAGAAGGGTGCTCAAGCCTAAGACAAACCAGTCGACAAGCTCGTCTTACCATTGGCGTCGTCCTTGGCCTTTTGCAGCTCTGTCTTGGCCAATTCCAAGTCAAGGTTCAGCTGGATCTGCTGTTTCTCCAAGTCAGCAAAGCGATCTCCAAGATCACAAGATTTCTGCAATCAGGGAGGAGAGGTTATTTTACAACAAAAAACGATAGAGACAATAAATACTAAGACTACGGTCGACTGCCCGCGGTCCACCATAGTCTCGGGGACTACACCCAGTGGGTGCACTTTGCGTGCCCCCACCGGTTATGATCCCACTCGACTGGCCCGCCGGAGTCGAGTGCAGGGAGTAAAAAAAGGGAGAGAAATAAGAACTCAGACCATAGAATTCAGACCATAGTCGACTGTCAGCAGTCGACCGCGGTCTCGGGGACTACACCCAGTGGGTGCACTTGGCGTGCCCCCACCGGTTCTGATCCCACTCGCCCAGACCGAGCAGAAGAGACAAACTACCAGTTCGGTTTACACTCGACGCGGCCAGACCACATCGAGCGAAAGAATCAAAATACAAAGACTACAGTCGACTGCCAGCAGTCGACCGTAGTCTCGGGGACTACACCCAGTGGGTGCACTCAGCGTGCCCCCACTAGCTCAAAAATTCAATCGACGCACCCAGTGGGTGTACAGATGCAAAGATTTTCGGAAAGAGAGTCTTCAGATAGCATATGCTAATAGAACAAGTGGCGACCAACTAACCTGGACGTTGCTTTGGAGAGCCGAGCTGGCGTCGTAGGCGGCCTGACTGGCGTCTCGCACCGTCTTCATCTTCTCCATCATAATGCCTGCCTGGCGTATGGCTTCCTTGGCAGCATTCACTTCGTCCTCTGGGACATGATGGGTCGCAAAAACTGAAGGTGGGTCGACAGGGGCCTGAGCAGTCGACGAAGAAGGCAAGGCACTCGACAATGGCACGGCGAAGGTAACAGAACCCCGATTGGCATCACCAGCGTCCTGAACGATTGGTTCCGCCCTCGACGTCGACTGTGGCACCTTGCTTGCAGGAGCTTGCCTATTTTTCCTCGTCAAAGGCCTCTCGGGCTCTTCATCATCATCATCGGGGAGCTCAATAATGTTAGGAGCTGTTTAAAGTTCAATCGCCAAAATCACATCACCCAATGGTACACATTGCAGTTGAGTCGACCAAATAAAGACAGAATGGCAGAAATCATACCCAGATTGGAAGTAACTGCATCCTCCATTACCTCATCATCGTCCCTGTAAGCTGAGGTCCCGGAAGTAGCAGCGCTGCCAGTTCCAAAGTTCGTCCGGTTAAATCAAGAAAAACAAACAGCACGGGGCATCGAGTGAATACAAAGGGAGACACTCACGCAGAAGCGACGGGGATGTCAATCTTAATCTTCGGCAATGCCTTCCGAGGCTTCTGCTCTGCAACTTTGGGATGCTTTGACGCTTTTTTAGTTGGAGTTGGCGAAGAGGTCCGAGGACGCTTTGAAGACTGACCAGCCTGAGCAATCGCCTTTTCACGGGCGCTCGGTTGTTCTTGGTCAAGCTTGGACCGCCTCTCCCTGTGAGGAGGCGACTCGACTTCTTCTTAGTCACTTGAGTCGTCGCTTTCTTCGTCCCCTTCACCGTCAGAATCCCATTCGCTACTGTCGCCGCCGCTCACCTCTCCTTCCGGGTCCTGCTCTTGCTCTCCGTTAGGCATTGAATACATTTCGATAAGGGCCTAAAAGAAAGCAGAGAGAACAAAGTCAGTCGATGCAGTATAGGTAGCTGCGCGAGTGAATTCATATTACAATCAAAAGCTCAAAATCGGACCTTCTCTGGTACATGGGACTGGTCGAATGGAGGAACTCTCCTGGCTCCCCAGGGGTTGTCCTTGTTTCCGGTCATGCCCGACAGCCACTTCTCCAGTGTGTCGTCATCGACCTCCTCCGGGTGAATCCGAGTGGAGTCATCAAGACCCAAATACATCCACATTGGATGGTCTCGGGCCTGAAGAGGCTGGATGCGCCGCTGAAGGAAAACCTCCAAGAGATCCATACCGGTGACTCCGTCATGGATAAGCTGGACCACTCGTTCGACCAGCACCCTAACCTGCGCCTTCTCCTCCGGGAGCACCTTCAAAGAGGAGGGTTTCCTCACTCGGTCCATGGTAAAAGGAGGGAGGCCAGTCGATTGGCCTGGCGTCGACTGGTCTTTGCAGTAAAACCAGGTCGACTGCCATCCACGAACCGAGTCAGGAAGAATCATGGCTGGAAAGGAACTTTTCCCTCTCATCTGAACACCAAGACCCCCACACATCTGAATCACTTGTGTTCTCTCGTCACTCGGATTGGCCTTTTTCACCGTCTGAGAACGACAGGTGAAAATGTGCTTGAAAAGACCCCAGTGAGGCCGACAACCCAAGAAATTCTCGCACAAAGACACGAAAGCAGCGAGATACACGATTGTGTTGGGAGTGAAGTGGTGGAGTTGTGCCCCAAAGAAATTCAAAAATCCCTGAAAGAAAGGGTGAGGAGGCAAGGAAAATCCACGATCGACGTGGGTGGCAAGGAGAACGTGCTCACCCTCCCGAGGTTGCGGCTCGGACTCCTTCCCCGGAAGCCGCACCGATCCATGGGGGATCAACCCTCCTTCGGCTAGGTCGTCAAGGTCTTCTTGGCGGATCGCCGAGCGGATCAAGTCGCCCTGGATCCATCCCTTCGGCAGACCAGCTCGCGAGGAAGATCAACCCCGACTGGTCGCCTTCCCCTTCGCCTTTGTCGTCGCCTTCTTCGCCCGCTCCAAAGCCGACGTCTTCTCCTTCCCCATCGTCGCCGGCGAGACGCATACGGAGCGGCGGCGCTGGGGCAAGAGCGAGCTCGACGAAGAAGCTTGAAGAGGAGAAGAGGGAATGGGAACGCACTGTTCAAGAAACCCCCGTCCGACGCCTTATATGAGGTCGCTTCTGAGTGGCTGACTGGTAGGCCCGGGCGGTCCTATCAAATCCCGTAACAATCGCGCGCACGATACGTGGCGAAAAAGGTGGCGCGGAGATCAAGGCGGCTCCGCCCTATCCCATCCGATTACTGCGGCCTCCCCCATCCCGCGCGCTTCCCAAAATCCGAATCCTGCGAAATCTGCGGGCAACAGAACAACTTGTCAGACGGAAGATCTCCTCCACGCCGTCACTCGGAGCCTTTCAAGTAAAGAAACTCATTTGACAAGAAACTAAGAATGGATCAAGGCGACTGAAAAGGAAGTTGCTGTCACCACTCAGGTTCATTGATCCGAAACGAGATATGCTCATGGCATGAAAAATGAGTCGGAGAAGTTCTCAACTCCTTCCCCACACAAACCTCGATCCATTCGGGGGCTAATGATGAAGCTATGTACCTAGGGTAGGGTCATGGACCTGTCCCAACTGCCCTAGCCAAGGACATCTCTAGAACAAATCACCTTTCAATCGACTTGGAGGTGTTCCACTCGACAGACTCGAAGACACTCGACCAAGAAGCAATCACTCAACCAAGATCCAACCACTCGACGGCCAGGAGACCTAAAGGCACTCCGCACGCTAACGGTCGGTTATTAAGTAGCTTTTATGGTCATCATAGCACTTTATTAGGGGCGTTACCAGTAACGCCCAACCTTAATGTATTTAAAACCCTGCACAACTGAGGGCCGGAGGGGTCGGGCGAACTCTATATAAGCCACCCCCTCCTCATTGTAAAGGGTTCGCACCCCTGAAATTCATACATGCATAATCCAGTCGACCGCCTCCGGGCTCCGAGACGTAGGGCTATTACTTCCTCCGAGAAGGGCCCGAACTCGTAAACCTCATGTGCTTACAACTACTCCATAGCTAAGACCTTGCCTCTCCATACCTACCCCCCTACATTACTGTCAGGCTTAGAACCACGACAGGATGAACTCCTAGCACCAGCTCGCATGCGAGCAATTCAAGAGGAATTGGAGGCATTCTTTCTTGACCACGTGATCGCTGAAGACGGAGAATACTATGTGGACCATGAGTCCGTATGTTAGGAGATTATATTTGTAAGAGATAATTATTGTATATATGTAGCCGGTAGTGTCGGATAGATATATGAGAACTTGTTGTTCGACCAATCTCTCGGAGAAGGAGAGGTGGTCGATATCACTTCTCTCTGTATGCATATATGTTCATGACGATCTTCTGTTTCCTTCGTTTGCTTACTAGCTAGCTAGCGTGTCTAGTCCTCTCTATACATATGTATAGTACGTAGCATCGACCAAGCACGGACATAAGAGAGGACACTTCTCTCTATTAATTATAGCTAGCTAACACAATATATGAAACACCTAAATTAACCCCCCAAAACCCCCCAAACCCCCCCCCCCCACCTTTCAAAAAAAAAACAAAAACCCCAGCCACAGAAATGCTGACGCGTGGATGCCTATTGGTCCCGGTTGGTGCCACCAACCAGGACCAAAGGGTCTCTTGCCTAGGCTCCGCGCACAGGCCACGTGGAGGCCCATCTATCCCGGTTCTGGATTGAACCGGGACTAAAGGGACAGGGCATTAGTACCGACCCTTTAGTCCCGGTTCAGGAACCGGGACAAAAGGCCCTTACGAACCGGGACAACAGGCCCTTTTTCTACTAGTGTACCCATCACAATCCCTATCTCTCGCATTACATTATTTGCCATTTGCCTCTCGTTTTCCTCTCCCCCACTTCACCCTTGCCGTTTTATTCTCCCTCTATCTCCTTCTCCTCCCTCTCTATTTGCCTTTTTTCCCTCACCATGTCAGAACCAAAAAGAGTTGGGGGTTCTCTCCCAAGTTCTAGTGCTTTAGACAATCCTGCTATCTTATCTAAACTCATAAATTGGAATGCTATAGAACAACTTGTCGGAGTTATCAATGAGAACCTTAGTAATTTTGATGAAGATCGATGATTCTGGAATTTTTCGTTATTTACTTGATGAATTTTTGAAATATGCTTGGGATAGGCTGTTAAGGATCCGGGCTAGCTATGCACCCCAATATAAAATTGAGGTTTACTTAAAAAGCTTTTATGTTGGGCTACCCGCTTCGTTCAAACAAGTTTTAGATTCTATTTTCGAGGGGGGGTTTTCTTGAAGGGGACCCCATAGATACCTATGAGAGGATGAAAACTATATTTGCACACCCCATTAATGAGAAAGCTGAAATCACATCTCTCTTGCTTTCTTACCAAAATGAATCTATTAAAGAGATAAAAGCTAGCCTAGATGCCAATTTCCGCAACATTCTTAATCTTTATTCTACCATTAATGGACATGTACTTTGCCAAAATAGAAATATTAATTCCATAGATAACAAGTTTTCTCTCTTTTTCTCTAAAACCAAAGATGGCAATACCTAGATTTATCCTCGCTTTTATGCCTAGCTAGGGGCGTTAAACGATAGCGCTTGTTGGGAGGCAACCCAATTTTATTTTTATTCCTTGCTTTTTGCTCCTGTTTAGTAATAAATAAATTATTTAGCCTCTGTTTTGGTTGTTTTTTTTGTGTTTAATTAGTGTTTGTGCCAAGTAGAACCGTTGGGAAGACTTGGGGAAAGTCTTGTTGAACTTGATGTAAAAAACAGAAACTTTAGCGCTCACGAGAACTGCTGTCATTTTTATTTGGAGAGTTCTATTTAGTTAATTATTTTTTCAGATGATTAATAGATAAATTCCTCACGTCCAGAAATTTATTTTAGAATTTTTGGGGTTCCATATCTTGAGCTAGCTACAGATTACTACGGACTGTTCTGTTTTTGACAGATTCTGTTTTTCGTGTGTTGTTTGCTTATTTTGATGAATCTATGGTTAGTAAAATAGTTTATAATCCATAGAGAAGTTGGAATACAGTAGGTTTAAAACCAATATAAATAAAGAATGAGTTCATTACAGTACCTTGAAGTGGTCTTTTTTTTCTTTCGCTAACGGAGCTCACGAGTTTTCTACTTTAAGTTTTCTGTTGTGAAGTTTTCAAGTTTTGGGTGAATTCTTGTGATGGATTATATTCTGGTGAGTTCTCGCTACTTCAAGTTTTCAAGTTTCGCTAACGGAGCTCATGAATTCTTGTGATGAATTCTTGTGATGGATTAAAAGATCTAACAGAAGTTGGAATATTTTGTTTTCAAGTTTTGTGTTGTGAACAAGGAGTGGAAAGAGCCTAGGCTTGGGGATGCCCATGGCACCCCCAAGATAATCCAAGGACACCAAAAAGTCAAAGCTTGGGGATGGCCCAGAAGGCATCCCCTCTTTCGTCCACTTCCATCGGTAATTTACTTGGAGCTATATTTTTATTCACCAACATAATATGTATTTTGCTTGGAGCGTCTTGTATTATTTCTGTCTTTGTGTTTTAATATGCCACAATCATCCTTGATGTGCACACCTTTTGAGAGATCCATACAGGAATTAAAATTTGATAGAATACTCTATGTGCTTCACTTATATCTTTTGAGCTATGTAGTTTTGCTCTATGTGCTTCACTTATATCTTTTGAGCATTATAATTTTGCTCTATGTGCTTCACTTATATCTTTTGAGCTATGTAATTTTGCTCTATGTGCTTCACTTATATCTTTTAGCGTTATAATTTTGCTCTATGTGCTTCACTTAGATCTTTTAGAGCACGGTGGTGGATTTTTTTAAAGAAACTATTGATCTCTCATGCTTCACTTAAATTGTTTCGAGAGTCTCTTAATAGCATGGTAATTTGCTTAATAATAATATGCTTGGTATTCAATATTTGTGAAACTTTCTTTTGATTGTGTTAAATACTAAGAAAAGATTGAAACATGATAATTGTTTTGAGATATGGAGGTGATAATATTAAAGTCATGCTAGTTGAGTAGTTGTGAATTTAAAGTATACTTGTGTTAAAGTTTGTGATTCCCATTGCATGCACGTATGGTGAACCGTTACGTGATGAAGTTGGAGCATGATTTATTTATTGATTGTCTTCCTTATGAGTGGCGGTCGGGAACGAGCGATGGTCTTTTCCTACCAATCTATCCCCCTAGGAGCATGCGTGTAATACTTTGCTTTGATAACTTCTAGATTTTTGCAATAAGTATATGAGTTATTTATGACTAATGTTGAGTCCATGGATTATACGCACTCTCACCCTTCCACTTTTTCTAGCCTCTCTAATACCGCGCACCTTTCGCCACTATCATACACCTACCATATACTTTCCTCAAAACAGCCACCATACCTACCTATTATGGCATTTCCATAGCCATTCCGAGATATATTGCCATGCAACTTTCCACCTTTCCGTTTATTATGACACACTCCATCATTGTCATATTGCATATCCCGGTACACCGCCGGAGGCATTCATATAGAGTCATATTTTGTTCTAAGTATTGAGTTGTAATTGTTGAGTTGTAATAAAAATAAAAGTGTGATGATCATCATTTTTAGAGCATTGTACCAAGTGAGGAAAGGATGATGGAGACTATAATTCCCCCACAAGTCGGGATGAGACTCCGGACGAAAAATAAAAGAGGCCAAAGAAGCACAAAAAAAGAAAAAAAGGCCATAAAAAGGGAGAAAAGGCCCAAATAAAAAATGAGAGAAAAAGAGAGAAGGGACAATGTTACTATCCTTTTACCACACTTTTGCTTCAAAGTAGCACCATGATCTTCATAGTAGAGAGTCTCTCATGTTATCACTTTCATATACTAGTGGGAATTTTACATTATAGAACTTGGCTTGCATATTCCAATGATGGGCTTCCTCAAAATGCCCTAGGTCTTCGTGAGCAAACAAGTTGGATGCACACCCACTTAGTTTCTTTTGATGAGCTTTCATATACTTATAGCTCTAGTGTATCCGTTGCATGGCAATCCCTACTCACTCACATTGATATCTATTGATGGGCATCTCCATAGCCCGTTGATACACCTAGTTGATGTGAGACTATCTTCTCCTTCTTGTCTTCTCCACAACCACCATTCTATTCCACCTATAGTGCTATATCCATGGCTCATGCTCATGTATTGCGTGAAGATTGAAAAAGTTTTGAAAAAGTTAGAGTATGAAACAATTGCTTGGCTTGTCATCGGGGTTGTGCATGATTTAAATACTTTGTGTGGTTGCCGGGGTTGCTGATCCACGGGCACCTATGGGACCGGCGGACCGGGTCCCTTTCGGTTCGGCGGGGGGCGGAGGTCGCGCAAAGAGCAGATCGATGCGAAGCACGCGGGCGATTTACCCAGGTTCGGGCCGCACGGATGCGTAAAACCCTACTCCTGCTTTGTGGTTTGGTATTGATTTCTAGCTCGGGAGCGCGGAGTGCTACAGTACACACCGGCGGCTAGCAGGACCGAGCATGAGTGTTCGGACTGGCTCTCCCCCCTCCCCCGTTGCACATGGGCCTCCTTTTATATGCAAGGGGTTACCGACATATGGCAATGGAGGTAAAGGGCAAAAATGGAAAGGTGCTGTGGTGGGTACAGCTACCTGTTACAGTGTTATCATACCTAACCCTGGCGGCAAGGGACAAGGGCATTAATTGCCCGTCTGTGTCGCCTAAACAGTACCGAAAGGGACCGCTAGGGACGTCACCGTTTGCCACGATGGTTATCTTGTCAGCGCCTGCTTGCCACCCGGCACCCCTAGCTGCACGGCCCCTGCCACGTGCGCTCGGGAGGGTCCCAGAGCGACACGCGGTGGGAGTGCTGGAGCGCGGGCGCGAAGTGGGGGTTTCCTGCGGCAAGATCCTTGCCGCGGTCGTCGTCTTGTCGTGTTCGGGAGCTCGTCGCTCACCGGGCCTTGCCGGGACGCGCGGTGCATCGCGGCAAGTTTTCTTGGTATGCCTTGGTTGGCCTTCCCGGCAAGCTCCTCTTGCCGGGGTCTTTGGATGCTTTTGCTAGCCTTCCCGGCAAGCTCCTCTCGCCGGGGTCTTGTTTCCTTCCCGGCAAGCTCCTCTTGCCGGGGCCATGGTTTGAGTATTTTGTTCTTGAATGGCCTTCAAAGTAGTCACGGAGGGTCTTGGCGGTCACCCGGCAAGCCTTGCCGCGGGATGCTGCGACTGCCCGTGCACAAGTTCGGGGTACTGGGGTACCCCTACTCTAGTACACCGACAGGAGCCCCCGGGTCTGGGCCAGACACGGTGCCGAGCACTGTTGGGCCAGGCCCAAAACAGTGCACGGGCACGCGCGGCCTAGGTCACGCCGCATATCTCTCCGCTTCCACCGCGCACGCCCAGAACGGCACGCGTCAAACGCGGCGTCGTGGGTGACGTGGGCGGCGTGCGCGGGGCTAAGCCCCGCGAGCATGCGTCAGGCCATGATGAAGGGAACGGTTCACGCCCTCCTCCCAAAACGGAGGTAGGCGTGGGGGCGTGGTGCATTTACTGGACGGGGCCGGTGCGCGGTTTTTCGAGGTGTCCACTCCCCGCGATCACGGGGTTGGGCGAGGCCGCCTCGCCCGTCGCCTTGGTTCTGCATTCCCGCCACGCGGCTCCCATGCGCTTGGGGTCGCGGACGGTGGATGCGGGAAGATTGGGCCGTCGCGAGCAGAGGCAGCGGGTCGGCCCCGACTCCCTGCTCTTCCCGTGCCTTGATTTGTTGAGCGGGGCGGCCGAGCCCCCACCTCGCTCCTTTATAAAGAGCGGGAAGGGAGCGCAGCAGTCCGCACTCTCTCATCTCCTCCTTTCTTCAGCTTCTGCTCCCCTTTCTCTCATTCGCCATGGAGAAAGGGAACCCTGGCCCTTCATCGGTGGCGGCGAGGGTCGCTGCCAGATAGCGCGCCCCTTCCTCTCCCGCTCCTGTGGTGGCAGAGCCAGCCATAAGGGGAAGAGGGAGGGGGCGAGGTCGTGGATGAGGTCGAGGACGAGGTCGAGGCGCTCGGGGAAGAGGCGGACGGGGCGGCGCGCCGGCTTCGCTTCCGCCGGCGGTTCCTCTCCCCACGGCGGTCCATATAGGGGACGACCCTTGCGAGTTCTTCGTCAAGCTGCGCCGGGCGCCTCGTCGTCGCCTCCGGCTTCCAGCTCCGTTCGCGAGCGCGATGGAGCCGGACCCGCCCGAGACACTGAGACTGCACATGAGGGGCTGTGGGATCAGCGGCACACGAGTCCGCGTTGTATTCCCAGCCCCTAATGTGATGTATCTTGATCGAGGGTGGAAGACGTTCGCCCGTATCCACAGCCTGATGGAGGGGTTCACCCTCCATTTCAAGTTGATGGAGGGCGATCTCCTCTCCGTCAAGGTCTTCGGGTGCTTCGGCACTCGGGCGAAGTGCTGCGTGGACAGCTCCTCCGATAGTGAAGGCTCCCCCTCGAGCGACAGCGACGATGAGGGTAGCGGGCGCGGGACGGCGGGTCCGACTAGGTGTCGGGCGCCGCTCCGCGCGGCACCGATGACCCCATCATCCGTGTCGCCGGCTCCGTGAACTCCCCGGGGTCGTCTCCTTGGGCGGCTAGCGTAGGGAGGCTGCGGAAGGGGAAGAGGCTGGCGACAAGGCCGTCAGGTCGTAGTACGAGGGCGTGGTGCCTTCGACAGCGTGCTGACGTCCTGCCGCCCCGTCTTCGAGCCCCGCTTCCGGCGTCGCCATCACCGCCCAGCCTTCGGACGGCCTCCGGGATGTTCTCTTGGTGTCTTCTGGCACCCGTAGCTCGCCTAGGCACTCCTTTTGCCCTTTTCGCCCCCTTGACCTACCTCCTGAAGAGAGGGACAGGAAAGGGATTACGGGCATCTTATCTTTTTAATCTGTAAGCCTCCGGGCCTTAGCTGCATCTAAAACTTGTAATCCTCTCTTTCATGTTTTTCATCCTCTATGGACTGTACCTGAGTGGGATGTTTTTTTAATGAAAAGGGGATGCTTGCCGGGTTATTTGTCTCGCGGGTCGAACCCACGCCAAGGAGCAAATCCTTGGTATCCTTCGGACAGACATTTCATCCCCCCGCAACAGGCCCTGCCGCCTTCCCACGTCGCTCGACCTTTCTCACACCTCTGACGGAGGCGGGAACGAGGTGGGTGCGGCCCCCTCGTTTCATCCCTTTGCTGTCGCGACTACAACCAAACTTGGCCCCGGGAACGTGCCCCAGGGCCTAGAGTTGAGGGAGCATGGCAGTTTTCGGGAAGAAACGTGGTTTCGCATTCCCCAGTCCATAAGAGGATGCATGATGAGGGACGAAAGACTTATCTGATACCGCAGCCCCCGGCAACTCTGGCTTGCCGGGGCCCGGGTGCCGGCGCGCCCTTCTTCTCCTTTTCGTCCTCAAGCGGTCTGGCCAGGATATGCAAGCCCTGCGAACGAAAGAGAAGCAAAGGGACGGACACTCGACCTCTAAGCTAGGGGTTAGCCGCTGTTAGGCACTATCAACCCTAACCAAGGACGAGGCTCGACCTAGCATGCATGCTATAACCCCGGGGTGTCAGCGCTTCATTTACTTGTGCTCAGGGTCTGCGCCTGGCTTTGTACAAAGGATTACATGCAACAGCGGAAAGACTTGTACAAAAGGGTGGTTGCCGGACAGGGTCCGACAACCGCGCCTTACGGGTAAAACTTTCGAAGATGCTCGATGTTCCAGGAGTTGCTCACTGGAATGCCATCTTCGGTCTCAAGGCGGACAGCGCCAGGCCTAGTGACTCGTTTCACCCGGTAAGGGCCTTCCCACTTCGGCGTCAACTTGTTGGAATTCTTGGCGGACTGAACGCGCCGAAGAACAAGGTCGCCTTCCTCGAGACTTCTGGCGTTAACTTTGCGGCTATGGTAGCGGCGCAAAGCTTGCTGGTAGCGAGCAGCTCGCACAGCAGCCTGAAGACGGTCTTCCTCAAGGAGCAGCGCGTCATCTTGTCGCAGCCGCTCTTGCTCGAGCTCATCATAAGCGAGCACTCGAGGTGACCCATATACGAGTTCTGTGGGGATAACTGCTTCTGCTCCATAGACTAGAGCAAAAGGTGTCTGTCCAGTGGCTCGATTTGGCGTCGTTCTGATCGACCAAAGAACCACCGGTAGCTCCTCGATCCAGTTTCTTCCGCACTTGTGCAGCCTGTCGAAAGTTCTGGTCTTGAGCCCGCGCAGCACCTTAGCATTTGCCCTCTCCGCTTGACCGTTGCTTCTCGGGTGAGCAACAGAAGCGAAGCAGACCTTGGCGCCAAGATCTTGGACGTACTGTGTGAAGGTGCGGCTCGTAAATTGCGTGCCGTTGTCGGTGATTATCCTGTTAGGGATTCCGAAGCGGCAAACAATCGACCTGAAGAACTTGACTGCTGACTGTGCTGTCACCTTCCTCACTGGTTCCACTTCCGGCCACTTTGTGAACTTGTCGATTGCCACGTACAAGTACTCAAAGCCCCCAACAGCTCGGGGAAAGGGGCCGAGGATGTCGAGCCCCCAGACCGAAAATGGCCAGGATAAAGGGATCGTCTGGAGAGCTTGAGCCGGCTGGTGTATCTACTTGGAATGGAACTGGCATGCTTCACACTTGGTTACTTGTGCAGTTGCATCCTGGAGGGCTGTTGGCCAGAAGAAACCTTGCCGGAAAGCTTTACCGACAAGTGCTCTTGCGCCAATGTGGTGACCACATATGCCTCCATGTATCTCTGCCAACAGCTTTTGTCCATCTTCCCGGGGAATACACTTCAATTTCACACCGTTGAGTCTTCTTCTGTACAGTGTCTTGTCGACAAACTGGTACATACTTGACTGCCGGGCTACTCTCTCCGCTTCTTCTTGCTCTTCGGGAAGTCCTCCTGTCTGAAGGAAGTGGACAATCTGCTGCGCCCATGCTGGAGCTTGTGGCTCGACAACAAGGACTAAAGGCAAATCTGCTGCTGCGGGAACATCCGCTTCCACGGCAAGAACCTGCGGCTCTGCCGGAGCTTGACGTTCCCCGACAAGCTTGTCGGAGCAAAACTTGTCGGGAGCTTCTGCTTCAACGGAACAAACCCTAGGGCTTGCCGGAGTATCCTGCTCCTCAGCGCTCTTGGTGTTGATCTTGCAGACTGCTGCGGGAATATCCGCTTCTACGGCAAGAATCTGCGGCTCTACCGGAGCGTGACGTTCCCCGGCAAGCTTGCTAGAGCAAAACTTGTCGGGAGCTCCTGCTTCAACGGAACCAACCCTAGGGTCTGCCGGAGCAGACTGCTCCTCAGCACTCTTGGCGTTGATCTTGGGGACCTTCTTGGCGGCGGCTTCGGGAAGCTCTGCCGGCAAATAGTCACCCGAAACCAACTTCCTCTTCTTGCTCTGTCCAGTTGATGGTGTTACGGACGGCTGAGTCAGCTTGAGCACAAAGATCCCTGGTTCCACAGGTAACTTAAGTGCGGCACACTTTGACAGGCCATCTGCAATGGCGTTCTGAGCTCTTGGAACATGCTCCATTTGTAGGCCGTCAAAGTGTTCTTCTAGCTTTCTCACTTCGTCGACGTAAGCTTCCATCAACGGACTCTGATAACTCTTGTTTACTTGGTGGACGACAAGCTGTGAGTCACCCCTGACAATGAGCTTCTTGATCCCAAGGTCTGCCGCGATTCGGAGACCGGCAAGCAAGCCCTCATATTCTGCAGTATTGTTCGTTGCTTGCTCCTTGGGGAAGTGCATCTGGACTACGTACTTGAGGTGCTCTCCGGTGGGTGCGATAAGCAGCGCACCAGCGCCGGCGCCTTGCAGCGAAAAGGCACCGTCAAAGTACATCAGCCACTCTTTGCTTGCTTCCTTGTCGGGGATGCTTGTTTCTGGAACTTCTTCATCTGGTGTTGGCGTCCATTCTGCTATAAATTCTGCCAATGCTCTGCTCTGAATAGTTGAAGTGCTTTCAAACTTGAGGCCAAAGCTTGACAGTTCCAGTGCCCACTCAACAATCCTGCCTGTCGCTTCTGGATTCTGCAGTATCCTCTTCAGCGGAAAGCGAGTGACAACTGTGATCTCATGTGCTTGGAAGTAATGGCGCAGCTTTCTCGAGGCCATGAGAAGGCCGAAAAGCAATTTCTGCACACCAGAGTACCTTGACCTAGCCCCCTGCAGAAGGGAACTGACAAAGTAAACTGGGCGCTGCACCATCTTCTTGTGTATCTCGTCGTGTATCTGCGCAGATCCATCTTTGTCGGGACCAGAGCTTGTCGGGGAAGCCCCCTGCTTGTCGCTGGATGCGCTTGCCGCGGTTGCTGGCTCATCATCTGCCTCCCTCTCTGCTACTAACGCAGCACTAACCACTTGATTGGTTGCCGCTACGTACAGCAGCAACTTCTCTTGCGGTTTAGGTGCGACAAGTATTGGAGGGGAGGACAGGTATCTCTTCAGGTCTTGCAGCGCAGCCTCCGCTTCCGGAGTCCATTTCATTGGACCTGCCTTTTTCAATAATTTGAAAAACGGCAGGGCGCGCTCAGCAGACCGAGAGATAAACCTGCTGAGAGCAGCCACGCAACCGGCAAGTTTTTGTACATCCTTGACGCGCTTTGGTGCTTCAATCTGCTCAATGGCCTTGATCTTGTCGGGGTTGGCTTCAATTCCCCGCTGAGACACGAAGAACCCGAGAAGCTTGCCGGAGGGAACTCCAAACACACACTTCTCAGGGTTGAGCTTGAGGCTGATCTTGCGCAGATTTGCAAAGGTCTCGTCTAAATCTTGAATCAGGGTTGCTCTGCCCTTGCTCTTGACCACTATATCATCCATGTAGGCTTCCACATTTCTGTGTATTTGTGGCTCAAGAGCAACATGGACTACTCTTGCAAATGTCGAACCAACATTTTTTAATCCGAAAGGCATCCGCACGAAACAGTACGTGCCACATGGAGTAATAAATGCGGTCTTCTCCTCATCCTCTTCTGTCAGGAAGATCTGATGGTATCCTGAGTATGCGTCAAGAAATGAAAGCAAATCACATCCGGCTGTGGAGTCAACAATCTGGTCAATGCGCGGCAAAGGAAATGGGTCTTTGGGACAAGCTTTGTTAACATCGGTAAAATTGATACAAAGTCTCCATTTCCCGTTTGCCTTGCGCACGACTACAGGATTGGCCAACCACGTGGGATGGAGCACTCCTCTGACAAGGCCTGCTGCTTCCGGTTTCTTGATCTCTTCTGCAATGAATTCTTGGCGCTCCACTGCCTGCTTCCTGACTTTCTGCTTGACGGGCCGCGCATGGGGACAAACGGCAAGGTGGTGCTCAATCACTTTCCTGGGAACACCGGGGATGTCAGACGGCTGCCACGGAAACACGTCGACATTCGCCCGCAGGAAAGTAACGAGCGCGCTTTCCTATTTAGGGTCGAGCGTGGCACTGATGGTGAAGGTACCACCAGTGCCGTCCTCCTTGGCGGATACCTTCTTCGTCTCTGGCGGAGCTGCCATCGTCTTCTTGCACTTGCCGGTGGAGCTCGATGGTGCGCCCTCGACGGCAGTGCAGCACTCCGAAGAGGTGCGCTTGCCGGAGTGGGCATCAGAACTCTTGCCGGACTTGGTCTTCTTCCCCCCGGGAGCTTCAGCGGCAAGTGGATTGCGATCTGCCGTGGCTGCTGCTTCCCGGTAGATCTTGTCGGCACAGATAAGAGCATCCTTCTTGTCGCCGGGGACAGAAATGACGCTTATCGGGCCTGGCATCTTCAGCACGTTATATGCGTAGTGAGAGGCTGCCATGAACTTGGCGAGTGCTGGACGGCCAAGTATCCCATTGTAAGGCAATGGAATATCGGCAACGTCGAATGTGACCTTCTCAGTCCTGAAGTTTAGCTCGCTGCCAAATGTTACCGGCAGCGTGACCTTCCCCTTCGGCTTGCTCCTTCCCGGATTGATTCCTTGGAATGTGCCGGTCTCTTCGAGCTCGCTGTCAGGGATTTGGAGTTTCTGGAGTACAGCGGAGGAGATCAGGTTCAAGCCGGCCCCGCCGTCCACTAACATCTTAGTGACCTTGAGGTTGCGGATAGTTGGTGATACCAACATCGGCAAACACCCGACCGCAGTTGTGCGATCAGGGTGGTCCTCAATGTCAAAGATGATAGGCGTGCTGGACCACTTCAGAAGCTTGCGCGATTTGACAGGTGGTTCCGCTGCATTGACTTCCCGCGCCCACTGCTTGAGTTGGCGGTGTGAAGTGTGCAGAGAAGCACCGCCGTCAACGCACAAGACCTCTGTGGCTTTCTGAAACTCCTGCTCACTAGTCTCGACATCATCCATGTCTTCGTCGTTGTCGTCGTCTTCATCGTTGTCGCGGCCGCGGGGAGGCCTATCTCCTTGCCGCTGCTTGGCCTTGTCGCAGCGTCCTCCCCGGCCGGCGCGCTTCTTGCCAGATTCTCCAGCACCACCTTGGGCCCTCTCCTTGTCGCGCCGCTCGTACTCAGCTTTTTGCTGCTGCACAAGCTGCTCGACTTTTTTGCAGCTCCGGAGGTCATGGCCCTTGGTACGGTGAATCTTGCAGTATTGCTTGTCGGAGCCGTCCTGCTTGTCGGCGGCCGCCACAGCCTAGCAGTTGGCGCACGCGGCAACCTCCTTGCCGGAGCTACCAACCTTGGCTCCTTGGCGCCACCGTCGCTGCCGGACTGCTCAACAACCAGCACCTCTTTGCCCTGCTTCTTCCTGTTCCGCCGCCGGTTTCTCTTTGCCGGGGCAACATCCTCACTGTCAGATCCCCCTGCCCCAGTCTTTCTCCGGGGAATCTCCTCCCTTCCTCAGCGCATGCACACTTGTCGGCCAGGGCATATAGCTCGCTGACGTCCCGAATCCTGCACATCGCCATCTCCTCCCGCATCCTGCGGTTACGCACGTTCTGATGGAACGCGCTGATTACCGCGGCAGGGTGGATATTTGGGATGTTGTGCTGTACACGGCTGAATCTCTGGATATACTTGCGCAGGGGCTCTCCTTCCTTCTGGACGAGCAGATGAAGATCACTCTCTTGGCCATGAGGTTTGTGGCCGCCTGTGAAGGCGCCGACAAACTGATGGCATAGATCAGCCCAGGAGGATATGGAGTTGTCCGGCAAGTGCATGAGCCAGGACCTGACGTTGGGCTTGAGCACCAACGGGAAGTAGTTGGCAAGGATCTTATCGTCCCGCCCCCCAGCAGCCTGCACCGCGATGGTGTAGATGTTGAGGAACTCCGACGGATGCGACTTGCCGTCGTACTTCTCTAGTACATCTGGTTTGAAATTCTTCGTACTGGGCCACTGGACTTGCCGCAGCTCACGAGTGAACGCAGGGCAACCTACCACGTACGGCAAGTCGCCTGGTTCCCCTGGCGCATGCATGTCAATAGAGGGCCCAGCGCGCTGGTCTGATTGACGCCGCGCTTCTCTCCGGCGCTCGATGCGAGTACGAGCGTCTTCTTGTTGTCGTTCTTGAAGAACTTGGCGCTGATCGCGACGAGCTCGCGGATCTGACGACGCGGTGGAGTCGCTGTCGAGGTGGACCCGGCGAGTCGGCGATCTTGGCCTTCGGGGTGGAGAGTGCACAGTAGTTGCACCCCCACCAGTCTTGTCGTCTCTGGCTCGTGCCTGGCTGGCTTGCCGCGGCTGAGATGTGCTCGGCTGCCGTGGAGTGTCGCCGTTGGCGAAGCCGATGAGACTCTGGATAGTGGCCCTCCAGTCGTCGATCTTGTCCGCCGCTGGAGGGTAGTCTAGGAGCAGCTGAGCTCGCGCCAAAGCTTCTGCTGCAGTGGCGGGTGGCGGTGGCGAACGGTGCGAGGAGCGGGATATGCTCGGACTTCTAACTACGTTAGAAGGAGCAGTATCTCGTCCAGGCGACCGTGTCTCGCTCGCGCCAGCAGGTTGACGTGCATGGTGGTCCTGAGCGCTCCGAGATCCACCAGCTCGATCTTGATCTAGCGAACGCATGGTACCGTGGGTACCATGACGCTGCCGGTCCTGCGGCTCCTGAGATGGGCGCGGTGCATGCACGGACGCCGAGGTCTTGGAGTGTGCCCGGTCATTGTGGGAGCCGGCTACGCTACCGATGGGCGGCGCAGCCTTGTCCTGGGACCTGGCAGCACCGTGAGTTCCCTCGTCGACGCGTGCCCTTTCGCCGGTGCCTGCCCCACCAACCGTTTGCTCCGGCGGTGGCTGGCTCGGCGCGGACGGAGCAGCCACCTCCGAAACTTTCTTCTTCGGCGGCAAGTTGATGAAGATGATGAAGATCTAGCTCGCGAGAACGCCGGATCTGGTTCACACAACTTCGACGCCCCCTACCTGGCGCGCCAGAGATGCCGGGGTTGCTGATCCACGGGCACCTATGGGACCGGCGGACCGGGTCCCTTTCGGTTCGGCGGGGGGCGGATGTCGCGCAAAGAGCAGATCGAGGCGAAGCACGCGGGCGATTTACCCAGGTTCGGGCCGCACGGATGCGTAAAACCCTACTCCTGCTTTGTGGTTTGGTATTGATTTCTAGCTCGTGAGCGCGGAGTGCTACAGTACACACCGGCGGCTAGCAGGACCGAGCGTGAGTGTTCGGACTGGCTCTCTCCCCTCCCCCGTTGCACACGGGCCTCCTTTTATATGCAAGGGGTTACCGACATATGGCAACGGAGGTAAAGGGCAAAAATGGAAAGGTGCTGTGGTGGGTACAGCTACCTGTTACAGTGTTATCATACCTAACCCTGGCGGCAGGGGACAAGGGCATTAATTGCCTGTCTCTGTCGCCTAAACAGTACCGAAAGGGACCGCTAGGGACGTCACCGTTTGTCGCGATGGTTATCTTGTCAGCGCCTGCTTGCCACCCGGCACCCCTAGCTGCACGGCCCCCTGCCACGTGCGCTCGGGAGGGTCCCAGAGCGACACGCGGCGGGAGTGCTGGGGCGCGGGCGCGAAGTGGGGGTTTCCTGCGGCAAGATCCTTGCCGCGGTCGTCGTCTTGTCGTGTTCGGGAGCTTGTCGCTCACCGGGCCTTGCCGGGACGCGCGGTGCGTCGCGGCAAGTTTTCTTGGTATGCCTTGGTTGGCCTTCCCGGCAAGCTCCTCTTGCCGGGGTCTTTGGATGCTTTTGCTAGCCTTCCCGGCAAGCTCCTCTCGCCGGGGTCTTGTTTCCTTCCCGGCAAGCTCCTCTTGCCGGGGCCTTGGTTTGAGTATTTTGTTCTTGAATGGCCTTCAAAGTAGTCGCGGAGGGTCTTGGCGGTCACCCGGCAAGCCTTGCCGCGGGATGGTGCGACTGCCCGTGCACAAGTTCGGGGTACTGGGGTACCCCTACTCTAGTACACCGACAGTGGTGAAGATAGAGCATAGCCAGACTATATGATTTTGTAGGGATAACTTTCTTTGGCCATGTTATTTTGAGAAGACATAATTGCTTTGTTAGTATGCTTGAAGTATTATTATTTTTATGTCAATATAAACTTTTGTCTTGAATATTTCGAATCTGAATATTCATATCACAATTAAGAAGATTTGCATTGAAATTATGCCAAGTAGAACTCCGCATAAAAAATTCCCTTTTTATCATTTACCAACTCGAGGACGAGCAGGAATTAAGCTTGGGGATGCCTGATACGTCTCCAACATATCTATAATTTTTGATTGCTCCATGCTATATTATCTACTGTTTTGGACCATATTGGGATTTATTTTCCACTTTTATATTATTTTTGGGACTAACCTATTAACCGGAGGCCCAGCCCAGAATTGCTGTTTTTTTGCCTATTTCAGTGTTTTGAAGAAACGGAATATCAAACGGAGTCCAAACGGAATAAAACCTTCGGGAACGTGATTTTCTCACCGAACGTGATCCAGGAAACTTAGACCCTACTCCAAGGAGTCAAAGAGGCGGTCACGAGGGTGGGGGCGCCCCCCTAGGGCGCGCCCCCTGCCTCGTGGGCCCCTCGATGCTCCACCGACGTACTCCTTCCTCCTATATATACCTACGTACCCCCAAACGAACAGATACGGAGCCAAAAACCTAATTCCACCGCCGCAACTTTCTGTATCCACGAGATCCCATCTTGGGGCCTGTTCCGGAGCTCCGCCGGAGAGGGCCGTCATCACGGAGGGCTTCTACATCATCATAGCCTCTCCGATGAAGTGTGAGTAGTTTACCTCAAACCTTCGGGTCCATAGTTAGTAGCTAGATGACTTCTTCTCTATTTTTGGATCTCAATACAAAGTTCTCCCCCTCTCTCGTGGAGATCTATTCGATGTAATCTTCTTCTTTTTGCGGTGTGTTTGTTGAGACCGATGAATTGTGGGTTTATGATCAAGTCTATCTATGAATAATATTTGAATCTTCTCTGAATTCTTTTATGTATGATTGGTTATCTTTGCAAGTCTCTTCGAATTATCCATTTGGTTTGGCCAACTAGATTGGTAGTTCTTTCCATGGGAGAAGTGCTTAGCTTTGGGTTCGATCTTGCGGTGTCCTTTCCCAATGATAGAAGGGGCAGCAAGGCACGTATTGCATCGTTGCCATCGAGGATAACAAGATGGGGTTTATTTCATATTGCATGAATTTATCTCTCTACATCATGTCATCTTGCTTAAGGCACTACTCTGTTTTTAACTTAATACTCTAGATGCATGATGGACAGCGGTCGATGAGTGGAGTAATAGTAGTAGATGCAGAATCGTTTCGGTCTACTTGTCACGGACGTGATGCCGATATACATGATCATGCCTAGATATTCTCAAAACTATGCTCAATTCTGTCAATTGCTTAACAGTAATTTGTTCACCCACCATAGAATATTTATGCTCTTGAGAGAAGCCACTAGTGAAACCTATGGCCCCCGGGTCTATTCTCATCATATTAATCTCCATCACTTTAATCTTGTTTTGCTTTTTACTTTGCCTTTTACTTTTTACTTTGCATCTTTATACCAAAAATACCAAAAATATTATATCTATCAGATCTCACTCTCGTAAGTGACCGTGAAGGGATTGACAACTCCTAATCGCGTTGGTTGCGAGTAGCTATCGTTTTGTGCAGGTACGAGGGACTTGAGCGTGGCCTCCTACTGGATTGATACCTTGGTTCTCAAAAACTGAGGGAAATACTTACGCTACTCTGCTACATCATCTCTTCCTCTTTGGGGAAATCCAACGCAAGCTCAAAAGGTAGCACAGCTCAAAACAAAGACAACTGATTTTTGCGTGATACGGGAGTAAAAACCCCTGGGAGATTATATAATGAATTTTTATCGACCAAAATACGTATCGTGTAAGAAAACGGAGTCCGGAAGGCACACGAGGTGCTCACGAGGTAGGGGGCGCGCCCAGGGTGGTAGGGCGCGCCCTCCACCCTCGTGAGGCCCTCGTGTACTTCCCAGACTGCTACTTTATTTTCTATTTTTCTAAATATTCCAAAAAAGAGAAATATTGCCTTAAAAATTGTTTTGGAGTCGGTTTTCTTACCGTACCACATACCTATTCCTTTTCGGAGTCTGAAACGTTCTGGAAAGTGTCCCTTATGTATTCCTCCGGGGTTACCGTTTCAATATTATTGGTTTCAACATTTATGGGATTACCTGAGATATAATGCTTGATTCTTTGACCGTTTACCACATTCGGATTTGTGCCTTCGAAGTTGTTGATTTTTATGGCACAGGAACGATAGACCTCCTCGATAACATAGGGGCCTTCCCATTTCGAGAGAAGTTTCCCTACAAAAAATCTTAAATGGGAGTTGTATAGCAATACATAATCACCTACATTAAACTCATGCTTTTGTATCCTTTTGTCATGCCATCTTTTAACCTATTCTTTAAACAACTTGGCATTTTCATAAGCTTGGGTTCTCCATTCATCAAGTAAGCTAATATCAAATAACCTCTTTTCACCTGCAAGTTTGAAATCATATTTGAGCTCTTTAATAGCCCAATATGCCTGCCTTATGTTCTAGTTCGAGAGGTAAGTGACACGCTTTTCCATATACCATTTTATACGGAGACATACCCATAGGATTTTTATATGCAGTTCTATAGGCCCATAATGCATCATCAAGTTTCTTGGACCATTTCTTTCTAGACATATTGACAGTCTTTTGCAAAATTAATTTGAGTTCTCTATTACTCAGTTCTACTTGACCACTAGACTGTGGGTGATACAGAGATGCAATTCTATGATTGACGTCATATTTAGCAAGCATTTTACGAAAAGCACCATGAATAAAATGTGAACCACCATCAGTCATTAAATATCTAGGGACTCCAAACCTCAGAAAAATAACTTCTTTAAGCATTTTAATAGAAGGGTTATGATCAGCACTACTAGTTGGAATAGCTTCTACCCACTTAGTAAAGTAATCAACATCAACTAAAATATGTGTATATCCATTAGAGGCAGGAAAAGGTCCCATATAATCAAAGCCCCAAACATCAAATGGTTCAATAACAAGTGAATAATTCATAGGCATTTCTTGACGTCTACTAATATTACCAATTCTTTGACATTCATCACAAGACAGGACAAACTTACGGGCATCCTTGAAGAGAGTAGGCCAATAAAACTGGATTGCAATACCTTATGTGCAGTTCTATCTCCCGCGTGGTGTCCTCCATGAGTTTCAGAGTGGCACCTGCGTAGGATCTGTTCCTGTTCATGCTCGGGTACACAACGTCTAATAACACCATCTAATCCTTCTTTATAAAGATGTGGGTAATCCCAAAAGTAATGTCTCAAAACATAGAAGAACTTTTTCTTTTGTTGGTATGTGAAGCTAGGTGGTATAAATTTAGCAACTATGTAATTAGCATAATCAGCATACCAAGGGGTACTACGACAAGTACTTATGACATTTAATTGTTCATCAGGAAAACTATCATCAATAGGTAGTGGGTCATCAAGAACATTCTCTAACCTAGATAAGTTTCTGCAATGGGGTTTTCAGCTCCTTTTCTATCAACAATATGCAAATCAAATTCTTGTAGCAAGAGAACCCATCTAATAAGTCTAGGTTTAGCATCTTTATTTTCCATAAGATATTTAATAGCAGCATGATCAATGTGGATAGTTACTTTAGAATCAACAATATAAGGGTATGAACTTATCACAAGCAAATACAACTGCTAAAAGTTCTTTTTCAGTAGTAGCATAATTTCTTTGAGCATTGTCTAGAGTCTTACTAGCATAATGGATAACATTTAGTTTCTTATCAACTCTTTGCCGTAGAACAGCACCTACAACATAATCACTAGCATCACACATAATTTCAAAGGGTAAATTCCAATCAGGTGGCTGAACAATAGGTGCAGAAACTAATGCTTTCTTAAGTATTTCAAATGCTTCTACACAATCATCATCAAAGACAAATGGTATATCTTTTTGTAATAAATTAGTCAGAGGCCAAGAAATTTCTGAGAAGTCCTTGATGAACCTCCTATAAAATCCGGCGTGACCAAGGAAACTTCTTATACCTTTGATGTCCTTGGGATATGGCATCTTTTCAATAGCATCAACCTTGGCTTTATCAACTTCAATACCTCTTTCAGAAACTTTATGCCCCAAGACAATACCTTCATTAACCATAAAGTGGCACTTTTCCCAATTCAAGACAAGATTTTCTTCACATCTCTGCAAAACTCGATCAAGATTGCTCAAGCAATCATTAAAAGAAGATCCATAGACGGAAAACTCGCCCATGAAAACCTCACAAATCTTTTCACAGAAGTCAGAGAATATAGCCATCATGCATCTTTGAAAGGTAGCAGGTGCATTACATAAACAAAAAGGCATACGTCTACAAGCAAAAGTACCAAAAGGGCATGTAAAAGTAGTCTTTGATTGATCTTTAGCCGACACGGGTATTTGAGAGAAACCAGAATAACCATCTAGAAAGCAGTAATGTGTATGTTTGCATAATCTTTCTAGCATTTGATCGATAAAAGGTAAGGGGTAATGATCTTTCTTAGTAGCCTTATTTAACTTGAGGAAATCAATTACCATCCTATAGCCGGTAATAATTCTTTGTGGAATCAATTCATCTTTATCATTAGGAACAACAATAATACCTCCCTTCTTAGGGACACAATGAACAGGACTTACCCATTGACTATCAGCAACGGGATAAATTATACCTGCCCCCAGAAGCTTTAGTATTTCTTTTCTTACCACTTCTTTCATTTTAGGATTTAGACCTCGTTGAGGATCACGAACTGGTTTGGCATCTGCTTCCAAATTTATTTTATGTTGACATAGAGTGGGACTAATGCCCTTAAGATCATCAAGAGTATATCCAATAGCAGCATGGTGCTTCTTCAGAGTTTTCAATAATCTTTCTTCTTCATGCTCTGAAAGGTTAGCACTAATAATAACAGGATATATCTTCTTTTCATCAAGATAAGCATATTTAAGATTATCAGGCAACGGTTTAAGCTCAAACACGGGATCACCCTTAGGTGGAGGAGGATCCCCTAGGATTTCAATAGGCAAATTGTGTTTTAGCATAGGTTCTTGTTTAAAGAATACTTCATCTATTTCCCTTCTTTCATTCATAAACATATCATTCTCGTGGTCTAGCAAATATTGTTCTAAAGGATCATTAGGAGGTATGGCAATAGAAGCAAGACTAATAATTTCATCCTTACTATGCAATTCTTCTTCACGGTGTTGTTTACTAAATTTAGAGAAATTAAACTCATGAGTCATATCATCCAAGCCAATAGTAACAACATTCTTTTCGCAGTCTATCCTAGCATTAACTGTATTCAAGAAGGGTCTACCAAATATAATGGGACAAAAGCTATCTTGTGGAGAACTAAGAACAAGAAAATCAGCAGGATATTTAGTTTTCCCGCACAAGACTTCAACATCTCTAACAATTCCCATTGCTGAAATAGTATCTCTATTAGCAAGTTTAATTGTGACATCAATATCTTCTAACTGAGCAGGTGCAATTTCATGCTTGATTTCTTTCACTAGTGTAGAACCGGGCAATAGCACCGGTTCGTAAGGCCCTTTAGTGCCGGTTCGGTAACCGGCACTAAATTGTAGGCACTAAAGGCCCCCCCTTTAGTACCGGTTCAGCACGAACCGGTGCTAAAGGGCAACCACGTGGCACGAGCCAGCTCCGTGGGCGCGTAGGACATTAGTACCGGTTGGTAACACGAACCGGTACTAAATGTTTGGGTGTGTTTTGGTTTTATTTTTTATTTTTACTTTAATTTTGTTTTTTCAATTTAATTTAGTGATTGTTTTACATTATAATGAGTTGTTAAATCATTAGGTGAATGTACCGCAGATTAGTTTGACTGGATGCGTGGATCCTAAGTCATTAAGTATATGTCATATCCATATTATATATACTTGATCACCTACTTAAGTGATCGAGGTAATATGGATATGGCATATACTTGATCACTTAGCTAGAATCCATCTAGTTGAAACTAATACGCAGTTTCTTTCATAAATGATATAATAACTCATCATCATCATATTAATATAAAAACTCTTGCATCATATATATCATCACCAACGGTTTTCATAGCAAAGATATCATTGAGTTCCACATGGTAATGATATTATAAGCGTCCATAACACCACAAAAGCAAATCACTCTTCGAGATTAAGTTCAGGACGAAGAACACGGACATGAGAGGACAAGTACTAAGAGCATGAACTAGCTAATTAATCACTCCTACTGCTCTCTCTCTCTCTCAGGTAAAATAGCATAGAACATGTATAGCTTTGCTGGTTCATCATATTGGAGCATGCAGATGAACCTGTCTCCTAATCGTGGGTTGCGCTTCTGATTGCTACCCCCTAGTACTTCTCTATGATCGTTCACAATTTTGCTCCAGTCTTTTACTATTAAGCATTCCTCACTATTAGAAATCCTGAATGCACTAAAGTGCATTGTAGGATATCTTGGTCATAATCTAACAATATTCATGGTACCTTTAGTCTCGATCCAATCAGGCACAATATTCATTGGGAGTCCCTGTTGAAGAACATCGTATAGTAACATACTTAGCAATGAAGTTTAGCTTAAAAAAATAATGTATGCAAAAGATGCACTGAGGAGAAATAGTAGAAATCTTACCATCTTTCCTAAATATATGTGACCGTAGTTCAGTACGAACACTATTGGTCGCACATTTTGAGTACTAACATTTCTAAGTGCAGGAAAGAAATTTGTCTTGACAGCATCAAGATCCTCAAGCCATGAAACATAATGACTTGTCTCCTCGCAGTTTAGTTCAGCCCCGGGACAGTGGACGGTCCTGTCTACCAAGCGCCAGACATGTTTGCTTGATTGGAAGTAAGCTGTCAATATAAATTGAGATCTATTTCTTATTCAACTGGTTCAAATAATCTCATTTCGAAGACATAAATATGGTTGAGAAACTCACATAATGGTAGAACTGGGGACATCTGCACATCGACCCAGATGTCTCTATTACCTTCAATATCATCTTCCGGACGAATATCAAAGGTGATAACCATATCAGGCTCAAATGCATAAGCCTTGCATAGTGCGTGCCAAGTTTTGCATTCAAAATAGGTGTATGTGTCTGCATTGTATAATTTGACGTTGAAGGTATAACCATGCTTGGTCTTCAAGTAAACTTTTTTTACCTCCATAGTTTCGTTAGGACTGAAACCTATCTTATCCAAGACAAAAATTCTTGCATGGCAGGGGATACGCTAGTAGAATAGTGAAAAATTAAAATTAGAAGTTGAAGCAAATGAAGCATAAGTCATGCTTAATTACAAAAAAAGATTTGTCATTGTGATTTACTGTATCCACTTCGAAGTTCTCATCCAGCTTGATGCTGAAGCGTCTATCATCAACTAGAAAATTTCTGCCGCACAGGCCGCGCTGGTCTTCGCAGTATTCGCACATAATGAAATCATGTTCGTCGTCAGACGACATTCCTATGTTCATAGGTGAAACATTAAACACTTATTAGTTCTATTAATTCAACTAATTTTGTTAATTCAGCTAGTTCAACTAATTAATTGAACTAATTCAACTAAGCACTTACTAAAAATATACCTAATTAATTGAACTAATTCAACTAACTAGTTCAACTAATTAATTCAACTAATTCAACTAAACTAGTTCTATTAATTTTTTTACTCAAAATAAGGTAGCTAGTTCTATATAATAAAATGTTAATTAGATAATGAAATCTCATATAACTAAATTAAATATATATCTAACATATAATTTGTATCTAATTCATCTAACATTTGACATTAATATCTAACATATGTTCATATATAGGTGAAACATTAAACACTTACTAGTTCTATTAATTCAACTAAATAAACTAGTTCTATTAATTCAACTAAGCATTTACTAAAAACAAACTAGTTCTATTAATTTCTTACTAAAATAAAGTAGGTAGTTCTATATAGTAATATTTTGATTAGATCATCAAATGTCATATACCTAAATTTTCTTACTAAAAATAAACTTGTTGTATTAATTTTCATACTAAAAATAAACTAGTTATATTAATTCAACTAGTTCAAATCTCATATATATACCTAATTAATATCTAGCTATACTAATTCAACTAGTTCAACTTGTTCTAATTCATGTAAAATTGACATTAATATTTGACATCTTTTCCATATAATTCATCTAACATTAACATTCTAACATTATTATCTGCGTAATTTATCTAACATTAATCTAAACAACAGAAAATAGAAAATAAGTAAAAACAATGTGTGTGTGTGTCTGTGTGTGTGTGTTTGTGTGTGTGTGTATGTGTGTGTGCGTGTGTGTGTATGTGTGTGTGTACGAGCGGGGGGGCGGCGGCATAGGGGCGGCGGCGGGCGATGCGACGGGGACGGGCGGCGGGCGACGCGGCGGCGACGGGCGCGGCGGGGGCAACGGCGACGACGGATGGCGGGGCGACGACGGTGACGGCGACGACGGGCGGCGAGGGCGGCGCGCGATGGGCGACGGGCGCGGCGAAGAAGTTGGATCGAGAAGAAGTGGTGGTCGATGATGATGAAGACATGTACCTAGGGTAGGGACACGGACCTGACCAAAGAGTCTTACCCTAGGACACCCCTAGGAGAAGTCACCTTTTCCTCTACTCGAAGGTATCCCACTCGACGGGTTCAAGACACTCGACCAAGAAGCTATCACTCGACCATGAAGCTAGCCACTCGAGCAAACTCACTCCGCAGGCAAACGGTCGGGTATTAAGTAGTCTTTATGGTCATTATAGCACTTTACTAGGGGCGTTACCAGTAACGCCCAACCTTAAATGTACCTTAAACCCGGCATTACTGAGGGCAGGAGAGGGCCGGCGAACTCTATATAAGCCACCCCCCTCCTCAGTATGAAGGGTTCGCACCCCTGTATCCATACACGCATAATCCAGTCGACCGCCTCCGGGCTCCGAGACGTAGGGCTATTACTTCCCCTGAGAAGGGCCTGAACTCGTAAACCTCGCGTGTAACAACTTCCCAATAGCTAAGATCTAGCCTCTCCATATTCACCCCCCTACATCACTGTCAGAGTTAGAACCACGACAGTTGGCGCCCACCGTGGGGCAGCAGTCTTAGCGCCTGATTGGAGAAGTTGCGATTTTTCCGATCCCCTTTGCTCATGGTTTCGTGCGGAGTTTTGGTGGAGGGCCGCGAGATCCGTCTCGGCGCGCTCACGTTCATCTCCGACGACTCCGCCTGGCTTCAGGAGGCGCCACTCGACATCGACGCGCTCCCCGTCCGCGGTGCGACGCATTTCCGCGCATGCGTTCGTGGCGTCCTCCTGCGGCAACCGTCGACCCAATATCGGTCGGCCCCCGTATCGTCTCCCCGCTCTGCCTCCCGCCGGCGCAAGCGCTCCGCTCGGTCAAGACTTCAGAGGTGGGTGAGACATGCCGTGGCTCGCCAGTCGGCCACCCCGCAAGTCGCGGCGATCGAGCCCGACGAATCCCTCTGCGGCCTGTTCGACCTGTCGACTGGCTCCGCGGAGACCGCATCCGAGTGCGACAGCAGCGACCCAGCGGCTGAGGTTCTGGCGGTCGATGGGATGCACAGTCCTCCTGGTTTCCCTCGCGCTGGTGGAGGCGCGGGTGGGGGCGACCCGTCGCATCCCCACGATGAGTATCTCCCCGAACCTCTCACATCATTACAGCGAGAGGAGCTTCGCCGTTGGAACATGGATGCGCTCCACACTCCTATTGTCGGAGAAACCCCCGAGGCCCGGGCCTTGGAGGACGCGCGCTTGGCTAACCTGGCCGAGCGCACTCGACTGGAGAATCTCCAGCGGGTACTCGACAAGCAAGCGCGTCAGCGGGCTCCCGAGTCCAGTCGACGTCAGCAAGCTCCCGAGTCCAGTCGGCGTCAGCTCTTCCCGCCGCCGCAGGTATACCGAACCCCAGTTCAGAATTTGGCCGTTGCGGCCCGTATAGCAGAATCAATTCAACCCTCCCAGTCGAAGGCGGGCAGAGGCTTGTTGCAGATCAGAGCACTGCTCCGGGCGGCGGGAAACCAGAATTCTACTGTCTCTCAGTCGTGGAACAGGATCCGCAGTCGATCCGTCGCAACGGGTACAGTCGAGTCGGCTCACAGCCCGAGATCGCCCCCGAGGTGTGAGGGACGTGGCGACCGGCATGATCAGTACAGGAGGAATGAGCAGTATGATCACCGATTCGACCGTGATGATCGACGTCGAGTGCCAACCCCTCCCCCGAGGAGTGGGTCATATGCGCCTCGACGGCAAGATGACAGACGCCCTCATAGTGTCGGGCAGAGGATTCCAGTCGACCCCAGGGACCCAGGCTTTGACACGAGGTCTGTCCTCGTTCAAGGCTTGGTTGACAGGAACAGGGCTCATCGGGAAGGCCAGAACAGAGATGCGCCCACCAGCAGCAGAGCACGTGTTTCAGGGCCAGAGTGTTTTAGTCGAGCCATTAGGGCCGCAGTGATTCCTCCCAATTTCAGGCTGGCGACTGGGGTCAGCAAGTTCACCGGTGAATCTAAGCCTGACACTTGGCTCGAAGATTACCGAGTGGTTGTACAGATTGGCGGCGGCAACGATGAGGTGGCCATGAAGCATTTGCCTCTCATGTTAGAGGGCTCAGCCAGGGCGTGGCTGAATCAGTTGGCACCCAGCAGCATCTACACCTAGGAGAACCTCTCCCGAGTGTTTGTCACAACCTTTGAAGGAACATGCAAGCGACCTGCAGGCCTTATAGAGTTGCGGTCTTGCGTGCAGAAGCCGAACGAAACCCTGAGGGAATACATCCAGAGGTGGATCACACTGCATCACTCGGTTGAGAATGTGCCAGACCATCAAGCAGTTTGTGCCTTCAGGGAAGGCGTTAAATACAGAGAGTTGAATTTGAAGTTCGGCCGAACTGGAGAGATGTCTCTGAATCGGATGATGGAGATTGCCACCAAGTACGCTAATGGTGAAGACGAAGATCGACTCCGAAGCGGCAAGCTCAAGGCAGTCGCCCAAGAAACCAGAGGAGACTCCAGTCGGAAACAGAAGCGGAAGGCCGAGCCGGCCGCTCCTGGGGAGGCCCTGGCCGTAGCTCAGGGAAACTTCAAGGGAAAACCCAAAGGCCCCTGGAAGCCCAAGAAAGTCAAGGATCAAGATGGAAATGATGTTTTGGATCTGCCATGCCACATCCACACCAAGAAAGATGAAGAGGGTAATTTCATTTACCCAAAGCATACCACTCGACAGTGTCGACTCCTGATCCAGCAGTTTCAGGGCAAACAGCCCAAAGACAAGGAAAAAGAGTCGGACAGAGTTGAGGACAAGGAAGACAGTGACGATGGATACCCCCAAGTCAATTCCACCCTGATGATTTTTGCCGATGTCGAGAGCAAAAGTCGACTGAAAGTCATCAACCGTGAGGTGAATATGGTCGCTCCGACAACACCCAGTTATCTGAAGTGGTCTCAGACTGCCATCACGTTCGACCAGTCTGATCACCCTACGCACATTGCCACCCCTGGGAGGCAAGCGTTGGTGGTCGACCCAATTGTCGAAGGCACTCGACTGACCAAAGTCTTGATGGATGGTGGCAGTGGTCTGAACATACTATACGCCAAAACTTTGAAAGGAATGGGCATTCTGATGTCCATACTGAGTACCAGTAACATGAGCTTCCACGGAGTCATTCCTGGCAAGAAAGCCGAATCACTCGGCCAGATTGCTCTTGATGTGGTTTTCGGTGATTCAAAGAATTACCGCAAGGAAAAGTTGACATTCGAGGTTGTGGACTTCCAAAGTGCTTATCATGCCATTTTGGGCAGGCCAGCTTACGCGCGCTTCATGGCTCGACCATGTTACGTGTACCTCAAACTGAAGATGCCTGGCCCTAAAGGGGTAATCACTGTTACAGGCAATCGGAAGAAGGCAGAAGAGTGCTTTTAGAAAGGCTCAAAGATTGCAGATGCTCAGATGGCAGTGGTTGAGCTGCAAGAGTACCAATAGACTGCCGATCCGAGTGAATTGCTACGGGCCAAGAAGCCTGCTTCAGAGTCAGCTTTTCAGTCGACCGGTGAAACAAAGACGGCTCACATTCACCCGACCGACCCCGACGCTGCTCCGGTTCACATCTCGATGACGCTCGACTCCAAGTAGGGAGAAGCGCTCATCCAGTTCCTCCGTGAGAACTGGGACGTCTTCGCATGGAAGCCTTCTGACATGCCTGGAGTTCCTAGGGGGCTGGCTGAGCACCGTCTGCGAGTTGACCCGAAGTTCAAGCCTGTGAAAGAACATCTTCGATGGTCCACCGTCCAGAAGAGGAAAGCCATTGGCGAGGAGGTGGCTCGGCTCTTAGCAGCGGAGTTTATCCGAGAGATTTACCACTCCGAGTGGCTCGCCAATCTCGTCATGGTCCCCAAGAAGGACAAGTCACTTCGCATGTGCATTGATTTCAAACATATCAATCGGGCCTGCCCGAAAGATCATTTACCTCTCCCCCGCATCGACCAGATAGTGGACTCGACCGCGGGATGTGAGCGTTTGTCTTTTCTAGATGCTTATTCAGGGTACCATCAGATCCGTCTGTATGGGCCTGACGAGATCAAAACAGCTTTCATCGCCCCATTTGGGTGCTTCTGTTATGTCACCATGCCCTTCGGCCTCAAGAATGCTGGAGCCACGTTCATGAGGATGATTCAGAAGTGTTTGCTCACTCAGATCAGTCGGAACGTAGAAGCATACATGGATGATATTGTGGTTAAGTCACGGAAAGGTTCCGACCTACTGACTGACCTTGCTGAAACCTTTGCTAACCTCAGGAGATATGATATCAAGCTCAATCCATCAAAATGCACATTCGGAGTTCCAGGTGGAAAGTTACTCGGTTTTCTCGTTTCCGAACGAGGAATCGACGCTAACCCCGAGAAAGTTGGCACCATACTCCGGATGAAGCGCCCCGTGCGTATACACGATGTCCAGAAGCTCACAGGTTGCTTGGCCGCTCTAAGTTGATTCATTTCTCGACTCGGCGAGAAAGCGTTGCCTCTTTACCGACTGATGAAGAAGTCTGACAAGTTCGAGTGGACTCCAGAAGCTGACGCAGCGTTTGCAGAACTCAAAGCTCTGCTCTCCACCCAGCCAGTGCTTGCTGCCCCAATCAGCAAAGAGCCTCTGCTGATGTACATTGCAGCCACGGGACAAGTTGTCAGTACAGTACTCTCGGTCGAGCGGGAAGAAGAAGGAAAGGCCTTCAAAGTTCAGCGCCCAGTCTATTATCTGTCTGAAGTTTTGACCCCTTCAAAACAAAGATACCCTCACTACCAGAAGCTTGTATATGGGATTTACATGACCACGAAGAAGGTTGCACATTACTTCTCTCACCACTCCATTACAGTCGTCAGCGACGCCCCACTGTCAGAGATTCTGCATAACAGAGATGCAACTGGTCGAGTGGCCAAGTGGGCGATTGAACTCCTTCCCTTAGATATCAAGTTTGAAGCAAAGAAGGCTATTAAGTCCCAAGCAATCGCAGATTTCATCGCCGAGTGGATTGAACAGCAGCATCTGACTCAAGTTCACTCGGAGCACTGGACCATGTTCTTCGATGGATCTAAGATGCTGAATGGTTCCGGTGCTGGGGTAGTTCTAGTCTCCCCCCGAGGAGATAAGCTCAGATACGTTCTCCAGATTCACTTCGATTCCTCCAACAATGAAGCAGAGTATGAAGCACTTCTGTATGGGTTGCGCATGGCCATTTCACTCGGCGTCCATCGCCTCATGGTCTATGGCGACTCAGATTTGGTGGTTAATCAGGTGATGAAGGAGTGGGATGTCAGAAGTCCGGCTATGACTGGTTATTGCAATGCAGTGAGAAAGCTAGAAAAGAAATTCGAGGGGTTAGAGCTTCATCACATCCCCCGACTCAAAAATCAAGCAGCTAATGATCTGGCAAAGATAGGCTCCAAGAGAGAAGCCATTCCCAGCAATGTGTTTTTCGAGCACATCCGCTCGCCATCAGTCCATGAGGATCCTTTCACAGAAGAAGCCCCACAACCGAAAAGTGCCACAGATCCGACTGAAGTCGAAGTTCCTGTTGTGGTCGACCTGATCATGGAAGTCTTGGCAATCACTCCCGACTAGACGATACCGTACATCGCGTATATCCTAAGGAAAGAGCTCCCAGAGGACAAGGAAGAGGCTCGACAGATCGTCCGCCGATCCAAGGCCTTCACAGTCATAAAGGGGCAGTTGTATAGAGAAAGCGCGACTGGAATTGGTCAGAAGTGCATAACACCAGAAGAAGGTCGGATGATCCTTGATGATATCCACTCGGGGACCTGTGGCAACCATGCGTCCTCTCGGACCATTGTGGCTAAAGCATACCGAGCGGGATTCTACTGGCCTAGAGCAAATGAGATGGCAAAAGAGATAGTCGACAAGTGTGGAGGGTGCCAGTTCTACTCCAACATGTCACACAAGCCTGCATCAGCCCTGAAGACCATTCCACTCGTCTGGCCCTTTGCTGTTTGGGGACTAGACATGGTTGGTCCGCTGAGAACAGGCAGAAGTGGTTTCACTCATGTGCTTGTGGCAGTCGACAAGTTTACCAAGTGGATTGAAGCTAAGCCTATCAAGAATCTTGATGCTTGCACTGCTATTAGTTTTGTTAGAGGGCTAACATTCAGATATGGAGTCCCGCATAGCATCATCACTGACAATGGGTCAAACTTTGATTCGGACAAGTTCAGAGCTTTTTGCACCTCTCAAGGCACTCGAGTCGGCTACGCATCGGTCGCCCATCCCTAGTCGAATGGACAAGCCGAAAGAGCAAATGGTCTGATTCTCAAAGGACTAAAGCCTCGACTGATGCGTGATCTCAAGCACGTGGCAGGTGCTTGGGTCGACGAGCTTCCGTCAGTTCTATGGGGATTGAGGACCACCCCTAACCGGTCGACTGGAAGAACTCCATTCTTTCTGGTTTACGGAGCCGAAGCGGTTCTGCCAAGTGATCTTCTTCACAATGCGCCCCGAGTCGAGCTTTACACCGAAGATGAAGCAGAACAGGTCCGGCAAGACGCGGTCGACCTCCTAGAAGAAGAGAGGGAGATGGCCATGATCAGATCAACCATTTATCAGCAAGACTTGGCGTCGATTCCACGCCCGGAATGTGAAGAGTCGAGCCTTCCAAGAAGGATATTTGGTCCTCCGGGTGGATCAACAGAAACCACACAAGCTTGCTCCTACTTGGGAAGGCCCCTTCATCATCACCAGAGTCCTCCACAATGGAGCGTATCACCTCTACAATGTTGATCGCCAGATCGACGAGCCACGAGCTTGGAATGCGGAACTACTCCGCCCCTTTTACACTTGAGCTCTCCCTTGGACGAGATGTAATAAGAAAAATTCCTGCAGTTCGTTTTTATCAAAGGCAAGAGTGTTCCATTAATTGTTGTCACTTTTGTTTACATACAAAATCCCCCAGTGGGTGACTTAGCTGCGAATCCGTTTCGCCTAAGTTTGAAAAAATCCTACCGAGTGGAGAACAAACCTCCCACCCGGGGGCTTAGCTGCAGCCCAGTGCTCGCCTAAGTGTTTAAAAAATCCTACCGAGTGGAGAGCGATCCTCCCACTCGGGGGCTTAGCTGCGGTCCAGCACTCGCCTAAGTTCTCTCACTTAGAGACTTAGCTGCAGTCCGGCACTCGCCTAAGTTTGAAAAAATCCTACCGAGTGGAGAGCAAACCTCCCACCCGGGGGCTTAGCTGCAGTCCAGCACTCGCCTAAGTTCTCTCACTTAGAGACTTAGCTACAGTCCGGCACTCGCCTAAGTTTGAAAAAATCCTACCGAGTGGAGAGAAAACCTCCCACCCGGGGGCTTAGCTGCAGTCCAGCACTCGCCTAAGTTCTCTCACTTAGAGACTTAGCTGCAGTCCGGCACTCGCCTAAATTTGAAAAAATCCTACCGAGTGGAGAGCAAACCTCCCACCCGGGGGCTTAGCTGCAGTCCAGCACTCGCCTAAGTTCTCTCACTTAGAGACTTAGCCGCAGTCCGGCACTCGCCTAAGTTTGAAAAAATCCTACCGAGTGGAGAGCAAACTTCCCACTCGAGGGCTTAGCTGCAGCCCAGTGCTCGCCTAAGTGTTTAAAAATCCTACCGAGTGAAGAGCAAACCTCCCACTCGGGGGCTTAGCTGTCGCCCAGTGCTCGCCTAAGTGTTTAAAAATCCTACCGAGTGGAGAGCAAACCTCCCACTCGGGGGCTTAGGTGCAGTCCAGCACTCGCCTAAGTTCTCTCACTTAGAGACTTAGCTGCAGTCCGGCACTCGCCTAAGTTTGAAAAAATCCTACCGAGTAGAGAGCGATCCTCCCACTTGGGGGCTTAGCTGCAGTCCGGCACTCGCCTAAATTCTCTCACTTAGAGACTTAGCTGCAGTCCGGCACTCGCCTAAGTGTTTAAAAATCCTACCAAGTGGAGAGCAAACCTCCCACTCAGGGGCTTAGCTGTAGCCCAGTGCTCGCCTAAGTTCAAGACTCGACCCAATCCGCGAGTCGACTGCTAACTCCCCCTTCGGAATTGCGCCGCAAAAACAAGGTCATTCCGAGTGAAGATCAAGTTCCACTCGACGAATCAAACCATGAAGATGCCCAACGAGAAATCGATTTCGGATAAAGCCTAAAAGGTCCCAGACCTCAAAGTACTCGAGCCAAATTTAAGGCAGAGTTTAATGGTTACAAATCCGCTCGGCATTCCGAGGTAAATTTAAAGTTTTTCACTCCTCAGGAGGAGGACTGGAAGGGGCGACAAACTCATCCAAGTCGATCCCGTCGGCAATATGGGTGGCAGCGGCGATGAAGGTCTCCATGAAGTCTTGAAAGCTGTGCTTCCTGGTATTTGCAACTTGGATGGCCGCCAGCTTTTCTTCTCGCGCCTCCTTGCAATGGACGCGGACCAGAGACAGAGCGACATCAGCACCGTATCTAGCAGAAGATTTCTTCCATTCCGCCACTCGACCTAGGACTTTGTTAAGTCGAGCCATCAGAGACTTGAGGTCGTTCTGAAGCGTCGTCCCAGGCCAGAGTGATGTGTCGATCCGCGACATTGCAACTTTCAGCCGAGCCAGATAATCAACGACGTTGGTAACACGAGACTCCAGTCGGAGCACGTTCATGGCAGCCTCGTCCTTCGCGAGAGAATTGGCGGGATCCAAGCCTGGCTCCACTCGACCGGTTTCCTCTTCGAAGTTCTGGCAGAATTCTGCGAACACGATTCAAGAATAAGACAGTGGCCGTACGCGGGCTCGGCAACTACAAGACAGTCAGGTTGGAATAATTACCTTCGAGCATGACGAACAGCTTCTTGGCGAGCCCTCCGAGATAAGCCTCCAGATCTTTCGCATTCCCCACCAGCTCGCCCGCCTTGTCGTGCAGAGCCATCTTCTCCTTCTTCAGTCGACTGGCATCTCGATTAGCTGTCTCAAGAGCAGCTTTCAGTCTGGAGTTCTCCTCTTCAAGAGTCCCGACCGAAGCCAGCTTCTCTTCTGTGAGCTTCGTTTTGCTCGAGGCCTCCTTCAACGCTTCTGCAAGGTCTTGATCCTTCTTCTTCAGAGCCTCCTCCAGTTTATCTGCGGCGCTTCGAGTGGAACCAACATCAACAATGGACAAGAAAGAAAAGCCACTTGTTAAGAATGGAGAACCTCACCAGCCATACCTTTTGCCTCTTCTTGCGCCTTCTTCAAATTCTCCTGAGCAAGCTGCAAGTTAAGGTTGAGCTGGATTTGCTGATTCTCCAACTCAGTATAGTGAGCTACAAGTTCGCAAGATTTCTGCAAAAAGAAAAATCAGTCGACAGACGTCCAAGATAAGTTGCTTCCGAGTAACTCAGAGACAATGATGACGTTTCTAAGACCACAACCGAATCAAAAACATTCGACAGTAGTCTCGGGGACTACACCCAGTGGGTGCACTCAGCGTGCCCCCACTGGTTTTTTAAAAAAAAGAGAGAAAAAGTCAACCTGGCCCGACCAAACCGAGTGAAGAAATACAGCTACAGCAACACAATGTAAAGACTACAGTCGACTACCAGCAGTCCACCGTAGTCTCGGGGACTACACCCAGTGGGTGCACTTAGCGTGCCCCCACTTGTCCAAGGATTGGCAGACACACCCAGTGGGTGTACAGATACAAAGATCTTCGGAAAAGAGACTCTCCAAACAGCATATCATAACAGACCAAGTGTTGAGTCGACTGACCTGGACGTTGCTCTGAAGAGCCGAACTCGCGTCATAGGCTGCTTGGCTGGCCTCCCGAGCCATCTTCACTTGCTCCATCATGATCCCCGCCCGGCGTATAGCCTCCTTTGCAGCAGCCGCTTGGTCCTCAGGGACGGGGTATGTGGCAAAAAGCGAAGACGGATCCGCAGTCGACGACGAGGGCCGCGCACTCGCTAGAGGAACAGCGAAGGTCACTGAAGCCCGAGTGGCGTCACCACCATCCCGAGCCTCGGCCTCGGACGCCGGAGCAGATTGGTGGGGGGTCTTGTCAATCGACGCCCTCTTGTGCCTCCTCACTCTCAACGGTTCGTTGTCTTCATCGTCCGGGAGGTCGATAACATGAGGAGGAGCTACAAGGAAAACATTCAATCGACCAGAGTCGCGATAAAGGTTCAGTCGACTCAAAGGCAGGACGTCAGCAATCGTACCAGGGTTGGAGGTAACAGCGTCCTCCATCTCTTGGTCGTCGTTCCTGGCGGAGACCTCAGAAGTAGCACCGCTGCAAATCTCGAAAGTCAATCAGTTGGCTCAGAGAATCGACCAAGGATCCGTCCACGGCCGACAAAGAAAAGCAAGTCTTATTATTACCCGGAAATGGTAGGAACAGCTATCTTCATCTTGGGCAGAGCCTTGGGCGGCCTGGATGGCGTCGCTCGTGGATGCTTGGGATCCCTCCCAATCGACGGAGGAGAAGAAGTCCGAGGGCGTTTCGACGACTGCCCAACAGGAGCAGTCGCCTTGCCACGTTCCCGCGCTGGATCGTGGCTGAGCTTGGATCGCCCCTCCGGACGGGGGGTTCAACCTCCTCCTCCTCCCCTTCGCTGGAGAAGATGTCGTCGCCTCCCTCTCCCTCACCGTCGAACTCCCACTCGCCTTGGTCGTCCCCGCTCTCGCCTCCGCTCGCCTCCCCTTCCTCAGTCGACCCCTGTGCCCCGTTGGGCGTCGAGTACATCTCGGTGGTCGCCTGGAAAACAATAGACAAGACGAAAGTCAATCGACTTATTCAAAAAAGACCAATACAGAAGACAAGATATCAGTCGGGAGCACAAAGAGATACCTGGTCCACCTCATACGAGTTGTCGAGTGGGGTTACCCTCCTGGCTCCTCGAGGGTTGTCTTTGTTCCCCGTGATGCTCGACAGCCACCCCTCCACCATCTCGTCAGTGACCTCCTCCGGGTGGACCCGAGTGGTGTCGTCAAGACCCGAATACAGCCACATCGGGTGGTCGCGGGCCTGGAGCGGTTGGATGCGCCTTTGAAGAAAGACCTCCAGCAGGTCCATACCAGTCACGCCCTCGCGGACAAGCTCAACCACTCGACCTGCCAGCACCTTGACTTGGGCCTTTTCCTCCGGCGCGACTTTCAGAGAGGCAGGCTTCTCGGCTCGGTCGAGGGAAAAAGGAGGAAGACCAGTCGACTGCCCGGGGGTCGCCTCGTCCTTGCAGTAGAACCAGGTCGACTGCCAGCCACGGACCGACTCCGGGAAGGTGATAGATGGAAAACAACTCTTCCCCTCGTCTGGATCGCCAAGCCCCCGCACAGCTGGATCACCTGCTTCCTCTCGTCACTCGACTTAGCCTTCTTAACCGATTGAGAATGGCAGGTAAAGATGTGTTTGAAGAGTCCCCAATGGGGTCGACAACCCAAGAAAGCCTCACACATGGAGATGAAAGCAGCAAGGTAGACAATGGAGTTGGGAGTGAAGTGGTGGAGCTGCGCTCCGAAGAAATTCAGGAAACTCCGGAGGAAAGGATGGGGCGGCAGAGAAAACCCTCGGTCGATGTGGGTGGCTAGGAGCACGCACTCACTGTCGCGGGGTTGAGGTTCGATCTCTCCCCCCGGAAGACGCGCAGCTTCGTGGGGAATGACTCCCCCCTCGACCATGTCATCGAGATCCTCTTGCCGGAGCACCGACGGCATCCAGTCGCCCTGGATCCAACCTTTGGGCAGAGCGGTCCTAGAGGAAGATCCGCCCCGAGCTGACCTCTTCCCTTTCCCCGCTGCCGCCGCCTTCTTCGAGCGCTCCAGAGCGGAGGACTTGCTCTTCGTCATCGTCGCCGGCGAAGTCTCGCACGGGCCTGCTGCGTTGGGGCGGGAACGGAGGTGGCGGAAGGACTTGCGGAGGGAGAGAGGCGGAAGAAAGGAGGAGAACAGAGCGCACTGCTTGGAAACCCCGAGCCGGCGATTTATAAGGGACCGCTTCCGAGTGGCTGACTGGTAGGCCCAGGCTATCCAGTCAAATCCCGCATCAGACGCGCGCGCAGTACGTGGCGAAAAAGGCGACGCGGGGATCGAGGAGCTTCCGCTTTATCGCTTCCGATTACTGCGGCCGCTCCCATCCCGCGCGCTTCCCAAAATCCAAATCCCGCGACATCCGCGGGCCACAAAAACGACTTGTCAAAACAGAAGACCCCGATCGCGCCGGCGCTCGGTATGTCACAAACAAAGAAATTCACTCGATGAAAGGCCTGGAATGGATCAAGGCGACTGAAAAAGGTTGGCAACGTCATCCGTGACGATTGACCCAAAACAAGGCGCTCACGCAGCCCGAAGAACCAGTCGGAAAGATCTCCAACTCTTTCCCCACTCTAACCTCGATCCATTCGGGGGCTAATGATGAAGACATGTACCTAGGGTAGGGACACAAACCTGACCAAAGAGTCTTACCCTAGCACACCCCTAGGAGAAGTCACCTTTTCCTCTACTCGAAGGTATCCCACTCGACGGGTTTAAGACACTCGACCAAGAAGCTATCACTCGACCATGAAGCTAGCCACTCGACCGAAGTCACTCCGCAGGCAAACGGTCGGGTATTAAGTAGTCTTTATGGTCATTATAGCACTTTACTAGGGGCATTACCAGTAACGCCCGACCTTAAATGTACCTTAAACCCTGCATTACTGAGGGCAGGAGAGGGCCGGCGAACTCTATATAAGCCACCCCCCTCCTCAGTATGAAGGGTTCGCACCCCTGTATCCATACACGCATAATCCAGTCGACCGCCTCCGGGCTCCGAGATGTAGGGCTATTACTTCCCCTGAGAAGGGCCTGAACTCGTAAACCTCGCGTGTAACAACTTCCCAATAGCTAAGATCTAGCCTCTCCATATTCACCCCCCTACATCACTGTCAGAGTTAGAACCACGATAGAAGAAGCTTATTTTTTCGTAAGTGCCATATATATAGGAGGGGTCTTTAGTACCGGTTGGAGCCACCAACCGGTACTAAAGGCCAATTTTCGTCAGGCCAAGGGGCGGGAAACGGCCCCTTTAGTACCGGTTCGTGTCACGAACCGGTACTAAAGGCCCAATCATTAGTACCGGTTGGAGCCACCAACCGGTACTAATGGTTGTGCGCTGCCACCAGCGGTGCACAATGTTTAGTCCAACCTCGCCGAGCAAAGGGCAGCCGCACTGGTTTATAAACCCAGCCGCGGCTGCTCCTTCGAGCTTCTCTATATATCTGTCTTCTGGGCCTAACTAGGGCACGCTGCCCTGTGAGTCTGGTGGCCCTTCTGGGCCTGCATTTGCACACCCTAGGTCTGGCAGGCCCACTGGGCAGCGCCCCAACAAAATTTTTATATAGTTTTTTATTTTCTTCTATTTATTTTCGAGTAATTTTTTATATAGTTTTTTCTTTTCTGCATTATTTATTTTCTTCTCTTTATTTTTGAGTAATTTTTTATATAGTTCTATTCTTTTCTGCTTTATTTATTTTCTTCTATTTATTTCTGAGTAGTTTTTTTGTGACCCTCTCTACTCTGATACTCCGAAATGATAATACCATTGCAAGTTTCAACATTTTCAGAATTCATTTTGTAGTGATTTTCAATTTCACGGTCATTTAGCTCTCTAAACAATTAGGTAAATGACCGAAAAACAACAAATGATGTCAAAACATGTTGGAAATTGATGACTTCGCTTTGAATGCTGCATACTGAACACAAAAGAAGTCCGGAGTTCAAATAAGTTTAAAAAACATTGAAGTGCCCGTGTAACAGATGAGTTCTCGTCCGAAACCCTGATACTCCGAAAGAGTTTGTCCAGTTTGTACACGAAGTGCGTCCAGTTTTTGCCGTGACCCTCTCTACTCTTTCGCACATGCTATGCTGGTGAAATGATAATACCATTGCAAGTTTCAACATTTTCAGAATTCATTTTGTAGTAATTTTCAATTTCACGGTCATTTAGCTCTCTAAACAATTAGGTAAATGACCGAAAACAACAAATGATGTCAGAACATGTTGGAAATTGATGACATCGCTTTGAATGCTGCATACTAAACACAAAAGAAGTCCGGAGTTCAAATAAGTTTAAAAAACATTGAAGTGCCCGTCTAACAGATGAGTTCTCGTCCGAAACCCTGATACTCCGAAAGAGTTTGTCCAGTTTGTACACAAAGTGCATCCAATTTTTTCCGTGACCCTCTATACTCTTTCGCACATGCTATGCGGGTGAAATGATGATACCATGCCAAGTTTCAACATTTTTAGAGTTCATTTTGTAGTGATTTTCAGTTTCACGGTCATTTAGCTCTCCAAACAATTAGGTAAATGACCGAAAAACAACAAATGATGTCAGAACATGTTGGAAATTGATGACGTCGCTTTGAATGCTGCATACTGAACACAAAAGAAGTCCGGAGTTCAAATAAGTTTAAAAAACATTGAAGTGCCCGTGTAACAGATGAGTTCTCGTCCGAAACCCTGATACTCCGAAAGAGTTTGTCCAGTTTGTACACGAAGTGCGTCCAGTTTTTGTCGTGACCCTCTCTACTCTTTTGCACATGCTATGCGGGTGAAATGATGATACCATGCCAAGTTTCAACATTTTCAGAGTTCATTTTGTAGTGATTTTAAATTTCACGGTCATTTAACTCTCTAAACAATTAGGTAGATGACCGAAAAACAACAAATGATGTCAGAACATGTTGGAAATTGATGACGTCGCTTTGAATGCTGCATACTGAACACAAAAGTAGTCCGGAGTTCAAATAAGTTTAAAAAACATTGAAGTGCCCGTGTAACAGATGAGTTCTTGTCCGAAACCCTGATACTCCGAAAGAGTTTGTCCAGTTTGTACACGAAGTGCGTCCAGTTTTTGCCGTGACCCTCTCTACTCTTTCGCACATGCTATGCGGGTGAAATGATGATACCATGCCAAGTTTCAACATTTTCAGAGTTCATTTTGTAGTGATTTTCAATTTCACGTTCATTTAGCTCTCTAAACAATTAGGTAAATGACCGAAAAACAACAAATGATGTCAGAACATGTTGGAAATTGATGACGTCGCTTTGAATGCTGCATACTGAACACAAAAGAAGTCCGCAAGTTCAAATAAGTTATTAAAAATAAAAAAGAGGTGCAATTCTGGTTAATTTGCTTCAAGCCTTTCGGAATAGTGTAGACTGCACTGCACATAGCTCAGTGCAATCTATGCTATTCCGAAAGGCTTGAAGCTAATCAACGTGCAGGTGAGCATTGCGCCTCTTCGTCATTGTCTCTGCACTCACGGCTTATAAACCGCTCATTCTGCCTCTCTCTTGGCGAGGTGGGACTAAAAATCGGCTTACTAAGAAACTCTAGTACCGGTTCATGCCATGAACTGGTACTAAAGGTCTTCGTGGGGGCCCCAGCCTGACCACAGCCGCACTGGCCTCATTAGTACCGGTTCATGGCATGAACCGGTACTAAAGGTTGCCCACGAACCGGTACTAATGATGCCCGCCCGCCTAGCCGTTAGAACCGGCACTAATGGTCACATTAGTGCCGGCTCAAATTCAAACCGGCACTAATGTGCTTCACATTTGACCCTTTTTCTACTAGTGTTTATACAAGTCATAAGGTATAACACTAGCACTAGCACCCATATCACATAAGCCATGATAACAATGATCTCCTATTTTAACAGAAATAACAGGCACGCCTACCACAGGTCTATGTTTATCTTTAGCACAAGGTTTAGCAATTCTAGCAGTTTCACCGCAGAACTGGATAACATGCCCATCAATATTATCAGACAAGAGCTCTTTAACAATAGCAATATTAGGTTCAACTTTAACTTGCTCAGGAGGTGTATATGTTTTAATATTGCTTTTACGAACTACAGTTGAAGCTTTAGCATGATCCTTTATGCTAACAGGGAAAGGTGGTTTCTCAACATAAGAAGTCGGAACAATAGGATCATTATAAGTGACAGTCTTTTCTTCAACTTTAATAGGTGCAACTACTTTTACTTCTATGGGAGGATGATATTTAAACCACTTCTCCTTAGGGAGATCAACATAAGTAGAAAAAGATTCACAGAAAGAAGCTACTATCTCAGAATCAAGTCCATATTTAGTGCTAAACTTACGGAAAACATCGGTATCCATGAAAGATTTAACACAATCAAACTTAGGTGTCATACCTGACTCCTTACCATTGTCGAGGTCCCAATCTTCAGAGTTGCATTTAATTCTATCCAATAAATACCATTTGAATTCAATAGTCTTCATCATAAAAGAGCTAGCACAAGAAGTATCAAGCATGGTGCGATTGTTATCAGAAAGCCGAGCATAAAATTTTTGAAGAATAGTTTCTCTTGGAAGCTCATGATTGGGGCATGAATATAACATTGATTTAAGCCTCCCCCAAGCTTGAGCGATGCTTTCTCCTCCGCAAGGCCAAAAATTATATATATAATTGCGATCACGATGAACAACATGCATAGGGTAATACTTTTGATGAAATTACAATTTCAATCTTCTATAGTTCCATGATCCCATATCATCACATAGCCTATACCATGTCAATGTGTCTCCCTTCAAAGATAAAGGGAAGACCTTCTTCTTAGCAACATCATCGGAAATACCTGCAAGCTTAAATAATCCACAAACTTCATCCACATATATTAGGTGTTCATCAGGATGCTTTGTTCCATCTCCTGTAAAAGGATTAGCTAGCAGTTTTTCTATTATACTCGAAGGATACTCATAAGGAATTTCATTTTCAATAGGTTCAGTGGGTTCAGGAGCAACTCTTTGCTCTACTGGTCGGGGTGAAGATACCCCGAACAAGCCCCTCAGAGGATTACTTTCCATAGTAACAAGTGACAGTAAATTTCAGCACACTATATAAATTTTTCCTTACCAAATTCCACCTACCAAAGGCGCTTCACTCCCGTCAATGGCGCCCGAAAAGAGTCTTGATGACCCACAAGTATAGGGTATCTATCGTAGTCCTTTTGATAAGTAAGAGTGTCGAACCCAACGAGGAGCAGAAGGAAATGATAAACGGTTTTCAGCAAGGTATTCTCTCCAAGTACTGAAATAAGTGGTAACAGATAGTTTTGTAATGAGATAATTTGTAACGAGCAACAAGTAACAAAAGTAAATGAAGTGCAGCAAGGTGGCCCAATCCTTTTTGTAGCAAAGGACAAGCCTGGACAAACTCTTATATAAGGAAAAGTGCTCCCGAGGACACATGGGAATATCGCCAAACTAGTTTTCATCACGTTCATATGATTCGCGTTCGGTACTTTGATAATTTGATATGTGGGTGGACCGGTGCTTGGGTGCTGTTCTTACTTGAACAAGAATCCCACTTATGATTAACCTCTATTGCAAGCATCCGCAACTACAACAAAAGTATTAAGGTAAACCTAACCATAGCATGAAACATATGGATCCAAATCAGCCCCTTACGAAGCAACGCATAAACTAGGGTTTAAGCTTCTGTCACTCTAGCAACCCATCATCTACTTATTACGTCCCAATGCCTTCCTCTAGACCCAAATAATGGTGAAGTGTTATGTAGTCGACGTTCACATAACACCACTAGAGGCTAGACAACATACATCTCATCAAAACATCGAACTAATACCAAATTCACATGACTACTAATAGCAAGACTTCTCCCTTGTCCTCAGGAACAAACGTAACTACTCACAAAGCATAAACATGTTCATAATCAGAGGGGTATTAATATGCATAAAGGATCTAAACATATGATCTTCCACCAATTAAACCAACTAGCATCAACTACAAGGAGTAATTAACACTACTAGCAACCTACTAGCACCAATCCCGGACTTGAAGACAAGAATCGGATACAAGAGATGAACTAGGGTTTTGAGATGAGATGGTGCTGATGAAGATGTTGATGGAGATTGCCCTCTCCCAATGAGAGGAGCATTGGTGATGACGATGGCGATGATTCCCCCCTCCGGGAGGGAAGTTTCCCCGGCAGAACAGCTCTGCCGGAGCTCTAGATTCGATCCGCCAAGGTTCCGCCTCGTGGCGGCGGAGTTTCATCCCGAAAGGTTGCTTCCTATTTTTTTCTCGACAAAAGACTTCATATAGGAGAAGATGGTCATCGGAGAGCCACCAGGGGGCCCACGAGGCAAGGGGCGCGCCCCCCACCCTCGTGAGAAGGGTGTGGGCCCCCTGGTCTTCATCTTTGGCGAGGATTTTTCATTATTTATTATAAGGTGTTCCGTGGAATTTCAGGACTTTTGGAGTTTTTCAGAATAGGTCTCTAATATTTGGTCCTTTTCCAGCCCAGAATTCCAGCTGCCTGCATTCTCCCTCCTTATGTAAACCTTGTAAAATAAGAGAGAATAGCAATAAGTATTGTGACATAATGTGAAATAACAACCCATAATGCAATAAATATCGATATAAAAGCATGATGCAAAATGGACGTATCAGTTAACCATCAACACTTGATGCTTTTCTTGATTTCTACCTTTGTCGACTTTCAGCATCACGAAGAGCTTGGGAATCGTTTCCGTTATCCCTTGCATATTATAGTTCATCACGAAGTTCTAGTAACTTGGTGATAGTAACTAGAGAACTTTGTCAATCACTATCTTATCTGGAAGATTAACCCCCACTTGATTTAAGTGATTGTAGTACTTAGACATTCTGAGCACATTCTCACTAGCTGAGCTATTCTCCTCCATCTTGTAGGCAAAGTACTTGTTAAAGGTCTCATACCTTTTGACATGGGCATGAGTCTGAAATACTAATTTCAACTCTTGGAACATACCATATGCTCCATGACGTTTCAAAAACATCTTTGAAGCCTGATACTAAGTCATAAAGTATGGTGCACTAAACTATCAAGTAGTCATCATATCGAGCTTGCCAAACGTTCATAACGTCTGCATTTGCTCCTGCAATCGGTCTGTCACCTAGCGGTGCATCAAGGACATAATTCTTCTGTGCGGCAATGAGGATAATCCTCAGATCACAGATCCAATCTGCATCATTGCTACTAACATCTTTCAACTTAGTTTTCTCTAGGAACATATCAAAAATAAAATAGGGGAGCTAAACGCGAGCTATTGATCTACAACATAGATATGCTAATACTACCAGGACTAAGTTCATGATAAATTAAAGTTCAATTAACCATATTACTTAAGAACTCCCACTTAGATATACATCCCTCTAATCATCTAAGTGATCATGTGATCCATATTAACTAAACCATGTTCGATCATCACGTGAGATGGAGTAGTTTTCAATGGTGAACATCTCACTATGTTGATCATATCTACTATATGGTTCACGCTCGACCTTTCGGTCTCAGTGTTCCGAGGCCATATCTGCATATGCTAGGCTCGTCAAGTTTAACCTGAGTATTCTGCATGTGCAAAACTATCTTACACCTGTCATGATATGATGCATAAAGGATAAACATCACATGCAATCAATATAAGTGATATGATATGGCCATCATCATCTTGTGCCTTTGATCTCCATCTCCAAAGCACCGTCATGATCACCATCATCATCGGCACGACACCTTGATCTCCATCGTAGCATCGTTGTCGTCTCGCAAACTATTGCTTCTACGACTATCGCTACCGCTTAGTGATAAAGTAAAGCAATTACAGGGCGATTGCATTGCATACAATAAAGCGACAACCACATGGCTCCTGCCAGTTGCCAATAACTCCGTTACAAAACATGATCATCTCATACAATAAAATATAGCATCATGTCTTGACCATATCACATCACAACATGCCCTGCAAAAACAAGTTAGACGTCCTCTATTTTGTTGTTACAAGTTTTACGTGGCTGCTATGGGCTTGAGCAAGAACCGTTCTTACCTACGCATCAAAACCACAACGATAGTTCGTCAAGTTAGTGTTGTTTTAACCTTCTCAAGGACCGGGTGTAGCCACACTCGGTTCAACTAAAGTTGGAGAAACTGACACCCGCCAGCCACCTGTGTGCAAAGCACGTCGGTAGAACCAGTCTCGCGTAAGCGTACGTGTAATGCCGGTCTGGGCCGCTTCATCCAACAATACCTCCGAACCAAAGTATGACATGCTGGTAAGTAGTATGACTTGTATCGCCCACAACTCACTTGTGTTCTACTCATGCATATAAAATCTACGCATAAACCTGGCTCTAATACCACTGTTGGGGAACGTAGTAATTTCAAAAAAAATCGTATGCACACACAGGATCATGGTGATGCATAGCAACGAGAGGGGAGAGTGTGTCCACGTACCCTCGTAGACCGTAAGTGGAAGCATTATGACAATGCGGTTGATGTAGTCGTACATCTTCCCGATCCGACTAATCCAAGTACCGAACGCACGACACCTCCGAGTTCTGCACACGTTCAGCTCGATGACGTCCCACGAACTCCGGTCCAGCAGAGCTTTGCAGGAGAGTTCCGTCAGCATGACGGCATGATGACGGTGTTGATGATGCTACCGACGTAGGGCTTCGCCTAAGCACCACTACGATATTACCAAGGTGTAATATGGTGGAGGGGGGCACCGCACACGGCTAAGAGATCAATGATCAATTGTTGTGTCCTAGGGTGCCCCCCTGCCCCCATATATAAAGGAGGGAGGGAGGAGGAGGCCGGCCCTAGGAGGGGCACGCCAAGGCAGTAGGATTCCTACTCCTAGTAGCAGTAGGTTTCCTCCTTTCCTAGTCCAACTAGGAGAAGGGGGAAAGAAGGGGGAGGGTAGAAGGAAGGCAGAGGGGGGCCGCGCCCCAAACCCCTTGTCCAATTCGGACTGGGCTTGGGAGGGGTGCGCACCACCTCCTGGCTGCTGCCTCTCCTTCCCACCAAGGCCCATTAAGGCCCATTGACTCCCCGGGCGAATTCCCGTAACTCCCCGGTACTCCGAAAAATACCCGAAACACTCGGAACCTTTCCGATGTCCGGATATAGCCTTCCAATATATCAATCTTTACGTCTCGATCATTTCAAGGCTCCTCGTCGTGTCCCCGATCTCATCCGGGACTCCGAACTACCTTCGGTACATCAAATCACATAAACTCATAATATCGATCATCACCGAACGTTAAGCGTGCGGACCCTACGGGTTCGAGAACTATGTAGACATGACCGAGACTCGTTTCCGGTCAATAACCAATAGCAGAACCTGGATGCTCATATTGGCTCCTACATATTCTACGAAGATCTTTATCGGTCAAACCGCATAACAACATACGTTGTTCCTTTTGTCATCGGTATGTTACTTGCCCGAGATTCGATCGTCGATATCTCAATACCTAGTTCAATCTCGTTACCGGCAAGTCTCTTTACTCGTTCCGTAACACATCATCCCGCAACTAACTTATTAGTTGCAATGCTTGCAAGGATTATAGTGATGTGCATTACCGAGTGGGCCCAGAGATACCTCTCCGACAATCGGAGTGACAAATCCTAATCTCGATATACGCCAACTCAACAAGTACCTTCGGAGACACCTGTAGTGCACCTTTATAATCACCCATTTACGTTGTGATGTTTGGTAGCACACAAAGTGTTCCTCCGGTAAACGGGAGTTGCATAATCTCATAGTCATAGGAACATGTATAAGTCATGAAGAAAGCAATAGCAACATACTAAACGATCAAGTGCTAAGCTGGCAGAATGGGTCAAGCCAATCACATCATTCTCCTAATGATGTGATCCCGTTAATCAAATGACAACTCATGTATATGGTTAGGAAACATAACCATCTTTAATTAACGAGCCAGTCAAGTAGAGGCATACTAGTGACACTCTATTTGTCTATGTATTCGCACATGTACTAAGTTTCCGGTTAATACAATTCTAGCATGAATAATAAACATTTATCATGATATGAGGAAATAAATAATGACTTTATTATTGCCTCTAGGGCATATTTCCTTCAGTAATGTACTTGTTCAAATGATATTCATTGAAAATCGCAAGCATTTCATTTTTCCACTCATGGAAGAACTCTCCATCAAGAATAGGCACTCTATGTCTAAGACTCCCCAACATAGACTCATCCATCTTCCTCCAATGGTGACTAAACCAATGCAATGGAGACCAAAGCTCTGATACTAATTGAAAGGATCGAGAAGAGGTGTCTAGAGGGGGGGTGAATGGACTTTAAGAAGAAAAGTTGCAGTTTTTAATTTCCTTAAGTTGATGTGGAGTTTTGGCACAAGTTTAAACATTCACAATACATATCAAGCAAGCATGACAAGAGTATATGAGCAGCGAAAAGTAAAGCATGCAAGTTACAAGAATGTAAAGGGATGGGATTGGAGTGTGCAAACGCAATTTGGAGACACGGAGATTTTTTATCCGTGGTTTCGATAGGTGGTGCTATCGTACATCCACGTTGATGGAGACTTCAACCCACGAAGGGTAACGGTTGCGTGAGTCCACGGAGGGATCCACCCACGAAGGGTCCACGAAGAAGCAACCTTGTCTATCCCACCATGGTCGTCGCCCACGAAGGACTTGCCTCACTAGGGTAGATCACTAGTAGAAAAAGGGTCAAATGTGAAGCACATTAGTGCCGGTTTGAATTTGAGCCGGCACTAATGTGACCATTAGTGCTGGTTCCAACGGCTAGGCGGGCGGGCATCATTAGTACCGGTTCGTGGGTAACCTTTAGTACCGGTTCATGCCATGAACCGGTACTAATGAGGCTGTGTCAGGCTATGGTCAGTCTGGGGGCCCCACGAAGACCTTTAGTACCGGTTCATGCCATGAACCGGTACTAGAGTTTCTTTGTAAGCTGATTTTTAGTCCCACCTCGCCAAGAGAGAGGCAGTATGAGCGGTTTATAAGCTGTGAGTGCACAGACAATGACGAAGAGTTGCAATGCTCACCTACATGTTGATTAGCTTCAAGCCTTGCGGAATAGCATAGATTGCACTGAGCTATGTGCAGTGCAGTCTACACTATTACGAATGGCTTGAAGCAAATTAACCAGCATTGCACCTCTTTTTTATTTTTAATAACTTATTTGAACTCCGGACTTCTTTTGTGTTCAGTATGCAGCATTCAAAGTGACGTCATCAATTTCCAACATGTTCTGACATCATTTGTTGTTTTTTGGTCATTTACCTAATTGTTTAGAGAGCTAAATGACCGTGAAATTGAAAATCACTACAAAATGAATCCTGAAAATGTTGAAACTTGGCATGGTATCATCATATCACCCGCATAGCATGCGCAAAAGAGTAGAGAGGGTCACGGCAAAAACTGGACGCACTTCGTGTACAAACTGGACAAACTCTTTCAGAGTATCAGGGTTTCGGACAAGAACTCATCTGTTACATGGCCACTTCAATGTTTTTTGAACTTATTTGAACTCCGGACTTCTTTTGTGTTTAGTATGCAGCATTCAAAGCGACGTCATCAATTTCCAACATGTTCTGACATCATTTGTTGTTTTTCGATCATTTACCTAATTGTTTAGAGAGCTAAATGACCGTGAAATTGAAAATCACTACAACATGAATCCTGAAAATGTTGAAACTTGGCATGGTATCATCATATCACCCGCATAGCATGCGCCAAATAGTAGAGAGGGTCACAACAAAAATTGGACGCACTTCGTGTACAAACTGGATAAACTCTTTCGGAGTATCAGGGTTTCGGACGAGAACTCATCTGTTACACGGCCACTTCAATGTTTTTGAAACTTATTTGAACTCCGGAATTCTTTTGTGTTCAGTATGCAGCATTCAAAGCGATGTCATCAATTTCCAACATGTTCTGACATCATTTGTTGTTTTAAGGTCATTTACCTAATTGTTTAGAGAGCTAAATGACCGTGAAATTGAAAATCACTACAAAATGAATCCTAAAAATGTTGAAACTTGGCATGGTATCATCATATCACCCACATAGCATGCGCGAAAGAGTAGAGAGGGTCATGGAAAAAACTGGACGCACTTCGTGTACAAACTGGACAAACTCTTTCGGAGTATCAGGGTTTCGGACGAGAACTCATCTGTTACACGGCCACTTCAATGTTTTTTAAACTTATTTGAACTCCGGACTTCTTTTGTGTTCAGTATGCAGCATTCAAAGTGACGTCATCAATTTCCAACATGTTCTGACATCATTTGTTGTTTTTCGGTCATTTACCTAATTGTTTAGAGAGCTAAATGACCGTGAAATTGAAAATCACTACAAAATGAATCCTGAAAATGTTGAAACTTGGCATGGTATCATCATATCACCCGCATAGCATGCACGAAAGAGTAGAGAGGGTCACGGCAAAAACTAGACGCACTTCGTGTACAAACTGGACATACTCTTTCGGCGTATCAGGGTTTTGGACGAGAACTCATCTGTTACACGGCCACTTCAATGTTTTTTAAACTTATTTGAACTCCGGACTTCTTTTGTGTTCAGTATGCAGCATTCAAAGTGACGTCATCAATTTCCAACATGTTTTGACATCATTTGTTGTTTTTCGGTCATTTACCTAATTGTTCAGTATGCAGTATTCAATTTCCAGAAGAAAATAAATAGAAGAAAAGAAATAATGCAGAAAATAAAAAAACTATACAAAAAAATTACTCAAAAATAAATAGAAGAAAATAAATAATGCAGAAAATAAAAAACTATATAAAAAACTACTCAAAAATAAATAGAAGAAAATAAATAATGCAGAAAAGAAAAAACTATATAAAAAATTTGTTGGCGCGCTTCCCAGTGGGCCTGCCAGACCTAGGGTGTGCAAATGCAGGCCCAGAAGGGCCAGCAGGCTCACAGGGCAGCGCGCCCTAGTTAATTAGGCCCAGAAGCCTGCTATATAGAGAAGCTCGAAGGAGCAGCCGCGGCTAGGTTTATAAACCAGTGCGGCTGCCCTTCGCTCGGCGAGGTGGGACTAAACATTGTGCACTGCCGGTGGCAGCGCACAACCTTTAGTACCGGTTGGTGGCTCCAACCAGTACTAAAGGGGGGTCTTTAGTACCGGTTCGTGGCACGAACCGGTACTAAAGGGGCCGTTTCCCGCCCCTTGGCCTGGCGAAAATTGGCCTTTAGTACCTTTGGTGGCTCCAACCGGCACTAAAGACCCCTCCTATATATATGGAACCTACGAAAAAATCAGTTCATCGACCACCAGTAGTTCTTCTCGATCCAAACTTCTTCGCCGCGCGCCTGTCGCCCCATCGCGCGCCGCCCTCGCCGCCCCTGCCGCCCGTCGCCGTCACCGCCCGACCCGTCGCCCCCGCCGCGCCCGTACGTCGCCGCCGCCTCTCGCCCGCCGCGCCCGTCCCCCCGTCGTCGCCCGCCGCCGCCCGTACGCTGCCATCCCCCGGTCGTACGTACACACACACACATACACACACACATTGTTAATTTTTACTTATTTTCTATTTTCTGTTGTTTAGATTAATGTTAGATAAATTACGTAGATAATAATGTTAGAATGTTAATGGTTAGATGAATTATATGGAAAAGATGTTAAATATTAATGTCAAATATATTTTACATGAATTAGAACAAGTTGAACTAGTTGAATTAGTATAGCTAGATATTAATTAGGTATATATATGAGATTATTTGAACTAGTTGAATTAATATAACTAGTTTATTTTTAGTATGAAAATTAATAGAACAAGTTTATTTTTAGTAAGAAAATTTAGGTATATGAGATTTGATGATCTAATCAAAATATTACTATATAGAACTACCTACTTTATTTTAGTAAGAAATTAATAGAACTAGTTTATTTTTAGTAAATGCTTAGTTGAATTAATAGAACTAGTTTATTTAGTTGAATTAATAGAACTAGTAAGTGTTTAATGTTTCACCTATATATGAACATATATGTTAGATATTAGATGAATTAGTTCAATTATTTAGTTGAACTAATTAGTTGAATTAGTTTAATTAATTAGGTATATTCTTCGTAAGTGCTTAGTTGAACTAGTTGAATTAACAGAATTAGTTGAATTAATAGAACTAATAAGTGTTTAATGTTTCACCTATGAACATAGGAATGTCGTCAGACGACGAACACGATTTCATTATGTGTGAATACTGCGAAGACCAGCGCGGCCTGTGCGGCCAAAATTTTCTAGTTGATGATAGACGCTTCAGCATCAAGCTGGATGAGAACTTCGAAGTGGATACAGTAAGTCACAACGACAAGTCTTTTTTCGTAATTAAGCATGACTTATGCTTCATTTTGCTTCACCTTTTAATTTTAATTTTTCACTATTCTACTAGCGTATCCCCTGCCATGCAAGAATTTTTGTCTTGGATAAGATAGGTTTCAATCCAAACGAAACTATGGAGGTAAAAAGAGTTTACTTGAAGATCGAACATGGTTATACCTTCAACGTCAAATTATACAATGTAGACACATACACCTATTTTGAATGCAAAACTTGGCAAGCACTATGCAAGGCTTATGCATTTGAGCCTGATATGGTTATCACCTTTGATATTCGTCCGGAAGATGATATTGAAGGTAATAGAGACATCTGGGTCGATGTGCATACGCCTCCAGTTCTACCATTATGTAAGTTTCTCAACCATATTTATGTCTTCGATATGAGATTCTTTGAACCAGTTGAATAATTAATAGATCTCAATTAATATTGACAGCTTACTTCCAGTCAAGCAAACATGTCCAGCGCTTGGTAGACAGGACCATCCACTGTCCCGGGGCTGAACTAAACTGCGAGGAGACAAGTCATTATATTTCATGGCTTGAGGATCTTGATGCTGTCAAGACAAATTTCTTTCCTGCACTTAGAAATGTTAGTACTCAAAACGTGCGACCAATAGTGTTCGTACTGAACTACGGTCACATATATTTAGGACAGATGGTAAGATTTCTACTATTTCTTCTCAGTGCATCTTTTGCATACGTTATTTTTTTAAGCTAAACTTCATTGCTAAGTATGTTACTATACGATGTTCTTCAAGAGGGACTCCCGATGAATGTTGTGCCTGATTGGATCGAGACTAAAGGTACCATGAATATTGTTAGCTTACGGCCAAGATATCCTACAATGCACTTTACTGCTAATAGCGAGGAATGCTTAATAGTAAAAGACTGGAGCAAAATTGTGAACGATCACAGGGAAGTACTAGGGGGCAGCAATCAGAAGCGCAACCCACGATTAGGAGACAGGTTCATCTGCATGTTCCAATATGATGAATCAGCAAAGCTATACATGTTCTATGCTATTTTACCTGAGAGAGAGAGCAGCAGGAGTGATTAATTAGCTAGTTCATGCTCTTAGTACTTGTCCTCTCATGTCCATGTTCCTCGTCCCGAACTTAATCTCAAACAGTGATTTGCTTTTGTGGTGTTATGAACGCTTATAATATCATTACCATGTTGAACTCGATGATATCTTTGCTATGAAAACCGTTGGTGATGATATATATGATGCAAGAGTTTTTATATTAATTAATATGATGATGATGATGAGTTATTATATCATTTATGAAAGAAATTGCATATTAGTTTCAACTGGATGGATTCTAGCTAAGTGATCAAGTATATATATGCCATATCCATATTACCTCGATCACTTAAGTAGGTGATCAAGTATATATAATATGGATATGACATATACTTGATGACTTAGCTAGGATCCACATGCATCCAGTCAAACTAATCACCTAATGATTTAACAACTCATTATAATGTAAAAGAATCACTAAATTAAATTGAAAACACATAATTAAAGTAAAAAACAAAACACACCAAAACATTTAGTACCGGTTGGTGTTACCAACCAGTACTAATGTCCTACGCGCCCATAGAGCTGGCTCGTGCCACGTGTTTGCCCTTTAGCACCGGTTCATGCTGAACCGGTACTAAAGGGGGGGGCTTTAGTGCCCACTCTTTAGTGCCGGTTATGGAACCGGCACTAAAGGGCCTTACGAACCGGTGCTATTGCCCGGTTCTGCACTAGTGGATCTTCACGAAGTAGGCGATCTCCTTGCCCTTAGAAACTCCTTGGTTCAACTCCACAATCTTGACGGAGGCTCCCAAGTGACACCTAGCCAATCTAGGAGACACCACTCTCCAAGAGGTAACAAATGGTGTGTTGATGATGAACTCCTTGCTCTTGTGCTTCAAATGATAGTCTCCCCAACACTCAACTCTCTCTCATAGGATTGGATTTGGTGGAAAGATGATTTGAGTGGAAAGCAACTTGGGGAAGGCTAGAGATCAAGATTTATGTGGTTGGAATGGAATATCTTGACCTCAACACAAGTGTAGGTGGTTCTCTCTCAGAAAATGTATGTTGGAAGTGTAGGCATGTTCTGATGGCTCTCTCCACAAATGAAGAGTGGGTGGAGGGGTATATATAGCCTCCACACAGAATCTAACTGTTACACAGAATTTACCAAACTTGGTGGGACCGAATCGTTAAACTCGGTCAGACCGATATAGTTCATAATGTGACCGTTAGGATTTTCGGTGGGACCGACACGTCAACTCGGTGAGACCGATTTCGTTAGGGTTAGGGCACAAATTAATCTCAGTGAGACCGATTACAAAAACTCGGTGAGACCGATTTTGGTAATAGACAAACAGAGAGTTGGTCAGGCAAACTCGGTGGGACCGATTCGTTCATCTCAGTTAGACCGAAATGTTACAAAAGGGAACTAGAGTGTTTGCAGTGCAATCTCGGTGGGACCGATTGCATATTTCGGTGAGAGCAAAATTATTGCAATAGGCAATAGAGATTTTGCGATCCCATCTCGGTGATACCGAGATCCCTATCGGTGAGATCGAAAAGACTAGGGTTTCTGGCAGTGGCTATGTCAAGAGAACTCGGTGGCGCCGGATAGACAGTTTCGGTGGGGCCGAGTTTGACTTTTGGTTTGGGACATATGTGGATGTGAGAAAGTGGTTGAGGGCTATGGAGCATATCACTAAGCACTTTGAGCAAGCAATCCATTAAGCAACACCTCATCCCATCTTAATAGTATTGGCTTTCCTATGGACTCAATGTGATCTTGGATCACTAAAATAGAAAATATAGAGTCCTGAGCTTTGAGCTTGAGCCAATCCTTTGTCCTCAGCATCTTGAAGAGGTTCCACATCCTCTATTCCATGCCACTCCATTGTTGAACTTATCTGAAACATACTAGATAGAAGCATTAGTCCAACAAGAGATATGTTGTCATTAATTACCAAAATCACCCAGGGAGCACTTGTGCTTTCAATAAGTTAGCTATAGCGCTTGCCGGCAAAAAGCGCTATAGCTAAAGTAGCTATAGCGCTTTCGCAAACATATTGCTTTATTTTTTTCCTTTTTCTAATTTTCCTTTTCTTTTTTTGTTTCCTTTTCTTAGTTGTAGTGCTGTCACCTTAAAACGCGTTGTTACTACTTCATTAGCAGTAGCGTGGTCTGTGGACGGGCGCTACGTACTTCTATACCAATCTTGGAGGCAACGGAAAAGGAAAATTCATATTGTCATCAATGATAATATGCCATCAAAAAATACATTGGTCATCAATGATCTTTTTGTGTAGAATCTAAATTGTCAGTATGAATCCTCACCGGTTTAGGAACCGGTGAGGATTCATATTTTCACAGATACTACACATAGAGTATAATGAAGACCAACTGGTTGTGATAGTTTGAGAAGTAACATATTTAAGGTGGTAAACACCCTGTTCGCGGAGCAAGATGGGACTAAACTTAGTTCCTAGGAGGGGACTAAACTTAACAGCAGCGATGGTTGGCGAAGAGCGCTACTGCTAAGTACAATAGCAGTAGCGCATTTGCGCAAACGAGCTGCTACTATACCTAGTCTGGCGGCAACGTCGTGGCAATTGTAGTAGTAGCACTCCTTCTTCCTGTCGGGCTACTGCTACATGGATATCCGTAGCGTTGTTTGGGGTCACGCGCTACTGCTGCGCCTTAACCACGCTGCTAGTAAGATTATGTGTATACAGTTTTCTCTAGTAGTGTGGCGTTTCGAGATAAGAATCTTATATGGTTCTGCTAAAGCTCTAGTAGTGCATCAGCGCAACTAATATGTAGTCAACATAAAGAATGTCATATAATTCTTAGAGCAGGGCACTCTTACGAAGGGCGGGGACAATCCGACAACAGTTCACAAAACACATCACAGTAGCTAGTGGCAGCTTATGTCCTTAAGATTATGCCCCACCAATTTGATATTAATAACCATCTACTTTGTCGATTTATCCATGTCACAAGTAGGAGGAAAGGCATCTGCTATCACACTATGAAGTTGATCTGAAAAGGAGGACATGTATCTCACATCATATAAGTAACCTTTAGCAAGCTGTCTATCATGTCAAATGCCTAATTGAGTATGAGCCTTAGATAACCAAAGTCTCGTTACATATGTCCAGCCGTGTGTAGTTCAGATCCTTCGCCACAGTGCTTGTGGCGTTTTCCATGTACCTAATGGCCTCAAAGCGGCAGAATCTTCCGCCATTGTCTCATTGGGAGAGCAAACACAAGTAATCGCATTTGGGTTGGACACCGCTGTTTTGGATAGTGGTGTTGAAAAGAATGGTTACTCATCATGTTCTGTAAGTATCTCCTTTGATGGTAAATGGCCTTTGGAAGCCCATGATGCTCTAATAGGAGATCAAGCATCATTCTACTGGATCCTTTGTAACACCCCGGATGTGAATTACCCAATATGTAATCCAACTCTTGTCGTTTCCGGCGTTAAGTTATTTTATTTTCTCAGGTTCGGGTTTTTGTCTCCGTGTGTTGTTATCGTTGTCATGCATCTCATATCATGTCATCATGTGCATTGCTTTTGCATACGTGTTCATCTCATGCATTCGAGCATTTTCCCCGTTGTCCGTTTTGCATTCCGGTACTCCGTTCTCCACCGGTGGTCAATTCTACCTTTCTTTCGTGTGTGGGGATTAAACATTTCTGGATTGGACCGAGACTTGCCAAGCGGCCTTGGTTTACTACCGGTAGACCGCCTGTCAAGTTTCGTACCATTTGGACTTCGTTTGATACTCCAACGGTTAACCGAGGGACCGAAAAGGCCTCGTGTGTGTTGCAGCCCAACACCCCTCCAATTTGGCCCAAAACACAGCAAAACCCTCTCCATCATCTAGAGCGTTCGATCACGATCGCGTGGCAGAAAACCACACCTCATTTGGACACTCCTAGCTCCCTCTATGCCTATATATACCTCCCCCATTCCAAATCTTGGATCCCCTCCTTCTAACCCTAAAAAATCTCCTCCGCCGCCGCCGGACACGTCCGGACGGAGCCGGACGTTGTCCGCCGCCGCCGCCGACCAACCACGCTGCGCCACGTGTCGCCGCCGCCTTCCTCCACCGCCGGCCCGGCGAGCCCGCGGGAGGCCCTCCCCGGCCCGCGGCTCCCCGCGCGCCCCGCGCCCTTCATCGGCGCCCGGCGACCGCCGCCCCGGACGCCGCACCCCGCGGCCACCACGCCGTCCGCCTCCTCTCCGTCCTCGTCCTCCTCCGGCCGGCCACCGCAACCACAAACTCCGGCCAACTCGTCCACCAGCGTACAGGAACTCCAGCGAAGCTCCGGCCAACCTCGATCCGCGTGCTGTCTGGATCTGGATCTGAGATCCCGTTTGGGTTGACTTTTGCCCCGAAACCCTAATTATTTTCTCCTGTTCATCGCATCGTAACTCCTCATCCGTAACTCCGTTTTGGGCATATAGCATATCAAAATGTTCATCTCAGAGAGTAAATCATTTCATCTCATTGCATCATTTTCATTTGAGTTCATCTTGATGCCCGAAATGCTGTTAGAAGAATGCTATTTGAGATAATTGTCAGATCTGCTGATCCAATTGGATATTTGTCATTTTTGCCATGATTATTGTGTGCATGATATGCCCAGGTGCTCTACATGTGTTTTGTTATATGTTTTGCCATCTATCCAGAGGTGCAACCCATGTATTTTTGTGATGCGTGTGGTGACTAGCACAAGCTTGCAAAGTGAGGCATTTGTTAATGCTGATTTCAGGGACTTAGCATTTCCACTAAGTCCTTGGACTGTTTATCTCATATGGCCATATGTTCATGTTGTTTCCTAGTGATCTGTGCCTCTTTTGAGGATGATCAGTAAGGATGTTTTGTTAATCTTGTAGTGCTCTATCCATCCATGTCTTTTTTTGCAATTATGGAGCACCCTAGCTTGAGTCAATCGAGCTCTACTTTTGTCATTTCGTGAATCTGGGCAGATTGTCTACTTGTTAGCAATTTGGCCGAGGATGTTGTAGTTGATCCGTGCATGCTATGTTATTGTTATCGCCATGTCTAGGTTGTATTTTGTGCATTCTTGATGGGTGTATGCTTAGATTGTCATGACTTGCTCTGTAGTGAGTGCATCGAGCTCGTAAACATGCCTACTTGATATCTGTTTCAGCATGCTCCAGTTTTCACTAAGTCTGAGAACTGATTATGTTTTTGCCATGTTCACATGCTTGCAAATGTATTTTCTGATCCCTTTTGGCTCAAGGTCACTAAGGGACTTTTGTTAAGCTCTTTGAGTAGCTCCATGCCATGCTTTACTTTGCCATGTTCAGGTCCTGTAGCATATAGTTTTCATGCTCCAAAGAGGGCTATCTGATCTGAAATTCCAGACAAATGTTAATTTCACTAAGTCTGAGATCTGTTTACCAAATGCATTTTTCCATTCTTGTTTGAACCTGTTAATGGATGAATTGGTCGTAGATCAGTGCTAGACTTTTGTTAAGCTTCATGAATGGATTCCTGCCATGTATTTTGATGCCATGTTTGAGTGCTGTAGCATGTTCATCTTGTTGCATTTAGATGGCTACTTGCTGTAAATCGCAGTACGTGGTCATATTTGAACCGCTTGCCATTTCCAAACCGTAACTCCGATTCTGGTGTTCTTTATATCGTTTTCAAGAGATTTCATCTCATCTTTCCAGTGGCACACTTGGATTTCCAAGTTGAGGCCAGGTTCATGCATTACTTGTCCATTCTTGCATATGCATCCCGCATCGCATCCCGCATAGCATACCATCTTTGCATCAGGTTGTTTGAGTTTGCACGTGGTTGATTGTGCTCCGTTTGCTTGTTTGTCTTGTTTGGGTAGAGCCGGGAGACGAGTTCGCTAACGAGGAGCCCGTTGAGTTTGCTTTCGAGGATCCAGTCAACTCTGACAACTTTGCAGGCAAGATGATCATACCCTCGAAATCACTACTATCTTTGCTTTGCTAGATGCTCGCTCTTTTGCTATGCCTATGCTTTGATGCCTACCACTTGCTTATCATGCCTCCCAAATTGCCATGTCAAGCCTCTAACCCACCATGTCCTAGCAAACCATTGGTTGTCTATGTTACCGCTTTGCTCAGCCCCTCTTATAGCGTTGCTAGTTGCAGGTGAAAATTGGAGACCGTTCCTTGTTGGAACATTATTTACTTGTTGGGATATCATTATATTGCCATGTTATCTTAATGCATCTATATACTTGGTAAAGGGTGGACAGCTCGGCCTCTCGCCTAGTGTTTTGTTCCACTCTTGCCGCCCTAGTTTCTGTCATATCGGTGTTATGTTCCCGGTTTTTGCGTTCCTTACGCGGTTGGGTTATAATGGGAACCCCTTGATAATTCGCCTTGATTAAAGCTTTTCCAGCAATACCCAACCTTGGTTTTACCATTTGCCACCTAGCCTCTTTTTCCCTTGGGTTTCCGGAGCCCGAGGGTCATCTTATTTTAACCCCCCCCCCCCCCGGGCCAGTGCTCCTCTGAGTGTTGGTCCGAACCAGGCAGCCTGCGGGGCCACCTTGGGGAAACTCGAGGGTTGGTTTTACTCGTAGCTTGACCTATCTGAGTGTGCCCTGAGAACGAGATATGTGCAGCTCCTATCGGCATTTGTCAGCACATTCGGGCGGTGTTGCTGGATTTGTTTTAACCTGTCGAAGTGTCTTGAAGAACCGGGATACCGAGTCTGATCGGAACGTCTCGGGAGGAGGTCTATTCCTTCGTTGACCGTGAGAGCTTGTCATGGGCTAAGATGGGACCCCCCTGCAGGGATTTGAACTTTCGAAAGCCGTGCCCGCGGTTATGGGCAGATGGGAATTTGTTAATGTCTGGTTGTAGATAACTTGAACCTTAACTTAATTAAAATGAATCAACAGTGTGAGTTACTGTGATGGTCTCTTCTCGGCGGAGTCCGGGAAGCGAACACGGTGTTGGAGTAATGCTTGCCGCAGGATGCTCTCTAGTTTCTCGCTCGCGCTTTTCCTCCTCTTCTCGCTCTCTTTTGCGAACAGGATAGCCACCATATATGCTAGCCACTTGCTGCAGCTCCACATATATTACCTTGCCTTACCTATTAAGCTTAAATAGTCTTGATCGCGAGGGTGCGAGATTGCTGAGTCCTTGTGGCTCACAGATTACTATTAAACCAGATACAGGGCATGATGATTCCGTTCCAAATGACGTGCTTGAGCTCAAGTGGGAGTTCGACGAGGACTCACAACGATACTACGTGTCTTTCCCTGATGATCAGTAGTGGTGCCCAGTTGGGGTGATCGGGACCGTGTCGCATGTTGGGTTATCTTTTATTTTGGTGACGTAGTCGGGCCATGAGTGTTTTGAATGTTGTAATGCTATTTATGTACTTGATTAATGTGGCGAGTGTAAGCCAACTATGTTTCTCCCCTTTATTATTTACATTACATGGGATGTTGTGAAGATTGCCTAGCTTGCGACATTGCTTTCAATGCGGTTATGTCTCTAAGTCGTGCCTTGACACGTGGGAGCTATAGCCGCATCGAGGGCGTTACAAGTTGGTAATCAGAGCCTTCCCCGACCTTAGGAGCCCCATTGCTTGATCGTTTTTAGCAGCCGAGTTTGTGTCTAGAAAAATGTTTTGAGTCATTTAGGAATTATATATCGGAGAGTTTAGGAATTCTTTTTACTCCCCAGTCTCCTCATCGCTCTGGTAAGGCATCCTGACGTAGAGTTTTGACTCTTCTCTTCTCAAATTTCACTAAAAAAATTTAGGATCACGCGGGTATCTTGGAATCGTTCTGATGGTTTTGTGACGAGAACATTGTCTTGGTGCCTCCTATCAGGGGTTTTGTGGCAGTGTCCCGGGGAGTTGAGCTCCGAGGTGTTGCCGTCACAATTTTATCGTTGCAATTCTGGAATACCTGAGTTTAGTACGCCGACATCAAAAATATCTTTTATGCAGTTCATTGGTGAGATAACCTCGACGCCACCCAGTATTGGGGCGGGAGTTCGGGAGTATCGCCATAACTTGTATAACGTATGCTTTTTGAAGGTTGAGGTAGATGGTTTCCGAAGTTTTTCTCGGTTATGTGTTGAAGGATGGATACAGCTGGATGTAGGAATTGCTAGATTTGGGTGAGATATTATGCTTCCCCTGTATCCCCAACACCTGATTGCATAACCGGAAAGGTTCGGGAGTTTCATAGGTGGGAATTCTTGTAGCTCTAGTTCTTCTTCCACGGATAATTGGTTTGAGATTGGGATTTCTTACCGAGTATTCGTTCTTGATCCGTACCTTGTTGATTTATTTCTTTACCTAAATTCTAAGTGGCTTCTCAATTTATGGATATGTGACCATTTCAAGAGGAATGCATTCGTTCATTTTGTTCGGATGTGAAGACTTTATGTTGCAATTTTCATTCCGTTGGATTCAGCTTCATTTTATCTGTCAAAGTGCTAACGGTGGTCAACCTCTTCAGGATGGCTCCCGCTAAGAGCACCAATCAGAATCAGAATCAGGATCCGTCACCACCTCCACCTCCTCCGGAGGCATGGAAAGCTGTGATGGCCGCAACCAATGCAAACACACAGTTGATCATGCAAATTCTTCAAGAGCGCAATCAAGCGAACCAAGGCAACCAAGGCAACAATCAGAATCACTTTGCTACACTCAACCATTTCCTTGCTAACGGGCTAAAGACTTTCAGCAATTGTGTTGAGGCAACTGATGCTGACGATTGGCTCGTGGATCTGTGCAAGCATTTCGAGTGCAGTAACGTCAGGCCTGAGGACTTTGTCAAGTTCTCTTCCTTCCAACTCAAAGATCAAGCTGCAGAATGGTTCCAGCAGTACAAGGATTCCAGAGGTGGACGTGTTATTACCTGGGATGAATTCCGCCAAGACTTCAAAGCTCATCATATTCCTCAGAGCGTGGTTGAAAGCAAGCGTGAGGAATTCCGCAACCTGAAGCAAGGCTCTTTGTCTGTCTATGACTACAACAAGTTGTTTCAGAAGCTCGCCCGCTTTGCTAAGCAGGACGTCCCTGATGAGAAGAGCATGATATACCAGTTTAGGGGTGGTCTCAGAGAAGAAATTCAGCTAGCCCTTGTTCCCTTTGAGCCCTTGAGGTACGATGAGTTCTACAACATGGCATTGAAGCAAGAGGCTGCTCAACTGAGGTGTGATGCTTCAAAGAAGCAAGTCAGAGATGATACCCCTTCTTCCTCTACTCAAGTGGCCAAGCAGCAGAAGTATTGGCTTCCTCCTCCTCCATTCCGTCAGCCGTATCAGCAGAAGAGCAAAGGTGGCAGTGGATCTTCCCCCCCCCCCCACCCTGGCTTTCAGAACAAGACTTCATCTCAAGCTCCAAGATCGATTGCTCTGTATCACCATTCGCTTTCAGAGGTCACGTGCAACAAGTGCCAACAGAAGGGTCACTATGCCAACAAATGCTTCAATCATAGGCGTCTTCCTCCTCCTCCTGTGAGATCAGCAAGTACAGCTGTGGTCAAGCATAACCCCAAGCACACCAAGGTCAACTTGTTGAACGCAGCTCAGGCAGAGGACTCGTCAGATGTCATCATGGGTAACCTTCCTGTTAACGATACTCCCGCAAGAGTTCTTTTTGACACTGGTGCATCGCATTGTTTCATGTCAAAGCCATTTTTTACCAAGCATGAGTTCGTTTCTTCTCATTTGGCTAAACAAATGGATATCGTTTCTCCTGGCAAACGTTTGAGTGCAAGTCTGGAGGTGCCAGATGTTACTATCACCTTGGGCGACTACAAGTTTCTTTCTTCCCCAATGGTTCTGGGTAACTCGGATATTGATCTTATTCTCGGGATGGATTGGCTATCTAAGCACAAGGCTCAGCTTGATTGTGCAGCCAGGCAGATTCAATTGACTCATTTGTCTGAGGATGTAATTGTCTTTGCCGCTCATGATGATACCATCCGTCTGTTTCTCTCAATGAGAAGGGTGAACTGGATGCTATCTCGCAAATTCCAGTCGTTTGCGAATATCAAGACGTCTTTCCAGAAGAGCTTCCAGGAATGCCTCCGCACCGGCCAGTTGAATTCGTCATTGATCTTGAGCCCGGTACGGAACCTGTGTGCAAGCGTCCTTACAAGCTCGGACCTGAAGAGTTGAAGGAACTGAAGAAGCAACTCGATATTCAAGAGAGAATGGGTCTCATCCGGCCTAGTTCTTCTCCGTGGGGTTGTGGTGTTCTTTTTGTGAAGAAGAAGGATGGAACGGACCGACTTTGTGTTGATTACCGTCCATTGAACAAGAAGACCATCAAGAACAAATACCCACTTCCCAACATCAACGAGCTGTTCGAACAACTCAAAGGTGCCCAAGTATTCTCCAAGCTTGATATCCGTATGGGTTATCATCAGATTCGTATTCGTGAGCAAGATATTTCCAAGACGGCTTTTGGACAAGCTATGGTTCGTATGAATACACTGTCATGTCTTTTGGCCTCGTCAACACTCCTCCGACTTTCTCTCGCATGATGAACTTCATCTTCAATGCCTACACCATTGACTTCGTTTTGGTCTATCTCGACGACATTCTGGTTTTCTCGAAGAACAAGGAAGATCATGCCAAGCACTTGCGTTTGGTACTTGATAAGCTCAGGGAACACCAGTTCTACGCCAAGTTCTCCAAGTGCGAATTTTGGCTTGATGAGGTTCTTTATCTTGGTCATATCATCTCTGCCAAGGGCATTGCGGTGAATCCTAAGAAGGTGTCTGCAATTGTGAATTGGGAACCTCCTCAGAACGTGAAGCAACTCCGTAGCTTCCTCGGTCTCGCAAGCTACTGTCGAAGATTCGTTGAAAACTTTTCTAAGATCGCGAAGCCTCTCTCAAATCTTCTCCAGAAGCACATCAAGTACTTTGGTCTCCGGAGTGTGACATTGCTTTCAACACTCTGAAAGAGAAATTGGTCACTGCTCCAGTTCTGACTCCGCCTGATGAATCCAAACCGTACGAGGTCTTTTGTGATGCCTCTCTCCAAGGTCTTGGCGCAGTGTTGATGCAAGAGAAGAAAGTTGTGGCTTATACCTCTCGCCAGTTGAAGCCCAACGAGAAGAACTACCCCACTCATGATCTCGAGTTGGCGGCAGTTGTGCATGCTCTTTTGACTTGGAGACATCTCTTATTGGGAAGAAAAGTGGACATTTTCACTGATCACAAGAGTCTCAAGTACATCTTCACTCAGCCTAATATCAACCTCAAGCAGACTCGATGGGTCGAAATGATTCAAGAGTATAATCCGAGTATCGAGTATACTCCAGGCAAGGCCAATGTGATTGCTGACGCATTGAGCAGGAAGGCTTATTGCAACAGTCTGATTCTCAAGCCTTATCAACCCGAGCTTTGTGAAGCTTTCCGCAAACTTAATCTGCAAGTTATTCCTCAAGGTTTCCTCGCCAAACTTCAAGTATCTCCTACCTTGGAAGACCAGATTCGCCAAGCCCAGCTTCTTGATGCTATGGTGAAAAAGGTGAAGATTGGGATTGCCAAGAATCAACCCAAGTACAAGTGCTACCGCCTTGATGACAAGGATACTCTCTTCTTCGAGGATTGTATTGTTGTGCCCAAAGGTGACCTTCGTAAAGTGATCATGAACGAGGCTCACAATTCTCTCCTCTCCATCCACCCTGGGAGCACGAAGATGTATCAGGACCTCAAGCAGGCTTATTGGTGGACTCGGATGAAGCGCGAGATTGCTCAATTCGTGAATGAATGTGATGTCTGCAGAAGAGTGAAGGCAGAACACCAAAGGCCAGCTGGTCTCCTCCAACCTCTTGCCATTCCAGAATGAAAGTTTGACCACATTGAAATGGACTTCGTGACTGGGTTTCCAAAGTCCAAACGTGGCAATGATGCTATATTCGTTGTTATCGACAAACTCACTAAAGTGGCTCACTTTATGCCTATCAAGGAGTCAATCACTGCAGCTCAATTGGCGGAACTCTATACCTCTAGGATTGTCTCTCTGCACGGTATTCCACAAGTGATCTCTTCAGACTGTGGCAGCATCTTTACCTCCAAGTTTTGGGATTCTTTTCAGAAGGCCATGGGCACCAACATCCGCTTCAGCACAGCTTTCCATCCTCAAACTAGCGGTTAAGTCGAGCGTGTCAACCAGATTCTTGAAGATATGCTCAGGGCTTGTGTGATCTCCTTCGGCATGAAGTGGGAGGATTGTCTTCCTTATGCTGAATTCTCCTACAACAATAGTTTTCAAGCAAGTTCGGGAAAGGCCCCATTTGAAATTCGGTATGGCAGGAAGTGCCGTACCCCTCTCAATTGGTCTGAAACCGGTGAACGTCAGCTTTTGGGTAATGACTTAATCATAGAGGCAGAGGAAATGTGTAAAGTCATTCGAGATAACCTCAAAGCAGCCCAATCCCGCCAGAAGAGCTACTATGACAGTAAGCACCGTGATTTGGCTTTCGAGATCGGAGATCATGTTTACCTCCGCGTCTCTCCAATGAAAGGTACTCATCGCTTCGGTATCAAAGGGAAGCTTGCCCCTAGATACGTGGGACCTTTCAAGATTGTCAGCAAGAGAGGTGATCTCGCCTATCAACTCAAGCTTCCTTCAAACTTTGCAAATGTGCATGACGTGTTCCATGTCTCTCAGCTCCGAAAGTGCTTCAAGACTCCTGACCGCACCGTCAACTTTGAGGACATTGAGCTCCAAGAAGATCTCTCTTATCGTGAGCACCCCGTTGCTATTCTTGAAGAGACTGAACGCAAGACTCGCAACAAGTCAATCAAATTACTCAAAGTCAAGTGGTCACACCATTCCAACCGTGAAGCTACCTGGGAATGCGAGGATCACCTCCGTTCTGAGTACCCGGCGTTCTTTCGGTCCTAGATCTCGGGACGAGATCCTTTCATAGTGGTGGAGTGTTGTAACACCCCGGATGTGAATTACCCAATATGTAATCCAACTCTTGCCATTTCTGGTGTTAAGTTATTTTATTTTCTCGGGTTTGGGTTTTTGTCTCCGTGTGTTGTTATCGTTGTCATGCATCTCATATCATATCATCATGTGCATTGCTTTTGTATACGTGTTCATCTCATGCATTCGAGCATTTTCCCCGTTGTCCGTTTTGCATTCCGGCGCTCCGTTCTCCTCCGGTGATCAATTCTACCTTTCTTTCGTGTGTGGGGATTAAACATTTCCGGATTGGACCGACACTTGTCAAGCGGCCTTGGTTTACTACCGGTAGACCGCCTGTCAAGTTTCGTACCATTTGGACTTCGTTTGATACTCCAACGGTTAACCGAGGGACCGAAAAGGCCTCGTGTGTGTTGCAGCCAAACACCCCTCCAATTTGGCCCAAAACCCACCAAAACCCTCTCCATCATCTAGAGCGTTCGATCACGATCGCGTGGCCGAAAACCGCACCTCATTTGGACACTCCTAGCTCCCTCTATGCCTATATATACCTCCCCCATTCCAAATCTCGGATCCCCTCCTTCTAACCCTAAAAAATCTCCTCCGCCGCCGCCGGACACGTCCGGACGGAGCCGGACGTTGTCCGCCGCCGCCACCGACCAACCACGCCACACCACGTCTCGCCGGCGCCTTCCTCCACCGCCGGCCCGGCGAGCCCGCGGGAGGCCCTCCCCGGCCCGCGGCTCCCCGCGCGCCCCGCACCCTTCGTCCGCGCCCGGCGACCGCTGCCCCGGCTGCCGGCGACCGCCGCCCCGGCCGCCACACCCCGCGGCCACCACGCCGTCCGCCTCCTCTCCATCCTCGTCCTCCTCCGGCCGGCCACCGCAACCACAAACTCCGGCCACCTCGTCCACCGGCGTACAGGAACTCCGGCGAAGCTCCGGCCAACCTCGATCCGCGTGCTGTCCGGATCTGGATCTGAGATCCCGTTTGGGTTGACTTTTGCCCCGAAACCCTAATTATTTGCTCCTGTTCATCGCATCGTAACTCCTCATTCGTAACTCCGTTTTGGGCATATAGCATATCAAAATGTTCATCTCAGAGAGTAAATCATTTCATCTCATTGCATCATTTTCATTTGAGTTCATCTTGATGCCCGAAATGCTGTTAGAAGAATGTTATTTGAGATAATTGTCAGATCTGCTGATCCATTGGATATTTGTCATTTTTGCCATGATTATTGTGTGCATGATATGCCCAGGTGCTCTACATGTGTTTTGTTATATGTTTTGCCATCTATCCAGAGGTGCAACCCATGTATTTTTGTGATGCGTGTGGTGACTAGCACAAGCTTGCAAAGTGAGGCATTTGTTAATGCTGATTTCAGGGACTTAGCATTTCCACTAAGTCCTTGGACTGTTTATCTCATATGGCCATATGTTCATGTTGTTTCCTAGTGATCCGTGCCTCTTTTGAGGATGATCAGTAAGGATGTTTTGTTAATCTTGTAGTGCTCTATCCATCCGTGTATTTTTTTGCAATTATGGATCACCCTAGCTTGAGTCAATCGAGCTCTACTTTTGTCATTTCGTGAATCTGGGCAGATTGTCTACTTGTTAGCAATTTGGCCGAGGATGTTGTAGTTGATCCGTGCATGCTATGCTATTGTTCTCGCCATGTCTAGCTTGTATTTTGTGCATTCTTGATGGGTGTATGCTTATATTGTCATGACTTGCTCTGTAATGAGTGCATCGAGCTCGTAAACATGCCTACTTGATATCTGTTTCAGCATGCTCCAGTTTTCACTAAGTCTGAGAACTGATTATGTTTTTTGCCATGTTCACATGCTTGCAAATGTATTTTCTGATCCTTTTTGGCTCAAGGTCACTAAGGGACTTTTGTTAAGCTCTTTGAGTATCTCCATGCCATGCTTTACTTTGCCATGTTCAGGTCCTGTAGCATATAGTTTTCATGCTCCAAAGAGGGCTATCTGATCTGAAATTCCAGACAAGTGTTAATTTCACTAAGTCTGAGATCTATTTACCAAATGCATTTTTCCATTCTTGTTTGATCCTGTTAATGGATGAATTGGTTGTAGCTCAGTGCTAGACTTTTGTTAAGCTTCATGAATGGATTCCTGCCATGTATTTTGATGCCATGTTTGAGTGTTGTAGCATGTTCATCTTGTTGCATTTAGATGGCTACTTGCTGTAAATCGCAGAACGTGGTCATATTTGAATCGCTTACCATTTCCAAATCGTAACTCTGATTCCGGTGTTCTTTATATCGTTTTCAAGCGATTTCATCTCATCTTTCCAGTGGCATACTTGGATTTCCAAGTTGAGGCCAGGTTCATGCATTACTTGTCCGTTCTTTCATATGCATCCCGCATCGCATCCCGCATAGCATACCATCTTTGCATCATGTTGTTTGAGTTTGCACGTGGTTGATTGTGCTCCGTTTGCTGGTTTGTCTTGTTTGGGTAGAGCCGGGAGACGAGTTCGCTAACAAGGAGCCCGTTGAGTTTGCTTTCGAGGATCCAGTCAACTCTGACAACTTTGCAGGCAAGATGATCATACCCTCGAAATCACTACTATCTTTGCTTTGCTAGATGCTCGCTCTTTTGCTATGCCTATGCTTCGATGACTACCACTTGCTTATCGTACCTCCCAAATTGCCATGTCAAGCCTCTAACCCACCATGTCCTAGCAAACCGTTGGTTGGCTATGTTACCGCTTTGCTCAGCCCCTCTTATAGCGTTGCTAGTTGCAGGTGAAGATTGGAGACCGTTCCTTGTTGGAACATTATTTACTTGTTGGGATATCATTATATTGCCATGTTATCTTAATGCATCTATATACTTGGTAAAGGGTGGAAGGCTCGGCCTCTCGCCTAGTGTTTTGTTCCACTCTTGCCGCCCTAGTTTCCGTCATATCGGTGTTATGTTCCCGGATTTTGCGTTCCTTATGCGGTTGGGTTATAATGGGAACCCCTTGATAGTTCACCTTGATTAAAGCTTTTCCAGCAATGCCCAACCTTGGTTTTACCATTTGCCACCTAGCCTCTTTTTCCCTTGGGTTTCCAGAGCCCGAGGGTCATCTTATTTTAACCCCCCCCCCCCGGGGCCAGTGCTCCTCTGAGTGTTGGTCCGAACCAGGCAGCTTGCGGGGCCACCTCGGGGAAACTCGAGGGTTGGTTTTACTCGTAGCTTGATCTATCTGAGTGTGCCCTGAGAACGAGATATGTGCAGCTCCTATCGGGATTTGTCGGCACATTCGGGCGGTGTTGCTGGATTTGTTTTAACCTGTCGAAGTGTCTTGAAGAACCGGGATACCGAGTCTGATCGGAACGTCTCGGGAGGAGGTCTATTCCTTCGTTGACCGTGAGAGCTTGTCATGGGCTAAGTTGGGACCCCCTGCAGGGATTTGAACTTTCGAAAGCCGTGCCCGCGGTTATGGGCAGATGGGAATTTGTTAATGTCCGGTTGTAGATAACTTGAACCTTAACTTAATTAAAATGAATCAACGGTGTGAGTTACCGTGATGGTCTCTTCTCGGCGGAGTCCGGGAAGCGAACACGGTGTTGGAGTAATGCTTGCCGCAGGATGCTCTCTAGTTTCTCGCTCGCGCTTTGCCTCCTCTTCTCGCTCTCTTTTGCGAACAGGATAGCCACCATATATGCTAGCCGCTTGCTGCAGCTCCACATATATTACCTTGCCTTACCTATTAAGCTTAAATAGTCTTGATCGCGAGGGTGCGAGATTGCTGAGTCCTTGTGGCTCACAGATTACTATTAAACCAGATACAGGGCCTGATGATTCCGTTCCAGATGACGCGCTTGAGCTCAAGTGGGAGTTCGACGAGGACTCACAACGATACTACGTGTCTTTCCCTGATGATCAGTAGTGGTGCCCAGTTGGGGTGATCGGGACCGTGTCGCATATTGGGTTATCTTTTATTTTGGCGCCGTAGTCGAGCCATGAGTGTTTTGAATGTTGTAATGCTAGTTATGTACTTGATTGACGTGGCGAGTGTAAGCCAACTATGTTTCTCCCCTTTATTATTTACATTACATGGGATGTTGTGAAGATTGCCTAGCTTGCGACATTGCTTTCAATGCGGTTATGTCTCTAAGTCATGCCTCGACACGTGGGAGCTATAGCCGCATCGAGGGCGTTACATCCTTACAATGCTCGCCTCAACCTCTGTTATCAAAAATTGCAGAAGAGTCACTTCTAATTGTAGAGCACTAAAGTTGACATAATTCATGGTCTTGCTTATATCCAAGTGTCAATTTTGATGTTTCCAGTTCTGAGGCAAATGAAAAATTAAGATTGAATAAGAATAAGTCAAACACAAAGTCGAAGATGTGTCTGCTGCACATTGTATAATCGGTGATGTATATCAGGTCATCGCTACCCATCTCATGATGATTTACTACCGGAGCCCTAGAAAGAGTGAAAGCTCGTCACTATTTGTACTTGCACTTACATAACAAAAGTGAATGTAAAAGTTATAAATAGCGGAAAATGCAAGAGAGAGTGGGATTACTATAGGCTTAGAGACAACATGCCAACAAATTAATTGCCATGCCCTCTTTTGATCCTTGATGCGGCCATAAACAGTGAAAGCCACATGGCATGATATTTTTAAACTGAACTGAGCATCCGACAGTTCGTCAACAAATAATTCTTGAGCCAACCAAATTTATGTCATTACTGAAACAACACATGCACACCAAAATCCAACCATCCATGAGAACTAGAGAAGTAGCAAATGTTTTTTTGTATTTCTCACATGACAAAGATCACCATCTGATTGTGTCTTGTAATCAATACCCCAACATTGCCTTATGATGCTTATACTACTTAATGGTAAGACCTATTCCCATTGCGCATTAGATAGTGCCCTCTTGCATCCGGTGTGATATTTTATCAAAGAAAGATCAAGCATGCAAGCATTACTGGTAAACAAAAAAGTTCATAAAGATATGGTATTCCTTCACAGAAGCCGTGCGCCTGGTTTTTCAAATATGCAAGTAATAGACATGCAAAAACTGATCACTCAGCAGCAAAACTTTATAGGAAATGAGATTTATGGTTGATTTATTCTACTATACTGGCTGGAGAACTTCACCAAAGGAATATATAACACGTGAAACATTGAATACAAGTTAGAATCGAAGAAGGCATCTTAGACTTCATACAATGTATTTTTTGTAAAGGTATACTTCATATCAATAAGTTTGAGCGGCTACCTAATACTTGGTTTCCTGAATTCTTAATGTATCCATTTGCAAGCATCTAACAGGTGCTGCTGTTCCAGCTTAGAAAGCCTCAAAATGTTCACCTTTGCTCAAATAAAAAGAATGCATACTACGATACATCATTCTGGAATTCAATTAGTCAATCAATATTTATTCTCAATTTGGAACAGAATTACAAATAGAGGGCAGGAAACTAAAAAACTCACCACCAGCTGCTACTGTCGGATTGTCGTTTGCTTCAAAAACCAATTAGGAACAGAATTACAGATAGGGGACAGGAAACTCAAAAAATTCGATACGGCATGCTTGACCCCATAGATGACATAGTTGCTCGCAGACTTGACATTGCCATTCTTAAATATGATAGTGTTGTCGTTCCTGGATACAACATTGTTCCTTCTAGATCTAACAATGTTGTTGGTCCTAGTTATGACATTTGGGAGATGCTTAAGTTGTTGGTCCTAGTTGATAAATTTGTGTTTTAACTTGGAATTTAACATGTCTGTAGAAAGCATCTCTTCGACATATAGTGTATTTTATAGCATTTTTAAAAATTTCAAAATATAGTATCAACCTGGTTTTCACTGGTTTCTGCGTGGCTGCAGCAGCTCTGGAGCTCATATGAATATGCGTGGCTGTAGCAGCTCTGGAGCTGATATGAATATGATGGATAGTGATTGATCGTAATACTTCTACTGCTGCTATCTTGTTTTGGTGTATGGATCAAAGCAAAGTACAAAGCAAACAACACCACCCAGGTCGCAAGGAATAATCTAATCTAATTAATATATTAGAGATCAGAGCTCAAATAATTAAAACAAACAAACCACTCAAGATCGCGTCTTCTCGATACACAATAAAACTTAACATACAAACCAAACCATACTATTACAATACATATACTCACTACAACTTATACGAGGCATAGGGCACATCTTGTGTGGCAACTTATGTACCTTATTTATTGAACCATCTCATCGGCCTCGGATACTAGGCATAATCTCTCCCCCTCCCTCCTCTCTCTTATAAAATCATTAACCTCATGTTATTACTTTGTTGTTTCCAGACACAATATGGTTCATCCCAGATACAACATTGTTGCTCCCAGATACGACATTGTTACTCCCCGATACAACATGGTTGATCCCAGATACGCCATTGTTGAACCCAGATACCACACTACTTCTCCCAGTTACGCCATGCCTACTCCCGGATACAACATGCTTGCTCCCAGATACGACATGGTTGTTCCCAGATACCGTGTTCCCATCCCCATATATAGCATGGTTGTTCCCAGATACAGTGTTTTCATCCCCAAATATGACTGTGTTGTCATTCCCCGATAAAACATTGTTGCTCCCAGATGTTACAAAGTTGTTGGTCCCTGTGATGACATTTGGGAGGTCGTTAAGTCGCCGTCCGAGTGTGCTTCTGTTATGCTTCACATACGATGGAATGTTAGTGAAAACCATGCCCGGTGAACGCCCATCAGGGGCGAGCCCCTTTAGCAGTGCCAAACTCTTAGGTGCATCGCCAACCAATGAATTGTTTGAGAGATCCAAGTAGCAAAGGTGGTGAAGCTCACCAATCCACGATGGGATGGTGCCCACCAATTGGTTGCCAGACAAATCAAGCACCTCCATTTTCTTGCATTGAGACAACCATTCCGGAACCCTGCCCTTGAGAGCACAATCACCAAGGGCCAGCACCTCGAGGCTCTTGAACCCGCCAATAATACCATCGCCTAGTAGCTCCTCACCACCGAAATTCTTGGTGAGAATCAGCGTGGCGAGGTTCTGGCACCCACGCAACACGGTGAGTACCCCTGAGATGTTTTGAAAGTTGTTGGAGCCAAGGTCGAGCTCCTCGAGCCGCGCAAGGCCTGCAAGGGAGGTTCCTGGGATGGGCCCCACAAGGCCGCGCCTGGGGAGGCGCAGTGCCGTGACACGGCCACTGGCGGCATCACAGCTCACACCTTCCCAGCTGCAGCATGCGGCGCCGAACCACGTGGCCCGGAGGAGGACACCCCCGCCGCTGAGGTTCCCAGCAAAGTCCTGCAGTGCATGAAGGTCGTCGGGGTGGCACGAAGTCGCGTGCGCCTCGGGCAAGAGAAATGCCAAGAAGAAGATGGGGAGGAGCAGTAGGCAGCATTTGGCCATGGGATTCATTGAGGTCGAGTGAGTGATTGGCAAGTGCTCTCTCTTGGTGTTGTACAAACTGCTAGGGTGATGAATGGTGTCTTATAGGGTGTGCGTTGCAGCAAGTGGTAGTGAGTGGCCAGGCCACGTACTACTTCAAGTAAGTGCCCGCCACACTTGATTTTGATTTTGGTGCTTGAAGATCTTTTTCTTTCGATGCTTGAAGATCTTTTTTTTTTCGATGCTTGAAGATCTGTGTCGACTCTTGAGTGAAATTTGTGGGTGGCAGCTCCTCTTCCTCATCTAGCTTATATTTACTTGTTTGTGGCCCATTCATGTTTGTCGACTCTTCTTCTTATCTTAAGCTGGCCGACTACTGATGCAAGGATTTGTTTTTCTTATATCAACTTGTTCAAACGCGTCACCTTCCTCCTAATTGAAATTATTAATGTGCAACAGACGATGAATAGATTGAATGTTTCTTCTCGAACAAAAAAGTCCACCGAGAGTTAGCACTCGACCGGTAGCCGGCCCGTTGCGTTTGGCCACATTATCCGAGGTAGGTAGGTGATTGCGGAACATTTGCTACAAAAAGATCTTGATCTTGAGGGGAATGCCAGCCTTCCACAGCCCCCTAGCCATATCTAGCCCATTCCCCTCCGTAAGTTTCTCATATAAGGATTTAACCGAGAATTTACGAGAAGCCGTAAGCCTCCAAGCAATCTGATCATGGTCCTGACTGAGACTCCACCCCTCGAGCTCAGCAACCAGTGTATCCCAAGCCGTCGCCTCTCCCGCTTCCAGAGGTCTGAAGAAGGAGATCGCCGGAGGGTGCACTCTAAGGGCGTCAGCGACCATAATGTCCGTGTCCGTGGCAAGCTGATACAACTCCGGGTGTGATTGCCACAGCGGAGTTTGCCCCTTCCAGCAGTCCAGCCAAAAGCGCGTGGACTTGCCGTTGTTGACTGCAAACTGGGCCCCAACCGCAAACGCCGGCCTTACCGCTTGAAAGTCATTCCAAAAGAAGATCCCTTGGGCTTGGCCGTAAAAAGGTTGCTGTCCGGGAAGTACTTAGCCCGGAGAATGTCTGCCCAGAGACCCTTCTCATTTTGGGCAAGGCGCCACCACCATTTAGTGAGTAGTGCTATGTTCATAAGCTTCGAATTCGTGATCCCCAAACCACCAAACTTCTTTGGTCTGCACACCACAGCCCACTTCACCAAGTGGTATTTGCGTTTCGTCCTGGTTCCTTCCTAAAAGAACCGGGCGCGCGGCGTGTCCAGCTTGGCGTGCACACCATCGGCTAGGAGGAACATGCCCATAGTAAAGATGGGCAAGGAAGATAAGCTAGAATTGGTCAAAATTAACCTAGTCGCGGAAGACATGAACCTCCCTCTCCACGGACTAACCCGATTCACCACTTTGCTGTAAAGTGGCGCCCATTCGGCAATTGTCAAGTTCTTATGGTTTATTGGGAGCCCTAAGTATTTGATCGGGAGTTTCCCAATCTTACAATTGAGCAAGTTTGCGACTCTCCGTCCTTCGTGGTCATCCATCCCTATGGTGATCACTTCGCTTTTGAGAAAATTAATCTTAAGGCCCGATAGAATCTCAAAAGCAATCAGAAGTAACTTAATCGTGGCAATGCTATGGTCGTCTGGCTCGAATAACAACATCGTGTCATCCGCGTATTGCAGATGGGTCACGCCGCCGGGGATGAGGTGAGTGATTAACCATTTGATATGCCCCGCAGCCCTGGCTTTGCTAATCAAAGCCGCTAAGGCATCCGCAACAAAATTAAAGATCAAAGGAGAGCTAGGGTCTCCCTGCCTAAGGCCGCGTTTGTTGCGAAAGAAGTTGCCCATTTCACCATTGATAGTCACCGTCGTGTGTCCACTACTCACGAGGTGCATGATACGATGGACAAAACCCACATCAAAACCCTTTTTGATGAGGACCTCACGCACAAACTCCCAGTTCACGCGATCGTATGCCTTCTCGAAATCTAACTTAAGGAGAATGCCTCTAGACTTGGTACGTTTTAGCTCATGAACGATTTCGAGCAGCGCTAAAGGCCCTTCCAGAATGTTATGCTGCTTGAGGAAACCGGATTGACTAGGGCTAATCACCCGTTGAGCCACGGGCGCCAAGCGGGAGGCATAGGCTTTTGCACAAATCTTGAAAGGGACATTTATCAGAGTGATAGGCCGAAACAACTTAATGTCGTCGTCCCCTTTAACCTTGGGGATCAGATTGATAGCCCCGTAGTTTAGTCTCGACAGGTCGACGATACCTAATGCGAAGCCGTTCACGATGTCGTAGAAAAGATGTTTGAGCATAGGCCAGAATTTTTTGAAAAATTCCACCGGCCATCCGTCCGGACCGGGCGCCATGCCCATTTTCATATCGTGTAAGGTGCTATCAATTTCCTCCGGAAGGAAAGAGAGGACGAGCCCATCGTTCTCCTCCTGTGGGACCCGTTCGGCAGGGTCCCATAGGTCATCCCGGAGGCCAAGAACTTTCTCCTCGGCCGTTCCCAACAGACCGATGAAGAACTCGTAAATGTGGGCCACAATGAGCTCGTTCGTAAGTAAGAGCCCATGATCGGATTGTAATCTAAGGATCGTACTTTTGCGTTTCCTACCGTTAGCGTAAGCATGAAAATAGCCGGTATTAGTGTCTCCTTTGGTGACCCACTTGATCCCTCCCCTGCGACGCCAATATTCCTCTTCAGCCCGGAGGATGGCCAGGACTTGGCGTTCCAAGTCGTAACGTAAGGCCCATTCTCCCTCCGAGAAGGGCCGCGGGTCGGCCTCCAAGTCAAGTGCAGCAATTGCCTCAATAATTTGAGCCCGCTCCCTCTTGGATTCACTGCCATGGTTAGCCCCCAACCACGCAGAAAAGCCCGGAGTTTTCTAGCCGCCGTGTTCCAGCACTCTGCCGGTCCCCGTTGCGGCCCTAGCTGGTTGCAGATCATATCCCAACGATCCGACACCATCTGTGCAAACCCCGCGGACTCAAACCATGTCGTTTCGAAGTAGAATCGAGGGCTACGTCTAATATATTCCTCCCCAGAGGAAAATATCAACGGAACATGGTCCGAGCCGATTCTAGTTTCAGCAACCAATGTGCATAGGGGAAATAAGACCTTCCATTCAGGGGTAAAAAATACCCTATCCAACACACTCCGGACCAGGCACAACTGCTTGTTTGTCCAGGTATATCTCGCACCGGTCTAAGCTGCCTCCCGCAGCACCGATGCCGCGATGGTAGCATTGAACATGGACACCCGAGTCCAGTCAATGTTGGCGTTGCTTTTGTCCGCACCCGAGCGAATTAGATTGAAGTCCCCACCTACTATAAGGGGCAGATTGATAGCGCGTTTGGCCCCTACCAAATTAGCTAATTCATGTAAGAAATTTGCAGAGCGCGAATGGTCTGCAGGCCCGTAAACGCACACCACCACCCACGAAAGGCCCGAGACACGGTGTCTAATGGTAGCAGAAAGAAAAAATACACCAACATCCCATTGCAATACATCACAGATATCATTATTACAGCCCATTAAGATACCACCCAAGTGACCCGACGAGGGCACCCAGTGCCAAGAGAAACGCTGCAAAGGGTCGAATGCCAAAAGATCAGAAGTCAGCTTTGATCGTTTCCTGTAACGCTACCACATCTATCCTCTCTTTGGCAATATATTCCTTGAGTTGCGTACGCCTCCTGGCCACAACCACGGATGTTCCAGAAAAGATAACGCATCTAAATAATACGATTGCGAAGGCGCACCCCCTTGGATGTCACCGCTTTCGCCACTCGCTTCCGCGCCGGAATCTGGCTGGAAGAAGGAAGAACAGAGGCCTCCGTAGCCTCTGTCTCCTCATTGGGCTCTGCCTCACTACCAGCCGCAACCGGTACGATGGCACTTCGGTTCGGGTCGACACAGCGTGCAGCCGCTGCCGCAAGCATGGCATGTGCTTCCTCCCGTGCACGAACCAGCGAAATAATCTCGCTACAAGGATCGCTAATCGCCACGCCACTATCGTCCAAAATGCTAGCAAGCTGATCATCCGTAAAAGCATTCAAGATACGATAAGAGGGTAAGGGGTTACCTGCAGCCTCCAGGTTCTTGTCAGCGAGCCGCAGCTTGGCGCTTTCCATCGACGTTAGCTCTCCTAGCTTGGCCTTGGCGCGGACGCTGGGAGCCCGCTGCGTCACCGGAGTAGCCTTGGAGCGCCTGGCCTTGCTACCCACTTGTGCCATGCCCAACGTCGCCCCTAGCTCGCCACCCAGAGTCGCCACCGCCACCAACACCACGTTCTCGGAGACCGGCTTCCTCCCAGCCGTCTTCTTAGCCTGACGCCTCGCACTGTTGGAACCACGCTTGTTGGCAGGGGTCAGGTCGGAGTCCACAACGCATCTAGAATCGGCCCCCGGTGCCACAACAAGAGTTGACGGCGGGTCCGCAACCACAATGGCCCCAACCACCTCCTGAGTCTCCGTCTGCGCCAGCTACAGGGCCGAGATGTTGGATCCATACTCGTCAAAGGACAGCGCCAGGGATCTGGCCAGTGGTGGAACAATCACCGCCGTATCCTGGGTCGCCACTCCCAAGGCACCCGAATCAGTGGAAATCGCACCCAGCTTGTCCCAAGTCTCCGTGTCTATAGAATAATCATGTTGGCTGTCATCTCCTTCTTCTCCCGTGTCCTGCATCTTGGTGTCGCCATCAGAAGCCTTGGCAGGCGCCCGAGCCTCGCCCTGAGGTTCAAGACCAGGGGCCGCCCCCTTGGGCAGGGTGCTACCCGAGGGCCGTGCGCCACCATTGCCAGGTGGGTCTTTTGGCGGGGTTGGGAGGATCAGAGACATTCATCGCACGGTCTCCCCCATGCTTGGGCAAAACCTCACGTTCCACCTTGATCTGGTAACCTTCATGATTGAACCACACTTCCACAAATCCATTCAATTTCTCCGGAGCTTTGCAAGCTAACTTCATCCTCACAGGCCCCAACCTGATGAGGGACAGTTCATCCACCACAATCGGGCGACCTAGCATCCGGAACCCTTCCTTGATGCGGTCCTCACGCCTGTGTTTCTTTGGAATGCCATGCAACCGAACCCAAGTCTCTGGCATGGCCATCAGCTGCAGCTCCTCGTGTAGCATATCCCGGACCGAGGCCGTGATGTCGTTGATCGAGAGGAAAAGCTTCCCACTAGTTTTTGCCATGTGCAGAAGATCTGCTGAAGGAAAGACCACCAAGAAATCGTTGTCGCCCACCTGAGTAATTTGCCAATCCCAAGATCCGGTCACCATGTGTTGCAGCTCCTGCTTGAGGATGCGGAGATTGAGCCTCCCTGGCTCAGCAGATAGGATGGCCGCATTCTCAATCCGAGCGTCCACAGGCAGCTCGCCCTCGGCCTCCTTGTCGAACTCCAAGCAGAAGAAATCCTCGCCGGAGATGGCGCTCCCCATGATCTGTAATTGCAGCTGTCGACCCCTCGTCGGGCAGTGCGCATACGCATGGCCCTCCTCCTTACACAGCACACAAAGGGGAGGGAACTTGCACTTGGACTGGTAGTGCCCGAGGCGTCCGCACTTGAAGCACTCCACGTCGGGCACCTCTTCCACCGGAATGGGTTCCTCCGCCGTGCCCTTGGAGGAGGAGGGAAAACATACCGCTAATGGGTCTGCAGCCGCCCGCGGCTTCTTGGCCATCGGGTCACCATGGCCCCCCACCACAGTATGGATGTGCCTCCGGCTTCCTCTCGAGCTCACGCCGTCGCTGGTTGACCTTCTTCTTCTTTCTTTCTTTCCTGCTGCTGGTTCCACCACGAGGGAGGAGGACCCCAATCCCCCTTGTGCCCGTCATGGTCACGGGAACCGCCGCGCTCGGCCCTGACCTCCCGACCATCCGCACGCTCCCGCATCGCGCGCTTTGCCTTGTCTCGCAGCTCACGCTCACGGCGCCGCTCCGCCTTCGGATCTGAGACCTCCATGGGGCGCTTGTCCGCACGCCGATCTCCCATCACCACCGCCGCGAAGGATTTGTGGAGAGGGGGAGGGGAGTGAGATCTGGAGGGTGCGGGCGGAGTGAGCGAGGCGCCGCACCTCACTAGCAGTGGCTGGAAACCCTAAACTAGGGTCCAGACAGCCGCGTCTCAACCATATATAGCCAGAGACAGGGCGTGAGGCAGGCCGAGGCGTCCCGGGCCTTGGGGGCCCATGAGGAAACACAACCAGGTCTAACTCCGGTCCCGTCCCGACAAACACGCCCGACCCAAGACAAGAGGAGCCAGCCGGCCCAGGCCCAACCGAACACGGCCCGACCGAACCAACCCTAGGTACCAGTGGGGACCGCGGTCTCGTCCGACCACCCGACGCCGCCGCCGCCGGCGCAGGGGACGGAGGGGCCGGCAGGCACGGCCAGTCCTCCCTGGACGGCACTGCCCTGTCCACCACCAGGCTTGCCGCCGCCATGATCTGATGTGTCGAGCCGCTGTTGATGCTACCCCCTCGCTTGCGACCGCGCACCGCACCGCCGAAGGTTGCCAAATGCGCAGAGCCATGGCCCTGGAACCGCGCCCTCCCGGCACAAAGCGCCGCCCTCGCTCCGCTCACAGGCCGCGTGCGTCTGCCGCGAAGGCCACAAAGTCGCCGATCGACGGACCCGCCGGCACCGCACGCATCTGCACCACGTGATCGTCCCCCTCGTCTTCATCTTCCGATTCCGCCGCCGATAACGCCCAAAAGCGATTGCGGTAGGCCCCAACCCCCGCCGGCGACGAACCAGCACGCACAGCCGACGAGCGCGCCCGAGGCGACCACGCCCCGCGGCGAACCAAGGTCCAACCCTCCGGTGATGCCCCTCCCGCAGCACGCACCGGCGAAAGCACGCGGTCGCCAACGCAGTCGCCAGTCCGTACCCCTAACGGTTCACTCATTTCGAACTCCCTTTGTACATTTGATCACCATTGCCGTTCTGAAATATGACAGTGTTGTCGTTCCTGGATACGACATTATTGCGTCCAGATCTGACAACGTTGTTGGTCCTAGTTACTGTATGACATTTGGGTGATGGTTAAGTTGTTGGTCCTAGTTGATAAATTTGTATTGTATTTGAACTTGGAATTTAACATGTCTATATAAAGCATCTCTTTGACATGCAACATTTTTTATAGCTTCAAAACTTCAAAAGATAGTTTCAACGTGGATATTCTCTCGGCGCGGCTGTCATAGTTATCTTTGATTTGTAATTTGCATTCGACCAGACGGCCAAAGACGTGTGGGATCGATGCATGGACAGCTATCATGGACGTACGTACATACAGTGAGAAGAAGAATATGGAATGCGTCTAGTGCAGTGTAGTGCATGGACAAAAGATATGGCACGCCGGCATGCATGGATTTGCAGCAAAGCATAACCTAGGAAAAAGTATAATCTCGTGAGACATACATACATACATACATAAGTTTAATTTGGATATGTCATACCAGCTAGTATTAAAACTCTTGATACATCAGTTTTGCCCTGAATATATGAGAGAAAAGTATATTTTTCATCCCTCAACTTTTGGTGAAGTCTAGACTTGGTCCCTCAACTATAAAACCAAATAACTTGCACCCCCAACTCTTAAAACCGGACAAGTTTCATCCCTTGTTTTCTGCTGTTCCGGTATAGGTGCTGGCTCAGCGTGTTTTTGACCTGTCTTCATCCACATGGCGCTATTTTTCTCTCATATGTTGCTCTTCTTCCTCCTTACTACCCGGGCATTCCATCGAACATTTGGCGCGCGCCTGCTCCCATGCTCAAGGCCGTCGGTGGTCTCGTATGGCTCTTATACTGCTAGCCGGAACCATGCTACAATGATTTGAAATACACATCACCAGCATAACCGTTGCCGCTCTCGGTGCTCCATCTGGACACGGTCTCGCCGCTGCTAGTCGCCCTCTTGCCGCTGGTCCGCACATAGTCGTGGGGCCTTCTCTTACTTCAGCAAACGCGTCGGCAGACTCGCGGTCCTGCGTTATGTACTCGAGTACATTGCACGGAACGTCGGCGACAATGACCATGACCATGCTGCTTTCGCCACCGTCTGTAGGCTGCACCGCCGCGCGTCGAGCGCTACTGGCGCACGGCTCAATCGCCACTCCCTTCAACATGAACATGGACGACACGTTTTTGTGGGCATGCATCAACTCGTGCAACTGGTGACATGCGTACGTGTGCTACTCGTGTGTTCTGGCCAGAATGAATCGAGCGATAAAGGTTCTGTACGTGCGTGTCTATGGCGGATGGGTGAATCAATCAGCTAGAGGTGAGCAATCATCCAGAGCAACGCGCGACTGAGCCTGGTTGGTGAGCACCAGCACCCGTCGTTGATGACCGTGCCATGATCGTTCACGCCATGCTCATCGTACTTCGCATGCTTGTGTAGCCTCCATGCTTCGCGCTGTCGCGCGAGCTGCGCCCCGCCATGGCCAATCTGCAAGCAACCGCCATCTGTTGTCCTGCTGGCCACCATGCCGTTGGCTGCTCCCCTGAACACGGGCGCGCCGAGCCTACCACCTCAACGCTACCGTGGTCTCGCCGCAGCTCTCGTGCCGCCAGAGACCGTCCATTCCACGAGGTGCCCCAGGCCGGCAAACTGGTCACAAAGCCAACGTGGTCCATCCCGGCAACGAGCAGGTCGAGCAACGGCGATCTCCCATCTCCTGGCGCCGCGCTCACGCTGTTGAGATCACCACCACCGATAGCTTGCTCCTCGCTGCGCTCCCTGCCCGCAGACGCCGCATGAGAGAGCGGTGGAGTAGAGAGAGAGAGACAGGAACCGGGACAGGTCAATTTTGGGGTCTTCTTTGCCAGGTTGGCATGGACAGGTCAAAACCGGGGTGAGTCATCATCAAAACTGGTCAAAATCAAGATTAGGGACAAAACTTGCCCGGTTTCAAGAGTTGGGGGTGTAAGTTATCCGGTTTCGTAGTTGAGGGACTAAATTTAAACTTCGCACAGAGTTGAGGGATGAAAAGTATACTTTTCTCAATATATGAGTGTCTTTATTTATTCTTTTGGGATCATGCATGATAGTACTTCTGACACCATGGAACGGACGGACGCGGCAATACGCGCACTTATACCATGATGTGTACAGTCATTAACCTCAGGTTACGACTTTGTTGTGCCCAGTTACAAAATGGTTCTTACCGGACACGGTATTGTGGCTCCCAGATACAACATCTTTACTCCCGGATACGATATTTTTGCTCCCACCTACGTCATTGTGGGTCCCAGATACGATATTGTGTTTCCCAATCACGACGTGGTGGCTCCCAGATGCGGCATGGTTGCTCCCGGATACGATGTGATGATCGCCAGTTACAACATGGTTATTCCCATATACGACCTGATAGCTTCCGGATACGGCGTTGTCATTCCCAAATATTACAGTATTGTCGTTCCCGGCCATAACATTGTTGCTCCCAGATCTGACAACGTTATTGGTCCCAGCTATGACATTTGGGGCATGCTTACGTTGTCGGCGATGTTTGCTTATTCCGCTACGCTTCAGATAAAATGTCATATTCGTGAAATTGATGCCCGATGAACATCCAAAGGTGTTGAGGCCCTTAGAACTCTTGGGTACCTCGCCAACTAATGTATTGTTGGAGAGATCTAAGTAGCAAAGATGGTCAAGCCTACCAATCCACGACGGAATGGCGCCAACCAATTGGTTGCGGGACAGGTCAAGCACCTTCATTTTCTTGCATTGAGACAACCATTCCGGAACCCTGCCCCTAAGAGCACAATCACCAAGATCCAGCACCACGAGGCTCTTGAACCCACCAATAATACCATCGGTCGGTAACTCCTCACCGTCCAAATTCTTGATGAGAATTAGTGTGGTGACGTTCTGGCACCCACGCAGCACGGTGATCACCCCTGAGATGTTGCGCAAGCTGTTGTAGCCGAGGTCGAGCTCCTCCAGCAGCGCGAGGCCTGCGAGGGAGGCTCCTGGGATGGGCCCCACGAGGCCACGTCCGGGGAGGCGCAGCGCTGTGACGCGGCCGGTGGCACCGTCACAGCCCACGCCATCCCAGCCACAGCATGCGGCGCCGGACCACGCGGCGCGAAGGAGGGCGCCCCCCCTGCTGAGGTTCGCGGTGAAGCCCCGTAGCGCGTGGAGGTCGTCGGGGTGGCACGAGGTCGCGCGCGCCTCGGGCGAGAGGACCGATAAGAGGAAGAGGAGGAGCAGCGGGCAACATTTGGCCATGGGATTCATTCAGGTGGAGTGAGTGATCTCTCTTGGTGGTGTGGTGTACAGACTGCTTGAGTGTTGCGTCGTGTTTTTATAGCAGATGTGCGTGTGCGTGTGCGTTGCATGCAGTGAGTGCCTGCCAAACTTGATTTGATTTTGGTGGTCTGTCGACTGGAGTGAAATTCATGGGTGCTCCTCCTCATCTATCTTTCTACTACGGAGTACTACTTTACTTCCCATCAAGGAAATAAAATGTATACTTTACCTGTCGACAGAGAGCACCTGCTGCCTGCCTGGCTCATAGTTTCTTGTCTTGCTTTTTTTTTTACTTTTTGCATTGCGGGGATAAAGTAAAATAAAATAATGCTTGTCGACACTAGCTTGTTTTCTACTAAAATAAAATAAAATAAAATCGATGTATGTTGTTCTTGCCAACCAAACTTTGTCCAACCGTCTTTCTTTGATTAGCCTCCTTAATCGCAACACAATATTGCTAGTCTATGTATCTAGTATATGCTACTAGCTAGGTTGAGATTAGGCTTGAATTCCTCCAAATTCCTTCTTGACTGGTAAGCTGGCGAATGTTTTTGTTTTATACTTTTGCTATTCCGTTGTTTCTTTTTTCTTGATAGTGGAACCCTATCCTATCATATCCTTTGCTACGATTGTATGGAAAAGAAAAAGGAAATGAGGAACTTGCGGTGGGAGAAATATTCAGTGGGGTGACATACTATTGGAGGGCAGGAAGAATCGGAGTTGATGGTAAAAGACATAGATGATGCGTGTCTTGAAACTCCAAATGTTTTTTTTTTTGTAAGGGAGGGACAAGGCAAGACTCACTAAAGCAGAGCAGACGGATGGCTTGAGGATATCCAGTATGGGCTTGGGCTATCCAGAGAATTTGGTTGGTTCCGCGAGAGGCCCGTTTAGCCAGGTGCTGGGCCGGCCCAAATGGAGAGGTTTGTTGAGGAAGGAGGCCCATCTCCCGTCCCGTGTGTTGTGGAGTACTTGTGTATGTGGTGCGGGTCGTCTCAGCCGCTCGCTTGGGGTCGGGTCTCGCCGTCGTCGTCGGTAGGTCAGGTCAGGGCAGGGCAGGGCAGGTCAGGTCAGGTCAGGTCAGGTGGTGATGGCGTCCAGCCTCGCCGCCGCTTCTCCGTCTCCGTCTCCGGCGTGCTGCTCGCTCCAGCTCCACCTCCTCCGCCGCCCCGCCCTAGTCGTGTTTCCCAAAGTCGGACGCCCCCACCTCCGCCTCCCTCTCCGCCTCCGGGCCCAAGCATCCCCTTCCCCTTCCCCGGATCCCGAAGCCGAAGCCGACGACTCCTTCGCCGGCTGGTCGGACCAAGACAATAAGGATTCTGCTGCTGATTCAGGAGGAGGGTCATTCGGAGGTAGGTGACTCACAATACACTAATAAATATCATTTCTTTCTTTCTTTCTTTCTTTCTTTCTTTCTTTCTTTCTTAGCTGCTAAAGCAAACATTCTCTCACTACTGGCCTCAATCAAATTCAAATGCAACTGCAAATGCAAACGCAGGCCTTGTTGGACCTGCCCTTGCTGGCCTCCTCTTCCTCGCCGGCGTCACATTCGCAGCAATCTCACTCAGACCCACAGGTAAACCAATAACCTACTCTACTGCACTTCACTTGTTGTTGATGATGCCCAAATCTTCTCCTTCCTTCCTTCCTCCCTTCAATCACTCTCTGACATTTCTTTCTCTTTCTACATATATACATATATGCAGGATCAAAGGCACCCATCCAAACCTTTTTGCCCACACACACTGAGGCAACGGCGGATACTACTCCTGACCAGCAAGAAGAAGCTGACGCTGACGCTGCTGCTGCTCAGGCTTTGTCACCAGCCGATGATACCCTGGATGCCACTAGTGAGGCAACGCCATTGCCTAATAATCTACAAACAGACGACAAAATACCCGAGGAAGCAGCTCAACATGATGACATGGACAACCACCAATTGGATCTGGATCGCGGCAGCAGTCACCTAGATCCGACCACCGATAAATACATTGCTTCACAAGATGACACTCCTGTGACTGATTCACCTCAATCTTTGGTCCCTGCTTATGATCCAACCTCTGAGGACGCATTATTATTATTGGACTCTGAACCCACTTTGCCAGAAAACCAGGATACTACTTTCACTTCAGATATTATGGTGCTGGAGTCCGGTGATGTTGTGCAAATATCCGACGCTGTGGCTGAGGTTAAACATTTACAAGATACAGAGCGGAATCCTCAACTTTCTTCTACTCAAGATGGAATTTCTTCTGCATCCACTTTTCCTGATTATGTGGCATATGGAAGCACTGACCGGATGCTTCCATCGGGCTCGAATGACTTACCCACTCAAGACGCTAACCAAGGAAAGGCGATACAAGACCCAGCATCAGACCAGGATCAAGGACGAAATGCCAAACCTTTCTCTTCTGGAATTGGAATTCCTGCTCCCTCTCTGCTCTCTGCAGCTTTACAGGTGCCTGCTGGCCACATTGTGGTTCCAGCGGCAGTTGACCCTACCCAGGGAAATGCATTGGCCGCGCTGCAACTTCTAAAGGTATTTCTTTTTTACATGTATATATTCAGTTCAGCATCTCTTCTCTTTTTTCAGGAACACCATTCATTGTTTCTTGTATCTCCTGGATAAGGGTTCTTGTTAGATCAAGCATCATTCGCTAGTTCTAGAATTTTATTTGAAACAGAAAATCTCTGTGTGGCCCTGAACCTATATATATATATATATATATATATATATATATATATATATATATATTATTGGCTTCCTCATCAGGGTTTTGAGCTTATAGTGGCTTCTGTCTCTAGATAAGTTAAACTACCCTATTATATGTTGAATCATGCCTTGCTGCTTTCGCTGAAATCGTTACAACTTTCTCTAGGGAAAACCCCCATCTCATTTGCACAACGTAAGCTGTAGTATGGGGCTGATTGTTACAGAGACAACTTACTGAGTACACTCTCTAGGGAATTATATGGAATTCTTTCTTCAACTTTTATTCTCTTTCAAGGTGATTGAACCTGATGCTCGAGCTGGTGATTTGTGTACCCGACGTGAATACGCTCGATGGTTGGTAGTTGCAAGCAATTCCCTTTCGAGGTACATACTTCTCCTTGATGCATCTTCACCTTCCGGATATTGCTGCATCCCGCTTCTGTCTTTGTTCCTTGAGAGAAAATCCCAAGTCTCATTTCTGTCTTTTGAATGATTCATCCTCTTGCTTATTTATTTGAGTAATGTTGTATCACTAGGTTATTTCTTATTGCTAGCTGTTTCTGTGGATATTGCCTGTTACATAATAGAAATAAGAAGTAGCGGCAGGAGTTCACTTTTTTTCCCCTGTAAATCCAATCTGGCCTCCTGAGCGATTTCTTCCATTTAACTAGTTTATTATTGATCTGGTTTGCAACCGCAGGAACACTTACTCAAAAGTTTATCCAGCAATGTACATCGAGAACGTGTCTGAACTTGCATTTGATGACGTCACCACTGAAGATCCTGATTTTCCATTTATACAAGGTGAGAAATGGAAAGATTGTTATCACAGTTTATCTTGTTTATGCAAGCATGAGTGAATCAATAAATCATCACTGCTGAATTTTAGCCTCATCTATGTAAATGTACCCTCAGGACTGGCAGAAGCAGGGTTAATTTCTAGCAAGCTTTCAAGATCTGATATGAACATCGCTGAAAACATTCAGGACAACCATTACTTTTTCTCCCCGGACAGGTAATGGTCTTGTTCCACGCATCCACTTGACTCTCTGCGTGCTGTATGTGTGCGTGCGTTTATTGTGTCTAGCTACTAATCATCTGTCCTTGTTTCAGTCCCTTGTCACGTCAAGACCTTGTGAGTTGGAAGATGGCTTTGGATAAAAGGCAACTACCTGAAGTTGACAAAAATGTAAGGATATAAAAAAGTTAATAATATCTTCCATAATTATCTGTCTTGAAACCATCTGGTTATGCTGATATTAGCACTCTCTGCATGACCAGTCTTTGTACAAGACATCCGGCTACATAGACATTGATAAAATTGATACAGCTGCATGGCCTGCTTTGGTGGCTGACTTGGGTGCTGAAGACCAGAGCATCACGGCTCTTGCATTCGGTAGTCTTTCTTTTTATAAAATTTTGCTCACTTTTTGGCTCATGGACGATCGCTAAAACTCATCTTCTTAAAGGTTTTACAAGACTTTTCCAGCCAGACAAACCTGTGACAAAAGGACAAGCTGCCCTGGCACTTTCAACTGGTGACTATGCTGAAGTGGTTATGGAGGAGCTTGCTCGTATTGAAGCAGATAAAATAGCTGAAGCGGCTGTGAACGCTCATGGGGCATTGGTCGCTGAGGTGGAGAAACAAATTAATGCAAGTTTTGAAAGGGAGCTTACAAGGGAAAAGGAAAAAATAGAGACCCTTGAAAAGCTGGCTGAAGAGGCCAGGGCTGAATTGGACAAGTTGAGAGCAGAGAGAGAGGAGGAAAAGAATGCTCTGCTTAGGGGCAGAGCTACCGTCGAATCTGAAATACAAGTTCTTTCAAAGTTGAGGTGTGAAGTAGAGGAGCAGCTGCAGAATGTGCTGAGCAAGAAGGTCGAGATCAACTTTGAGAAGAACAGGATTGAGAAACTTCAAAAGGAAATCGAGAATGAAAACCAGGCTGCTGTGCAACTTCAGTACGAGCTTGAAGTTGAAAGGAAGGCTTTGTCTATGGCCAGGTAATTAAGATACTTTTTTGAGATTTCCTCTGCAATACATTTGTTTGGCGATACACTGAACCCATCTCTAATTTGTTTGGTGATGTACTTAATATGACTACATACATCTTACTACTGCCACCATGCATCAAATCAAATTAACAAATGCACACATGTTGAATAACCAGGGCTTGGGCAGAGGATGAAGCAAAGAAGGCCAGGGAGCATGCTCGCGCACTCGAGGAGGCCCGGAACCAATGGGAGCGACAGGGAATCAAAGTTGTCGTTGAAGCAGGGCTTGAGGAGGACGCATCGGCCGGAGTGACATGGGCTAATGCTGGCAAAGAACACCCAGTCGACGAGGCAATCAACCGGGCGGAGTCGTTGCTGGAGAAGCTCAAGTCGTTTGCTGGTGAGATGAAAGTGCGATCCAGCCATGCCCTGGAGAGAGTAATGCAATACGTGAGGTCCTTGATCTCAAGCCTAAAGCAGCGAGCGGCGGAAGCAAGGCAAGGGTGCGCAGATCTTGGGGCTGCTGCAGCCTCAAAGGCAAAGAATGTGTCATCAGAAGCCAAGGCGTTTGGTTCAAGCGTCGGGGACAGGTCGAAGAAGGTCGTGGAGGAGTGCAAAGATGGCTTGGAGAAGCTTGTGCACAGATTCAAGACAGACTAGCTGCTGGCTGGTAAAGAAAGCTTCACGTGTTGTGTATGTGAGACCAGACAATTTATAGCCGAAGAAGAGAGAGAGAGAGGAGCCATAGGAAGGAGGAATAAATTTCAGATGACATTTTGCATGATGCTGTAATGTGTACATTTTGGGTGTTGTTGTAAATGAATATGAACATACCGAAGGTGACGTAGCAGAGGTTGGTTCCATGGAATGGAATGGAATAATAAGCCCGTTTTGCTCTGTACGTTACGTTAATGAAATCAAACTTGAGTTTTGTTGAGTAAAGAGAGCTGGATGGAACAAATTGTAGTGTTGCTTACTCACTCCATGTTGAAATGTACTCCCTCTGTAAAGAAATATAAGAGCGTTTAGATCACTACCTCTGTAGTAGTGATCTAAACGCTCCTATATTTCTTTACGGAGGGAGTACAAAAATGTAAGGGGGCACGTACAGCACTAGAACAGCAAGGTGAGTTTTGTACACAAGAAGATTTACAGCACAAGCAAAGCATCAAGCATCAAGGTTCTTGTTGTTCCTTATTTCTTTCTTTCATCGTACAGTACATGGATGCTAGTACTTGGTTTTCATCCCAAGAAGAAAGAAGAATTGGGTAAATGTAGGAGGATCCATGTATTCAGAGCTTGGATGCTGGGTTCAAGCGCGCCTTGAGTTTGAAGATGAGCTCATGGACCTCATCAAAATGAGGGCTGGTGGCCTTCTTCACATTCTCCATCCAAGCGCGCACCTTGTCGTGAGGTCCCAGAATTCTGTCACGCCTCTCGTCACCAACAACCTGCAAATACGAAATTCCACTTTGAGAAACTCTACTTGAGCTGACGGCACACACATCTTCTTACAAGCTGAGAGACAAAAACATCATACCTCCAGCTGCATTATCTCACACACAAGGCTGAGGTCTGCGATTGATGGCTGGGGGTTGCCATTCAAGAATTTGGCATCGCCTTTGAGCCACACGGTTTCGATCGTTCCCAGTGATCGCGACAGCAACTTCTCGGCCTCTTTTGCGGTTTCAGGATTCGGTGTGAGACCAAGAGCAGGACCCAACGCGGTGTGCAGTACATAGGTTGCTGCATATGCATGCAAGGATCCATCAATCAATCTCATCTCTTGAATGGAAGCTAGTATTATTATTATGCTATGAAAGAAGGATAAAATGGGGGGGGGGGGGGGAGGGGAGGGGTTGTGACCTGCACCACGGCGCAGATTAGAGTGGTGCCAATCCAAGACAGACTCGAGTTTTGCTCTGGTAAATAAGTCAGCAGGGTACCTATATATGTATATGTCATGTGAGAAAACAAGTAATAAAATGATGAGTTGAGACTATGAATCAACTAGTAGCCGTCCTTAAAGAAAAGAAAAGAAACGAAACGAAACGGGGCAATGAAAGAATAAATGTAGCCCTTGTGAGAGCAAAATAATTATGCGAATGATCCATGTGTAGCCCTGTCCCTGTGACATGATACAACTCCAGCAGCAGTTCTAAAAGTCGTTAATTATTTACGTAGTTGATAAGAGAGTGAATAAAGTGAATTCCCATGGGTTGGGTCATATACAGTAACTCATACTGTAAGTAGTAGTAGTGGTAGCAGTAGCAGTAGTTGTGACTTGTGAGAGAGGAAGGCAAGGTTAGGTTAGGTTAGGTTAGGGAAGGGAAGGGAAGGAACTTACCAGTGATCTGGAACCCCGGGGAAGACGGTGGCAAGATACCTCAGAATGGCATGGCTGACAGGAAGAAGAAACATAGTAATTAGTAGAGTAGGCGCAAAGGATGTAAAACTGTGCAATGAGTGAGTGAGATTAGTAGAGCTTGAGAGAGAGCATGAGTATGAGGGTAGTGAGATTGAACAACACTATCACTATATATCAAGGAGCAGCAGCAGCAGCAGTTGGGAGACCTTTCATTCAAATAAAAACGCAACTAGTAGCATACAGAGAGAAATACCTTTCAAATAGTTTGAATCTTCCATCGACGATTGTTGGGACCTGTGCCATGGGGTTGATTTCTGAAGCAAGCAAATCAACAAGGAAGGAAATCAACAAGGAAAGAAGTCAACAAGGAAATCAAGAAAAAGAGATAGACTTACTGGTGAACTCTGGTGCGCGGTGTTGTCCCTTGGCGAGATCCACGGTGAGCTCCTGGAAGTCGATCCGGTTGACCTTGCACAAGATGATGATGGCGCGCGACGGCTGCGACAGCCGGTCCGCATACACCTTCAACAGCGCCATCGCCATCCCCTTCCTTCCTTCCGGCCGCTTGCTTAGGATTGGGTTCGGTTCGATTCGATCCACACTTTCCTCACCTTGGTTGAGAGTAAGCTCTTGCTCTGCTCTGCCTACGAGACAAGAGGAGAGAAGAAGAAGAAGATGAAGATGAGATCCCCTCAGATGAGAATGAGAATGAGATCCCCTTCCTGAGTTCACACTAGGGCATACACTGACGTCATCAACATCTATCTTTTTCCCAACCAACGCACGCACGCTACATAACCATAAACAACATCATCAACAATTTGGGGAAAAAAAGTTCATGAATTTGAACAAAAAATCCATTAATTTTCAAATACCTTGATTTTTATTTTTTTATTTAAATAAAATGTTTGTAAATTTGAAAAAAAATTATGGTTTTTTAAAAAATTCCAAATTTGTTGATGAATTTGAAAAAGATTCATAATTTGAAAAAAATTTGCAAAAATGCAAAAATGTTCATGAATTTGAAAATGGTCACAAATTTGCATAAAAGTTTTAGAAACAATCGCAAAAAATAGAACAAAAACGAAAATGGAACCAATGAAAAAAGAGAGCAAAACAAGTGCGGATAAAACCCTGAAACAAATAAATAAAACAGTCCAAAAAACTGATGAAGGGGAACAACTAGATTAATGGACCAGCCCATTTATCACGTACTCATCGCTGCCCTATAGCCAACCAAAATTGTTCCCACAAATTCCATTCACCTAATATTTTCCGTCTCCCCTAGGGTTTTTCGAGGGCTTTCTATCCTCCATCGATTCCCATCCAAGTATCCAATTTCCTCACATCCTCGACGTAGCGATCGTCCCCATTTTGTACGCCACGGCTGGCTATTCGCCTCTATCAATAAATACCCCGCGCCCTGCTACGGCAGGTAGTACGCTTCCCATGCTCAACTGGGCTTGGGCTTCTCGAAAGCCACAGGAGGCGGGAGGGGGTTGGCTACAACAACTTGGCTTGGATTGGACGGCTACAACCTCCTTCACTTTAGTCTCCTTCCTCATGTTTCTCATTTCTCCATGGACGAGCTTCCATCCTCTCTGAAATTTGAGATGTAGTCGGATCCTTGCTCCAGCTGAGTGAAACCAGTAAGCTTTGAGTCCGATAGTGCCCATACACATCTAGCCATTGTACAATCAACCAAACACCCACATGTCCTCAGCCCTGGTAGATTGTGCATCTCACTGTTCTAGCCATGTTTACGTGACGAAGCACCTCTCCCGTGGGCAGCAATTGCCGAACCAGTCTCCAAGCGAACACCCGAACCTTTGATGGAACTTTTGTTTTCCATAGCCATAACCAACACTCCTGACTCTTCTTTAAGCCTGAACTCGTCCTTCCCTCCAACCAGTCCTTTCTAAATTTCTTCGTTGTTATAAACATTATGTAGAACGAATGAATAGTAAAACTTCCTTTCTATTCATGGAACCAGGCCAAAAGTCATCTTGATGCCGTGTGCTAATCGATATTTTGTGGATTGCATCAATATCCATTGGGAGATGAAAATAATTCTACCAAGACTTGTTCGTTCCAACTTTCAGATGCATGATCATTCAGATCTAAAACCTTAATTCAATTTACTATTTACTCCTGACTATATTTCAATTATATAGAAATGATGAATATATTCCACAAGTTAATATTAGTAAAAAAAATTGTATTCATAAGTATAATTTAAATATAATCCATAGGGTATAAATGTTTACATTGGTAAACAATTTTTGTATTTACTAAATGGTTTCAATATAATACACATGTAAACAAGTGGATATTTTAAAATCACGTGAACATTTTTTTAATTAGTTATTTTATTTGTACGCATAATATTTATAATACATAAATATTGGAAATTTATTTTTATTACTGTGATTATAATTTTACAAATTTCTATAAAAAAAACTAACATGTGCAAAATGGGCTGCAGCCGATTTGAAACCCACGAACGTGTTCCTTTACAAAATAATAAGCACCGTCATCATTACTAGAGATAAGAAATACAGTTGTGGAGTGGGTAGCACAACCTGTCCCAAGCGTGAGGGCGGTAATTCAAATTCCCATGGCGTTGATTTTTCCTTCGTGCCGATATGCGGGGCCTACTAGTCATAGATATTTATACTCTCTTTGTTTTTATTTACTCGGCATATTAGATTTGACCTAAATTAAACTGTATAAAGTTGGACCAAGTTTATCTAAAACAATCTAAACTTTCAGAGTAAAAAAATATATAGTATGCAAATATATTGAATGATGATTCTAACTGTATTGATTTGTTACTGTAGATGCTAATATTGTTTTTGTAAACTTGGTCAACGTTTAGAAATTTTGACTAGAGACAAAACTCAAGGGTAAATGGACCGTCGTCAGTCTCATCGCCAAATTCCCCAGCAAAAAAAAAGGCCAAATTAAGTAGTCAATTAATTAGGAGTGTCGGTTTGATTGCGTAGCAGCGGCGGCGATGGAGCAGATGCCCACTGATTAATTAGCCAGGCCGCCTAGCAAAGAAATTATAGGGGTGTTTGTTTCTAGGGACTTTTTATGTATGGATTAAAAAAAGTCTCTCTTAAAGATTTTTTTATCAAACGATAGGGACTTTTAGAGACTAAACTAGACATTTGGGACTAAATGAAGAAGACTCTCAAGAAGAGTCTCTTTGGGACTTTTCCAACAATGCCCCTCTATGCACCCATTGGCCCGCCCCCCATGGTGTTGTTTGATTGTTATTTTTCTATATACTAAGGGCAACATGGTCATTTAATAACCTCTAGAAAGGGATTAAGGACATTTTAGTCTCTGAAAACAAATAGGGAAAGACTTTTTAGGGACTAGGGACTTTTTAGTTGGGACTAGAAAAAGCCCTAGGACTTATGAACCAAACAAGGCCTAGGAGTGTTGGTTTGATTGCGTACCGGCAGCGGCGATGAAGCAGATGCCCACTGATTAATTAGCCAGGCCGCCTAGCAAAGCAATTATATATAGATGAAAGAAGTATACAAATCACCCTCAAATCTACTCTTTGAGATACATACCCCCCTAAACTCAAAACCGGGATAAATAACACCCTGAAATTACTCAAACCGGGTTAATAACCCCCTTAGCGGTTTATATGTAATCTGGAGCGGTTTATGTGCGCCCATAATTCTGATTAGGTGCTGACTGGGCAGAGAATGCTGAGTAGGCCAGTGTGGGTCTGCACCAGGATCGCAACCCCCAACAAACCCCAATCTCCATCTCGTCTCCGGCTTTCTTTCCTTTCTTGGCCGCCGCCACCCGCCATGGTGCACTGCAAGCAGCCGCGCACGAGGCCCGGCGTCCTCGGGAACGGGGGCCGCACGCGCGCCGGGGGTGGGGCCGAGGCCATGGCGGCGAGGGCGCCCGCATCGTCGGACCCTGGCTACATGAGGCCGAGCAGCAGCTCCGGCGCCAGGGCCGGCCGGGAGGCTGCTGCGGCGACCTCCACTCACGCTGCGCAGCTGATGGGGGCCAAGGCGGTGCTCGTTGGGAGCACTCCGTGCGCGGCCAGGTAGCTGGGGCACCGCGCATGCCGGTACGCCTACTGTTGAGTATATATATTATGTGCATATTGTGTATTGGGCCCGCCTCCTAGTTCTTTGTATAGTTGAGGTCCGTGGTCCATCTTTGTACATTATATATACGTGCCTATGCACGAGAGCAATACATCGTGCAATTCACATAATCTACATGGTATCAGTTTTTAGGTTCTAAACCTAGTCTTCCGCTGCCGCCGCCGCGCACCTCCTCACGCGCCGCCGCCGCTCGTGCACACCTCCTGCGCCGGCCGCCGCCGCTCCTCCTTGCCGCCGCGCGTCCCCTTCCTCCCGCGCCGCCGCATCCATCCGCAGGCCGCCACTCCCTTCGAGCCGCCCGCCTGCTTCCCTCCCGCGCCGCCGCACCCGTACTGCCGCCACACCTCACACTTGCTAGCCGCGCCTTGCATCGCTAGGCAATCCCCGCATCGCCCCGCATCGCCAGCTCCACGTGAAGACCTAGTCAAACCATTGGGCATTAGTGCCAGTACTTCTAGTACGTGAGCAATTCCACAAATCAACTCGTTCTTTGAGATCCTATTGCTTTCTCAAGTCCTTCGTGTAGCATCGCGTCGCCCGCTTGCTAGCTTCGCCTCGCCCGCCATACGGCTCGTCACCCACCATGCAGCAAGGCGCGTTGCCAGCAGGGCCATACGGCGCGTCGCCCGCGGGGCCAGCAGCGCCTACAGCTTTATACGGCGCCATGCAGCCCGCGATGCAACCAGGCGCGTCGCCCACGGGGCCATACGCCTCGTCACTCGCCATGCAGCAAGGCACGTCATCAGCAATGGCGTCAACCGGACCGTCCGCCGCCGCTACTGCCATCCCGCCGCCGGCACCCTCTGTCGCGGCTCCGCCGCTGGCGCTCTTCAGCCAGTCCGTCATCGCCCCACCGCCGGCGCCCTCCGGTGCGGCTCCCCACGCGCCTGTTCCCACGTGCGGCTTCGCCCGCGTACGGGTCTTCCGGGTATTGGTGACGGTCTCAGCGGGCCAGCAGGTTTTTTTCGACGGATCATCCGGCCTACCTGGCACCGCAATTGCCTCCGAGGCTACTATCCACACCGTACGGGCCTTCCGCCCCTCCCGCACCTCATGCATACTACGCGGCTCCGCAGCCGTATGGAGAGTACCCACCGCCGCAGCTAAGCGGCGATTACGGCTTCCCCATGGCGCCTCCGTCTCCCTCACCGACTGTCGGTGTCAAAACCGGCGAATCTCGGGTAGGGGGTCCCGAACTGTGCATCTAGGCCAGATGGTAACAGGAGGTAGGGGACACGAAGTTTTACACAGGTTCGGGCCCTCTCAATGGAGGTAAAACCCTACGTCCTGCTTGATTAATATTGATGGTATGGGCATTACAAGAGTTGATCTACCACGAGATCGGAGAGGCTAAACCCTAGAAGCTAGCCTATGGTATGATTGTTGATGTGTATGTTGTCCTACGGACTAAAACCCTTCGGTTTATATAGACACCGGATAGGGTTAGGTTACATCGAGTCGGTTACAATGGTAGGAGATCTTCATATCTGTATCGCCAAGCTTGCCTTCCACGCCAAGGAAAAGTCCCATCCGGACACGGGACGGAGTCTTCAATCTTGTATCTTCATAAGTCCTGGAGTCCGGCTGAAGGTATAGTCCGGCCATCCGGACACCCCCTAATCCAGGACTCCCTCAGTAGCCCCTGAACCAGGCTTCAATGACGACGAGTTCGGCGCGCAAATTGTCTTCGGCATTGCTGAACACAAAAGTAGTGTCCGGCTCTGCAAAATAAGTTTCCACATATTGCCATAGAGAGAATAATATTTACACAAATCTAATCTGCCGACGCACTCCGTAGTGTGACATCACACCACGACCAAGCTTTTATACAAGCCGTTTTACTGTCCCATCTCAGCGCGTTATGCGAGGCGGTTTCCTTGGCACGTCTTGTTAAAGCAGAGACCGTGTCCCCTTATTCCGGAATTCTCATCAATACGGGCGTGGGTAACCCAACCGCGCCTTTGATTACGGCGCTTGGGAGATAAGCGAGTTTTACCAGGCTGGTGGGGACATGTAGTTGCGTCCACCCATATAAGGGGATAAGGATCCACCTTTTCACCTACGCCCTCTTCCTCCTTCGCCTATCCATTCTTGCGCACTCGAGCTCCAGCGCCCAAGTCCGCACTCCTCACCTCAACCTTCTCCAGCCATGTCCGGAGCGGGAGGCAAGTGGATGGTCTCCTCCGTCACGGAAGGACACATCAAAAAGCTGAGGAAGGCCGGATATCTGGCTAGCGACATCGCGCACTGGCTTCCTGAAACGGGGCAGCTCATCCCCACTCCCAGGCCCCATGAGAGGGTAGTATTCCTCCCCCATTTCCTCCGCGGACTGGGCTTCCCTCTGCATCCATTTGTCCGGGGGCTCATGTTCTACTACGGCCTGGATTTCCACGATCTGGCCCCGAATTTTGTCCTCAACATCTCGGCGTTTATCGTCGTGTGCGAGGCTTTCCTCCGCATCCGCCCCCATTTCGGCCTATGGCTCAAGACCTTCAACGTCAAGCCAAAGGTGGTGCGTGGCAACCAAGCGAAGTGCGGAGGCGCCATGGTTGGCAAGATGGCCAACGTCCTATGGCTCGAGGGCTCCTTTGTGGAGACCCTGAAGGGGTGGCAATCGGGATGGTCCTACATCACCGAGCCGCGCGACGCCGAATGGGTCGCACCCCCTGAGTTCCGGTCCGGACCCCCAACGCGGCTCACGTCCTGAAAAGAGACGGGCCTGTCGTGGGGTAGCAAAAAGGAGGTGACCGGACTACAAACATGCATCCAATCCCTGGTGAACAAGCAGCTCATGCTTGTCAATGTAGTCCAGGTTATGCTCATCTACTTGATCCTCCCGTGCCAACAACGGGCTTTTAACCTGTGGGAGTTTGATCCGCCGCTGCACCAAACTCTGAGCAGGCTCTTCAACACGACATACGAAGATGCCTGGAAGGTGCTCTTCAAAGGTGCCGAGGCTCCCGCATCTGCCGTTGAGGATCGCGGATACGGCGCGCAGCGTCACGCTAGCGCGGTAAGTTTTTTGTACCTTTTACAGGGCACTAGTTTTTCATAGTTCAACTCTGTGCGGGATCTAAGCTCCCTTACCTTTGACAGGATTGGCAGGCGAAGTCTGGGCAGATCAACTGTCCAGCTCCTCTGCCCGAAGGCCCAGCGGACGCTCAATTGGCGAAGCTGCTAGTTCCGGCACCCTATGTGGTGCCGGAGAAGAAGGCCGCGAAAAAGGCCGTGGGGACTCGAAAGAGTGCCCGGCGCCAGGAGGCGTCGGATCCATCATCCGACGGTTCCGAGGCGCACTCCTCCCACGAAGATGAGGAGGAGGAAGAAGAGACCCCTCCCCCTCCAACGGGGGAAGGGAAGAAAAGGAAGGCCGCCCTAACTGGGGAGGCCGAAGGGTCCAAGAAGGGGAGAATCCCTCCTCCGGACTACCCCACCAACGCTGACGACGGTGAAGAGGAGTGGCCACCCAGGGCCAAGCCCCTGGCGAAATCGTAAGTATCTGGATACCGGAGTGATTTCATAGTATTCGTTTATTGCACAGCTTTCCCTTATGTCGAATATGTTTATGCAGCCCACCCAAAGACCGGCTCGACGCGTCGTCGAGCGGCTCACTGGACTCGTCGGACATGAACTCGCTGCCGACGGCTTCCTCCCCCCGCCCTACGGACGACACCGAAGTGTTGTCCCAACAAGGTCCAATCCGGGAGGTGGTCCTGGAGGCGCCGCAAGGCGACCTCCCGGACTCCAGGAGTAAAGGGGACGAAACCCCCCAGGGCTCCAAGTCCGGCCCTAGGTCGGACACCGCTCCGAAACCTTCAAAGGTTCCAGAGTCCGGCGGAGAACCTCCTTCCAAGAGGAGCAAACCCACCGCGGCGGCGATCTCCGTCCAACCGGAGGCGCCGGACAATATGTTGGAAGCGCTCCAAGGCGCCTCCATCAACGAGGGGCACCGCACTATTATGAGTGCGGTGATCCAGAAGGTTCAGTCCGCCAAGAGCGGACTGACTGAAGCTTGTACAAGCCTTTTAACAGGCTTTGAGGTAAGTAAAGAATGTGTAAATAACATTACCACATAGACAATAGCCCCTGATGCTCTGTTTGGCGTTCGGAAAGAAAAGCCGAATAGAGGATCAAAATAAAAAGTCGCAGGAGTCTAAAAAGAGTCAATATGTGTGTGCAGGCTTCCCTGCTGGCGTCCGCCGCACTGACTGCGGAAGTGGACGTGCTAAAGCAGAACCTCGAGCGGTCCGAGCAAGAGCTCGGATGTGCCAAGAAGCAGCTCGAGGACAATGAAAGTAAGAAATACATAGCCCACGACGAAAATGGCGCTCCCACCCCCACCCCGGCGATCTCCACCCCCTTCCGGCGATCCACTCCCCTAGCCACTAAAATCTAGTTCTTCTCCAGTGGATCTCTTCGGCGTTCTGAGATCTACACGTTCATACCCATCTTTAATGGGTCCCATGGAGGGTTCTACCCTTGGCCTGGATTTTTCCAAGGGTTTGGCCTTTGCGGAGAAGGTCTTCAGATCTACGGGCTTTTCGGTACACCCCATGGAGGACTCCCACATCTTCACCATGGTGGTTTCGTTTGGGCGCCACAACTTTTGTTTGAACGAAGATTCTGTGGCTGCGGCTCTGGAAGCAGCGATTGGTGGATCGGGCATTGATCTCATGGTGTTTTTGATTAAGGACAAGGTATTTGGATTTCAAGTCTCTTGCAAGGTTGTTGCCATGATTATTCTTCGCCTTCGGTCTTTTTCTTGCGAACAATTCAAATGTTACTTTCATTTATGGAGTAACGATGGTCCTAATTGGAGTCGTGAGTTCAAGATCTGGAATTTGGAGTGTGATGCTGAGTGGATCCTAGTGAGTCCCTCAAAGAGACGTGCTGCTCTTGGGGTTTTAGCCCTGCGCTCTAAGCCTTCTAAGTCTTCTTTCAAATCGGCTCATTCAATTCGAAAGAAGCTCTCATTTGCAGTTTTTCAAAGATATGGTGCTTGCCAGGATTATCGTTTTCCAGCTACGGAAAGTTGCATTTGCGATGTCGAACAAGCGGGCTACTCAATTTCTTCTCATGAGAGGGTGATTATTCGTCCAACCTTGCCGGCGACTCTCCGGTGGACGTCGGCGAGACCATCTATCTCGTTTGGTACGGTGCATGATCTTAGGCCCCATGCTGATCGCACGCCACCAGTCTCGGGCGGGAATTCTGTTCCTTCGAATGCGGACATGCCGAGCCATGTTGGGCCCGCTTTTATGGACTCGGAGGGCCTTGATGAGCCATCATCCTCCTCTGAGGTGGGCCGGACTTCGCCGGTTTCCTTTGGGGAGCAGCTGAATATCCCCTCGTCCCAACAAGCAAGGGAGGATTTCGATAACTTAATTTCTGATATGGTCGATGAAATTTCTACGTGTCAGCAGTGCCTGGAGAAGGGTCATTTTGCTTCTGCGTGCACATCTACGCTCTGGTGTATCTCTTGCCTCCGGTCTGGTCACGTCAAAAAAGATTGCAACAAATTTTCTAGTATCTTGGGGCTCGTGTGGCAAGCCAAACCTATTAACGCTCCATCTTCCGAGGCGCGCTGCGGGAATATCTCTCTGACAAATCCTTTACCAAACTTGGACCTCCCTTGCACTTCCGCATTTACACCATCGTCCAGTTCCATCAGCTCTGGCCCCAAGACACCACCGACTTCGCCGCCTGCAACCCCTCCCCCACCCCTTCACTCGCCGTCATTGGAGGCGGAGCTCCCGAATCCGATGGCCAACTTCCATTTGGATCCCCTGCGGTATGTACCTGCTGGTCACCACATCGTCGATGGGGGAGAAGATCGGCTGCCGCGAACCTTTGTGACGCCACATACCCCAATTGTGCGCCGCCATGAGGAGTTCATGCTTGCAGAGGTAATGCCTATTCCTCAACCAGATGAGATTGGTGCGGCTAGAGAGGAAGTAGTGCAGTGGTTGCATGGGCATGGGGTTCATGTTCGGTCAGCTCAGCCTTGGATCCGGTCTGCTGGGCTCTTTGAGCTTAGAGATGCTGCCGTCAGATTTTCTCTCCTACAACTTCCGCCTCAGCCGCTGGGTAATGACCGTTTTGTGCGTTTTATGAAGCATGACGAGGGTGAAAATTTTCAGGGAGTTCAGGGTTTTCGTCAGGGACTTATTATGTTTCTTGGTATTCCGTTGGACCTTCGTAACACTGAATGCATAAGGGCAGCGGTGAATACTTTTGGGAAATTCCACCATTGGGTCAGTGAGGACCCTTATTTGGTTCGATCTCTGGTCTTCGCTTCCTTCCCTGAGGATTTCCTCGTACCACGTGATGTGGTCTTCATGGATTTTGCGGCCTATGGTGGGGCGAGGGTTTCTTGGACTGCACCTCTATACATTTTGGGAGCGAACTTTGCTGAGCAGATGCCCCAGGATGAAGATTGGATGCCCCTCAATGGTAATCTGCATCCAGTTCCGGGTGTTCCTTTCCCGGATTTGCCCCCATTTAATCTTCCTGTCTACCCCGCCTTGGGGTGGAATGCAGTCCCTCCTCCGCCGCCAGAGCCTGTGATCATTGAAGTGGCCGAGGACAATTGGGGGAATGGCCAGGACAATGTTGAGCCTGAACCTGTTCAAGATCAAGTGTCAATGGTGGTGGATCTCTCCGCCCAGCCAAGCTCCGCTACTGACCAGGATCCACTTGTCATTGTGGTGGAGGATGATCTATCTGAATCAATTATGCAGCCTGTGGTCAATGAAGATACAGCGAACAATTGGGCAATTGTGGTGTATCATCCTCCTACTGTCACGAAGGAGATTGCTCTACCGGTGATTCCTTTTGGGCCTCCTTTGCCCCCGGAGATGATTTGGAGGAGGTCTTTTGAGAACCTTTTGCAAGCTCCTGTAGCATTTTCTGTACCCAGGCTAGTGATGCTGCAACCTCTGTCACCTGTTATTCTGTCTAAGAGGAGCTGGGATTTGGCTTTCAGCGATTCGAACCTGCCACGTCTTACATGGAGGGAAGAGGAGCCACCTCGGCCAGTTGCCAGGGCACTTTTTTCTGATCCTATTGATGTGCAACCTGTGCAGGTGCCCAATTCTGCTGCGGTCAAAACTCGCAAGCCACGAAAGACTCTGGCGCCAACTCCAATTGTAGACACCACAGTTCGACGCTGCACCAGAAGCTCGGCCCAGCGGGATGGTTTCAATCCCACTTTCCAAGAGCTCGCACTTCAGCCCAAGAGGAAGAAGCCCAAGGCCAAGCCTTTCACGGCCCAGATGCATGAAGAGCCTGCTTCTGATGGAATTCGCCCTATAGTGAGTCGTATTACAATTCACTGGCCGTCGTTTTACAACGTCGTGACTGGGAAAACCCTGGCGTTACCCAACTTAATCGCCTTGCAGCACATCCCCCTTTCGCCAGCTGGCTTGATGATTAGTGTGTCCCTGGAATATTGGGTTTTGCAAGCCCTTAATTTTGCCTTTTATCTATTCTTAGGCAGTTTCATGCTTCTGGAACTTTGGTGCTTGGTGATGTTGGGACAGACTAAACTGTCGTCTTTTAAAAATGTGGTATTGTGTGCCATGTGGTTTCTGGCCTTTAACTTTTGCTATAATGAGTAATAGCTGTAGAAACTGGAATGTTCTTTGTTGGAACGTGAGAGGCCTGAATTCTGAAACTAGACAGAGAGCTGTTAGGCAGAAAATTGAGGAGAGCCAATGTTCAATAGCTTGTCTGCAAGAAACGAAATGTACTTCTTTTGACTCGCGGACAATCAAATCTTTCTGCCCTAAAAGATTTGACTCTTTTGTCTGCTCTCCCTCAATTGGGGCTTCTGGGGGAATTATTGTTGTCTGGAATTCTGCTGTTTTTAGTGGCACTATAATTGAGGTGCAGCAGTTTGCTGTGGTGGTTCAGTTTACTTCCAGGCAAAATAATGAAACTTGGACTCTTGTGTCTGTTTATGGTCCTTGTCAGGGTGTAGCAAGGGACAACTTTGTTAATTGGTTATACAACCTGACTATACCTGTTAATGAGCATTGGTTGCTACTTGGTGATTTTAATTTCCTCCGATCTGTGGACAACAGAAACTTACCGGGTGGGGACATTAATGACATGTTCATTTTTAATGAGATTACCGGTCACCTGGGCCTCCTTGAACTTCCAATCAAAGGCAGATCCTACACATGGTCCAATATGCAAGACACCCCACTTCTTGAGCAGCTAGACTGGTTTTTTACCTCTGTAGATTGGATTTCTGATTACCCCATGACTGAAGTTCTGCCCCTGGCTAGGACTGCATCAGATCATGTGCCTTGTCTAGTATCCATCAAAACTTCCATTCCAAAATCAAACATCTTTAGGTTTGAAAACTATTGGCTTGAACTGGAAGGTTTCATGAATTGTGTTGAATCCTCTTGGAAGCAGCCCTCTCGAAAGACACACATAACTGCTAAAATTGCAGACAAATTTAAGTGTTTGAGAATGTGTATTAAGAAATGGCAAATGAATATTTCCAAGTTGAGACTATTGATTAGCAAATGCAATCATGTCATTTTCCTTTTGGATGAATTAGAGGAGTGGAGGCCTCTTGTTATTCAGGAGAACAACTTCAGAAGAATTGTCAAAACACATTTGGAAAAGCTTCTGCACTTATAGTTTCCGTACTGGAAGAAGCAATGCTCTATCAGATACTTTAAGGTGGGGGGAGAAAACACTAAGTTTTTCCATGCTATGGCCACTGAGAGGCATAGGAGAAATTCCATAGCTAGTCTAAGACTACCTGATGGAACTGTAGTCTCTGATCATTCCCAAATGGCTGGACTTATCTGGAACTGTTTTAAGAACAGAATGGGCACCTCTAGAGGGATTGTGATGGGTTTTGACTTGTCTTCGCTAATCTCACCAGTGTCTGGCCTTGAGGTGCTCACTAGGCCTTTTGAAAAGGAAGAAATGGATAATGTGGTCAAGCATATGCCTGTGGATAAGGCACCTGGTCCGGATGGATTTAATGGCTTGTTTTTTAAGAAATGCTGCCACCTAATTTCTGGGGATTTCTATGAGCTAGCCCAGGCCTTTCATGAGGGAAAGGCTGTCTTAGATAACACCAATAGTTCTTTTATTACTCTTGTGCCCAAGAAACTTTCTCCTGAGGAAGTGGGAGACTTCAGACCCATCTCTCTCACTAGTATGGGGCTTAAATTTTTGTCCAAAATGGCTGCAAATAGATTTCAAACAATAATCATGCAATGCATCCATAAGAACCAATATGGTTTCATCAAAACCAGAACAATACAGGACTGTCTGGGTTGGACTTTCGAGTACTTACATCAGTGCCACCAGTCCAAGAGGCCAATAGTAATCCTTAAATTGGATTTTGAAAAGGCATTTGACTCCATTGAGCATGAAGCTATCTTTCAAATTCTCAGGTATAAGGGCTTTAATGATAAGTGGATTATTTGGATGAAACAGCTCCTTACCACAGGTACTTCTTCTGTCCTACTCAACGGAGTCCCTGGGAGGAAGTTTGTTTGTAAGAAAGGAGTTAGACAGGGTGACCCTATATCTCCCCTGTTGTTTGTCATAGCTGCTGACCTGCTACAAACAGTGATTAATGATATGTACAGGAGGGGAATTCTGCATTTACCTATTCCCTGCCATGATACAGACTACCCTGTGATACAATATGCTGATGATACTTTGATCATCCTCCCTGCAGACAGGGTCCAACTCCTGGCTCTGAAGGATATGCTACAGGTGTTCTCCTAGTCCACTGGTCTGGATGTCAACTATCAAAAGTCTTCCATTATTCCAATTAATGTTGACTCTGCTGTAATGAAGGATTTAGCAACTGCTTTTGACTGCAAAATTGATACAATGCCATTTACCTATCTGGGATTACCTATGGGGACCACCAGACCCAAAATGGTAGACTTCATGCCACTGGTCGACTGTATGGAGAGAAGAATGACTGCCCGTTCTTCTTTCCTTAACCAAGGAGAAAGGCTACAGTTCCTAAACTCGGCTCTATCCTCTTTACCAATTTTCTTTATGGGTAGTCTGGCTCTCCCAGCTGGTATTCTAAAGCAGTTAGAAAGAATTCAAAGGCAGTGCTTGTGGAGAAAGCATAGAGATGCGCCAGCTCCATCTCTGGCGGCTTGGAAGCTCATATGTAGGCCAAAAAGCAAAGGAGGTCTTGGTATTCTTAATCTGGGGGTTCAGAATGTGGCTCTCCTTCTCAAGCATGCCAACAATTTCCTGAACAAACGAGAAATTCCTTGGGTATCTCTAGTTTGGGACTCATATTATTTTGAGAGAATGCCCCAGGGAACAAATGACTGTGGCTCCTTCTGGTGGAGAGATATTTGTAAAGTCATGCAGCATTTTAGGGACTACTCCTGGGTACAGATCAATGAAGGGGACACTGCCCTATTTTGGTCTGATAATTGGGACCTTGGCTCTGAGACATCCAATTTGCAAGCACGATTCCCAAGGCTTTTCTCTTTTGCCAAGGACCCCTGGATCTCAATTAAAGAAATTTTCAACACCCAGGATCTGCTCCAATTTTTTCACCTACCCTTATCGGCTCAAGCCTTTGATGAGTTAAACCTGATAAAGGCTTTAATGAACTCACACAAAAGGAACCCCAGCTTGAAGGATTGTTGGTTTTGGCAGGGCTCCTCCAAGTTTTACAAACCCAAGATGTTTTACTTACTCTCCTTTCAGTTTGAGTCCTTCAATCCTTTGCTCTGTTGGATATGGAAATCCTCCTGTACTCTCAAGATCAAGGTCTTTGCTTGGTTGCTCATTATGGACAGGTTAAACACCAAGGATATAGTTGAAAGGAGACACTGGCACATGGAGGATGGAGTCCACTGTAGACTATGCCCTTTGCAGGCTAGGGAAACAAGAGACCACTTATTTTTCAATTGCAATTTCAGTGTAAGGGTCTGGAATTATCTACAGATTGATTGGACTGCTGGCACATCCATGATTGAGCTGGTTACTCAGGCAAGGAGAGGTTTTGCTAGGCCTTTCTTTTCTGAAGTGGTATTCATTGCTTGCTAGCATATTTGGCTAGTCAGAAATGCCAAAGTGTTCAGAAATGAGAGGGCCAGTTTCAGTAAATGGAGGTTTGCTTTTCGGCAGGATATTAGTCTCATGCAGCACATGATCATAGCTGTTTACAAGGATGACCTGCTCAAATGGATATCTTTCCTCCCACCCTAAGCTAGTTTGGTAGGACTTTCTTTTCTCTTTTTGTTCCTTGTAACCTGGTTACGCCTTGTAATCAACTTGTTGTACCTCTTTTATTCTCAATAAAGTTTTGATCTGCTGTGGGGGTTTTACCCCACAGTCCACAGTCAAAAAAAAGTAAGAAATACCTTATGTAAATAAAATATATGTTTATATAAAAAGGTGCAATTGCAAAAAATGACAGGATTATCGTGGCTATTGTAGGGGCCACGTCTGAGGTGGCGACCCTGAAGCAAGCGCTGCTCGAGGCCGAGAATAGGTCGGCCGCGGAGCGCGTTGAGCGAGAAAAGTATGAGGCCGAGGTTGGCAAGGTGCGGCAAGAGCTCCAGGCTCTCATGGAAAAACATGAGAGTTTGGAGCGTGACTCAAGGACGCGAGCGTCCGAGCTCGCGGCGGCTACTGAAAGTGCCAAGTCTGCCAAGGCCGAATCCCAGAAGACCCTCCAGGAGTTGGATGAGGTGAAGAAGATAGCGGCGGGTAAGGCATTCTTTATGCAAAGTAAACACATAAGCGTGAGTTACTTGTTACTTACCCGAATCCGGAGTTCTCCAGGTGTGTTCGCAGACCTTCCCCGGAGTGTATCTGATGCCGCCGCATTCTATCAAGCTGAGGAGGGCAGCTCGACGGAGAAGGTGTTCTGGTCTCAGTATGCTGAGGCCGGACACCCCGTGCCCTTGAGCGACCAGTTGAAGCAACTGGCGAGCTCCACAAGGCGGTCGAGCAGGCCATGAAGGGCCTCATAGTTCGGCCATGGCCTGGAGAGGCTCAGCCTGGGAGCTATTTCGGGCTGGTGCGGCGGCTGGTGGAGGCCTGTCCCAGGCTTGAAGTCATCAAGCGCTCCGTCTGCATTGAAGGTGCCCGTAGGGCCCTTGCCCGTGCGGAGGTGCACTGGGGCAGGCTGGATGCTGAGAAGCTTGTGAAGGATGGGCCCCCGCCGGGGAAAGAGCATCGTAAGCCCAGAAATTATTATAAGGATGTTCTGAAGGGTGCCCGCCTTGTGGCGGAGGAATGTTCTATGGATGTAATTTTTGAGTAAAACTCGCTCGTTTTGTCCCGTGCGCTGAAAACTTGTTCATATGCGCTTAGGCAATGCTGTTTGAATTTAAAATATTACCTTCTGTGCGGCTGTTTATCAATACTGAGAGATGGCGAGTCGTCGGCTTCTGCCCCCTTGCCGCTAGTGCTGGGGTGTTCGGGGATAAACCTGGGTGCTCTTTTTCCCATATTTGGGTCCTTCGAGGGAGGCACTCAGCCCGTCGAACGAGGCAATCGGACTATAATGCGTGAGCACTCTCACTTAGCCATAGAATTCTATAATTTTAAATTTCGGCGAAGCCCCTAGTATTCGGAAGACCGAGTTTGGGGCGCTATCCACGCCTTGGCCAGACAGAGCCAGCTCCTCGCCCTAAGCGGCATAAGTCTTTATGGACTCGAAAAAACCTCTCGAACAGCGACCAGCTCTCGCCTCATCATGACGGTCAGTTTTAGCTTTCTTCACTGAGGTGCTCGACCCAGCTCAACCGGGGCACAATCGCAGTGGTTCTCCTAGTGCTACCTTAGCCGATATAGCGGAACGTAAGGCACCAAAACATAGGAGCCGGGCAAACCCAACTATTGACCCAAGACATGATTCGGAGCCGATGCATATAATGCTATAAGTTCGGGGTGCCGTACTTGTTAAAGTGTTCGGACTTCTCACACCATGTTGAGGGGTACGGAAGCCCCTGGCGTATTTTGGCCGTACCAAAGTGTACGGGTGCAACATGTCGTTAAGGAACATATATAAATATATTAAAAAAGTAATGCAAAAATAGACAAAAGCTATGCATTGTTTATTAAAAAGGGCTACGATCAAAGCAGAACGATACAAATAATGCGATAAGCAAAAGGTTGGACTATGTAACATGTCCGCTCCAGTGGCAAGCTGCGGAATAATGTGTGAAACAGGTATACTGCTCGTGATAGAGACCACCTGGGAGTTTCCGTAATGCGGCGTGGCTTGGCTGCTTCCCTGGTTCTTGCATCGTTTGTGCGGCAACTGAACTGCCGAACAGGCCTTCCGAAGAGTGAAATCCTGAAAGTAAGAGAAAATTTAAAAAATCGGCAGCCCCTGGTGCGGTTTAAGCCGTGTTTCGGGCGTGCCGTGGTGGTGCCCCTCCCCCTGTGCCCATGGTATCTCTAGAGCGTAGTTATGTACGCGAAGTACTGGCGTCGCCTTTTTGCGAGGGTTGGGGTTGGGGCCGCATTGCTACGCCTGCTCGGATCGTGCTAGGCGGTCTTGTTGTAGGTTACTCCGGGCACGTTTGACGGTGTCCGGTCGTTTAGTGGCCGGACTGGAGAACTGCCTAAAGAGGCTCCTTTGAACTTCCGCCGCAAGGGCCGCCGTGTGCTCCTCCGTTCAGAGGGAGCGTTTGGTGTTTCCATTGACCGTAATTACTCCTCAAGGGCCTGGCATCTTGAGCTTAAGGTATGCATAATGCGGTACCGCATTGAACTTAGCGAATGTGGTTCGCCCGAGCAGTGCGTGATAACCACTGCGAAATGGGACTATGTCAAAGATTAACTCCTCGCTTTGGAAATTATCCGAAGATCCGAAGACCACTTCAAGTGTGACTGAGCCTGTACAGTTGGCCTCTACATCTGGTATTACGCCTTTAAAGGTCGTTTGGGTGGGTTTAATCCTCGAGGGATCTATGCCCATTTTCTGCATTGTATCCTGGTAAAGCAGGTTCAGGCTGCTGCCGCCGTCCATAAGGACTCTAGTGAGATGAAATCCGTCAATAATTGGGTCTAGAACCAATGCGGCGAAGCTGCCGTGACGGGTGCTAGTGGGGTGGTCCCGTCAATCAAAGGTGATCGGGCAGGAGGACCATGGGTTGAACTTTAGGGCGACTGGCTCTATCGCGTATACGTCCCTTAACGCGCGCTTCCGCTCCCTCTTGGGGATGTGGGTTGCGTATATCATGTTCACCGTCCACACTTGTGAGGGAAAACCCTTTTGTCCCCTGTTGTTCGGCGGCTGGGGCTCCTCGTCGTCATCGCTATGTAGCCCCTTGTCTTTGTTTTCGGCTTTTAGCTTGCCTGCCTGCTTGAACACCCAACAATCCCCGTTGGTGTGATTGGCCGGCTTTTCGGGGTTGCCATGTATCTGGCATAAGCGGTCGAGTATTCGTTCCAAACTGTACGGGCCCCTAGGATTCCTTTTGAATGGCTTATTCCGCTGACCGGATTTAGAGCCTCAGAATCCGGCATTAACTGCCGTATCCTCAGCATTGTCGCCGTTAATGTGGCGCTTCTGCTTGGTTCGACGCGACCTGCCACCACTGTCCCTGGTGTCCGAATTACCAGGGTTTTTGGTTATATTGTTGCTACGAGCAAGCCAGCTGTCTTCTCCCGCGCAAAAGCGGGTCATGAGTGTCGTGAGTGCTGCCATAGATTTCGGCTTTTCCTGTCCAAGGTGCCGGGCTAGCCACTCGTCGCGCATATTGTGCTTGAAGGCTGCTAGGGCCTCAGTGTCTGGACAGTCGACTATTTGATTTTTCTTTGTTAAGAACCGTGTCCAGAATTGCCTGGCCGATTCATCTGGCTGCTGAATTACGTGGCTTAGGTCATCGGCGTCTGGGGGTCGCACATAAGTGCCCTGGAAATTGTCGAGGAATGCGGCTTCCAGGTCCTCCCAACAACTGATTGATCCTGTTGGCAAGCTGTTAAGCCAATGCCGAGCTGGTCCTTTAAGCTTGAGTGGGAGGTATTTGATGGCGTGGAAATCGTCGCCGCTGGCCATATGGATATGAAGGAGATAATCCTCAATCCATACCATAGGATCTGTTGTGCCATCATATGATTCGATGTTTACGGGTTTGAAACCCTCGGGGATTTGATGATCCATTATTTCGTCTGTGAAGCAGAGTGGGTGTGCGGCGCCTCTGCACTGGGCTATATCATGACGTAGCTCCAGTGAGCCTTGTCTACTATGTTCGGCCCTGCCGAATTTGTGGCCGGCATGACGGATGCCGTCTCGAGCCATTGGGCGCCCACGCGATCCGTAGATCGATCTTGTTTGTTTAGCCTTGTCCTCCAACATATCTCGTAAGTCCGGCGCATAGTCCCGTGCCTTGGTACGGGGTGCGGCTTGAGTGGAGGGCCGAGAGGCCTCTCTGTCGCGGCCACGAGGTGGCCGGTCGGCCGCATCGAGTGCTTCCTCCTCTAATTGGGGTAGCAACCTGTGCTTTGGGTAGCTCTTGGAGGGGCGTTCGAGTTTATGCTCTTCGGCCGCAAGGACTTCAGTCCATCTGTCAACTAGCAAATCTTGATCAGCTCTGAGCTGTTGCTATTTTTTCTTGAGACTTCTTGTCGTGGCCATAAGCCTGCGTTGAAAACGCTCTTGCTCGACGGGATCCTCTGGTACGATGAATTCGTCGTCATCGAGACTTGCCTCGTCTTCGGAGGGAGGCATATAATTATCGTCCTCGACCTCTCTGTCTGCCGCTCTCTCATGAGGGCTGGTTTCTCCATCCTCCTGTGTTAAATCTTGCTGGAGGGGGTTTTCTTCGGCGCTTTCCGGAGTGTTATTATCTCCCGTGCTGGAATCACCGTGTTTGTTTTGGCGGGATTTTGAGCGGCGCCGCTGACGTCAGCACTTAGGCTACTTCTTGGAGGGGTCATCCTCCGCTGTTCCATCGCCATCTCCCTCATTTGGGGTGTCCACCATGTATGTGTCATATGACGAGGTGGCTTTCCAGGGCCTAGTAGGCGCTGGTTCTTCATTATCTCCTTCATCGGCGTCCATACCGTCGATGTCTTTGTAGTCAAAGTCGAGCATGTCGGTTAAGTCGTCGACAGTGGCTACAAAGTGGGTGGTGGGTGGGCTTTGAATTTCTTCATCATCTGAATCCCAACCTCGCTGGCCACTGTCCGGCCAGGGCTCTCCTGATAAAGAGAGAGACTTCAGTGACTTCGGAATATTGCCGAAAGGCGAGTGCTGAAAGATGTCCGCGGCAGTGAACTCCATGATCGGCACCCAATCGGATTCGATAGGCTGGGGCGCGGAGGGTTCGGAGTCCGGAAAGGAGTCCGGCTCCTCGGAGTCATGAGTCTCGCGGAGTGCGGGGCTGGTGTTCGGCTCAACCGCCATTGGGATCGCAGCCCCCGAGGTGGCGTCCAACCGCCCATCCTCGATCGGCGCAGTTGGCTCTGAATTAGGGACCGGAGCCGATGCGGGTGCGGCCTCCAGGGCACTGTTCAACGGCAGAGCTAGATCATGCTCGTCGGGATAGTGCGGCGCGCTCGGCAGTGGCTCGAATCCGTCGAAGATCAAGTCCCCGCAGATGTCAGCCATGTAGTTAAAACTTCCGAATCTGACCTGACGGCCAGGGGCGTAGCTTTCGATCTTCTCCAGATGGCCAAGTGAATTGGCCCGTAGTGCGAAGCCGCCGAAGACGAAGATCTGTCCGGGGAGGAAGGTCTCACCCTGGACTGCATCGCTGTTGAAGATCGTAGGAGCCATCGATCCTGACGGCGACGGCACAGAGGAACTCTCAATGAAAGCACCAATGTCGGTGTCAAAACCGGCGGATCTCGGGTAGGGGGTTCCAAACTATGCGTCTAGGCCGGATGGTAACAGGAGGCAGGGGACACGAAGTTTTACCCAGGTTCGGGCCCTCTCGATGGAGGTAAAACCCTACGTCCTGCTTGATTAATATTGATGGTATGGGTATTACAAGAGTTGATCTACCACGAGATCGGAGAGGCTAAACCCTAGAAGCTAGCCTATGGTATGATTGTTGATGTGTATGTTGTCCTACGGACTAAAACTCTCCGGTTTATATAGACACCGGATAGGGTTAGGGTTACATCGATTCGGTTACAATGGTAGGAGATCTTCATATCCGTATCGCCAAGCTTGTCTTCCACGCCAAGGAAAAGTCCCTTCCGGACACGGGACGGAGTCTTCAATCTTGTATCTTCATAGTCCTGGAGTCCGGCTAAAGGTATAGTCTGGCCATCCGGATACCCCGTAATCCAGGACTCCCTCACCGACCATGCCGCCGGCGCCCTGGGACCCGGTGTTCCTCACCGGGCTGCATGCCGCTCCTACGCCGAATAACTACACTGGAGGTGGTGATTGATACATGTACACTGGTGTTATGGCTCACATGTTTGCTCATCTTGGTAATCTTGCCTCCTTCACTCCTGTCTCCACCGACCGCCGCATCATTGTCGGCGACGATTCCACACTTCCTATCACACATGTTGGGCACACTTCTTTTCCTTCTACTTCTACGCCTTTATCTATGTCTAACATACTTGTGTCTCCTCATCTTATTAAGAATCTTATCTCCGTTCGTTATTTCACACGTGAAAACCCTGTCATTGTTGAATTTGACGAGTTTGGTTTTAGTCTCAAGGACGCTCGAACCAGGATGGTACTTCACCGATGTGACAGCCCCGACGAGCTATATTCGGTGCATTCGCCCTCATCCACCACCACTGCACCGGTCGCTCTCTCCGCTGGAGTTGATCTCTGGCACGCTCTCTTAGGTCACCCCAACCCCATCACACTTCGACATATTCTTAGGAGTTTCAGTTTCACTTGCAATAAGATCGAAGATCACACTTGTCATTCTTGTCGAGTCGGCAAACACGTTCGCCTGCCATTTAAGAATTCCACCACCATTGCTTCTTTTCCTTTTTAGTTGATTCATAGCGATGTGTGGACCTCTCCGGTTCCTAGTAATTCGGGCTATTTATATTATCTGGTCATTCTTGATGATTATTCTCACTATGTGTGGACTTTTTCTTTACGCAGAAAGTCGGATGCACTCTCTACCTTGATGGCTTTTTACTCCTATGTCCGCACGCAGTTTGGGCGTCCCATCCTTGCTCTTCAGACTGACAATGGAAAAGAGTTCGACAACCTTGCTTTCCGCACTTTTCTGTCGCATCACGGCACAATTTTTCGTCTCACATGCCCGTATACTTCACAGCAGAATGGTCGAGCCGAACGCGTCCTTCGCACTCTGAACGACTGCGTTCGCACGCTCCTGTTTCATGCTAACGTGCCGCCTCGTTTCTGGCCAGACACACTCGCCACTGCATCACTTCTCCTTAAAATTAGACCTTGCCGCCCACGGTGGAACTACGCACCTCACCATCTTCTCTTTGGTACGCCCCCATCTTATGATGGCTTGCGTATTTTTGGGTGCCTTTGCTATCCCAGCACTGTCGACACTGCTTCTCACAAGTTTGCACCTTGATCTGTCGCTTGCATCTTCATCGGGTACCCCTCCAACTCCAAGGGATATCGGTGCTACGATCCCATCTCCCACCGTGTGTTCACTTCCCGGCACGTTTACTTTGATGAGCATGTGTTTCCGTTTCACCAGGTACCCCTGGCTGCTCCTCCCACCACTGGTGACGCGGGCACCTCGATGCCTCTCCCAGGGCGCTCGCGCGCCTCTCTTGGCCCGTCGCCTGGCTTTGAGGCGCGCCTTCCGCATGCGACGCCTCCTATAGTCGCGGCGCTGGCGCCCCCAGCGCCCCCAACATTGGCGCCCGCGGCCCCCGCGGTGCCCCCGGCGCCCCCGACGTTGGCGCCCGCGGCCCCCCGGCGCCCCCGGTGCCCGTGCCCCCCCTCCCCCGGTGCCCCCGGTGCCCGTGCCCCCTCCCCCGGTGCCCCCGGTGCCCGTGGCCCCTGTGGCCCCCTCGGCCCCCTCGGCGCCCCAGGCCCCCTCGGCGCCTGTGGCCGGTCCGGTCACCCTCGCCCGTAAGGGCATTTTTCGCCCGAGCTAGCGCTGCACCTTGGATGACTACGTCCATGCGGCGTCCACCTCTAAGCCCTCGCCGTTGCCGTCCTGCATTCGAGCCGCTCTTCGTGACCCGCTCTGGATGGCTGCGATGCAAGAGGAGTTTGACGCCCTGTTGCGCAACCGGACGTGGCAGCTTGTTCCCCGTCCCCGGCACGCCAACGTGATTACCGGGAAGTGGGTCTTTAAACACAAGCTCCGTCCTGATGGTACCCTTGATCGCTACAAAGTGTGCTGGGTCATTTGTGGATTCCGACAGCGTGCTGGCATCGACTTCACCGACACCTTCGCTCCAGTCGTCAAACCCGGCACGATACGCACGGTTCTCCACCTTGCGGTCTCCCGTGCTTGGCCGGTGCACCAGATGGACGTCTCCAATGCCTTCCTCCATGGTCACCTCGAGGAGCAGGTCTTCTGCCAGAAGCCCACTGGGTTTGTTGACCCGGCGCTTCCCGACCACGTGTGCCTGCTTTCGCGGTCCTTGTACGGACTCAAGCAGGCTCCGCGCGCTTGGTACCAGCGCATCGCAGCGTTTCTCCACCAGCTTGGGTTCCCCTCTACCCGCTCGGACGCCTCGCTCTTTGTCTATCATCAAGGCTCTGACACGGCCTACTTGCTGCTCTATGTCGACGACATCATCCTGACGGCATGTACAGCTGGTCTCCTCAGTCAGCTCACGGCTCATCTTCGCGCCGAGTTCGCCATCAAGGACTTGGGTCCTTTGCACTACTTCCTCGGTGTCGAGGTGGTGCGCCGTCCGGATGGCTTCTTCCTTCATCAGCGGAAGTACGCTCATGAGCTCCTCGAGCGCGCCGGCATGCTTAACTGCAAGCCCGCCGCCACGTCTGTTGATACGAAGGCCAAGCTTTCTGCCACAGATGGTCCTCCTGCTTCGGATGCTGCTTTCTATCGGTCTATCATTGGTGCTCTCCAGTACCTCACTCTGACTCGACCGGAGATCCAGTATGCCGTGCAGCAGGTGTGTCTTCATATGCATGCTCCTCGCGACGTTCATTGGGCTGCCGTCAAGGGGATTCTCTGCTATATCTGCGGCACTATGGATATTGGCGTCACGCTTCACGCCTCCGCCGCCACCGCCCTCACCGCCTACTCCGATGCAGACTGGGCGGGCTGCCCTGACACTCCTCGCTCCACTTCGGGCTATTGTGTCTACCTTGGACCCTCACTCATCTCGTGGTCGTCCAAGCGGCAGCCTACGGTCTCTCATTCCAGTGCTGAGGCTGAGTATCGTGCAGTGGCCAACACCGTCGCCGAGTGTTCGTGGCTTCGCCAACTGCTTCAGGAGCTCTCTTGCCCTGTTGACCGTGCCATGGTGGTCTACTGCGACAACGTCTCGGTGGTCTATCTCTCCGCTAACCCGGTGCATCATCGACGGACCAAGCATATTGAGTTGGATATTCACTTTTTTCGGGAACAGGTGGCCCTTGGCCATATTCGTGTTTTACACGTCCCTACTTCCCAACAATTTGCAGATATCATGACCAAGGGCTTGCCTACGGCGTCATTTGAGGAGTTCCGGTCCAGTCTTTGCGTCAGCCGCGGTGCCGCTTCGACTGCGGGGGGTGTTGAGTATATATGTTATGTGCATATTGTGTATTGGGCCCGCCTCCTAGTTCCTTGTATAGTTGAGGTCCGTGGCCCACCTTTGTACATTATATATACGTGCCTATGCACGAGAGCAATACATCGTGCAATTCACATATTCTACACCTACTGCTCCTTCAAGGGCCACGCGCCCGCGGCGCCGCCCCCAGCTACCTGGCGTCCCGGAGGCTCCTCATCAAGACGGAGCAGAGCATGAAGCACAGGGGCGTCTCCGCGTTCCGCAACCCCAAGACCAATCCCAGTCCCAACAGCAATGTCGCCGGCAAAGGGGACGACCGGTTCTTTGTCCAGGTGGCGTGTCCCGGCGACGGCGCCCTCCTAAAGACGGCGAGCTCGGGCTCCTGCTGCAGCGGCCTCTCCGCCGAGGAGATGGAGTCTCCCTATGTCAACTTCGGTCGCTGCAGTCTCCTGGGCGGGACGGACAAGTGGGCCGACCCGGGCGCCTGGGTGGACGGCTCCTGCGGGTCCAACGATGTTGTGTATCGACTGAAGGAACGACGCCAGCTTGTCGAAGAACAAAATGTTGGATGCGTATGTGTGTGATTTGGAAGTCAAGCATCGTGGAGAAGTTGATGTCTTGAAGAATAAGATTCAGAAACTGTAGTTCTTCTTTGTGCTTGCTCTGTTCTGCTTTGTCATTTCACACTCTTGGAAATGATTGTCGTGAAGAAGAAGAAGAGTCATTTATGTACAATGGAAGAAGAAGAAGAAGCTAGTTTGTGAAGGAGTCATTTATGTATGATGTTTTGCTTTGTAAGCTTTTAACCAAGATTCAGAATGTCTGCTGTTAAAAGGATTCAGAATTTGTACTGTATCTTCTTATGCAAAATTCAGAATTTGGTACAATGCCTCTTGCAAGTGTTATGAAAAGATTCAGAATTTGGTACAATGCCTCTTGCAAGTGTTATGAAAAGATCCAGAATTTGGTATGATGCAAAATCTCAGTTTCATGTCTGATCTTCTTATGTAGAATGTCTACTGTATGCTGATACGAAAAGATTCAGAATGTATGTCTGATCTTCTTATATGTGTTGTGATGTATGCAACACTATGTTTTATCTACGGTGAACCAAATATACAAATATATTATTTGCCATTATGAAAAGATCATCTACAGTGAACCAAATATTACAAAAAAAATACAAACATATTGTATGTTGTTATGAACAACATAAAATATGCAGTGAACCAAATAGTACAAAAAACAAATATAATGTATGTTGTTATGAAAAGATCATCTGCAATGAACCAAATATTACAAAAAATATAAAGATATTGTATGCAAGTATGCAAAGATCATCTGAACCAAATATTACAAAAAAATACAAAGATATTGTATGCTAGTATGAAAAGATCATATGAAACACCAATCCTAATTTATAATATAGAACATAGTAGCCTGATAGTACAGAGAATACATGACTCCATATAGATATATATTACATGACATGACTCTTGACACAAAAATGACTCCTCAACGTCAAACTGGAGGACCTGCTCTGCCTTTCTTAGCTTCTTTGTATGTAGCTAAATTGAAGACACAATGTTGTGGAAAATTTGTAACTTGTTTAGGTGGAACAAATGGAGTAGCAGCACTTCTCTGAACCTTTGCTGATCTAGCCTTGCTTCCTGGAGCATGCTTATCATATTTCAGCGAGCTTGGTTGTGACACAGGCAATGAGCTCGGTTGTGAATTTGGCTCCCTAATTTGAATGCTTGTAGGTCGTCTGCACTCATGCACTTGTAGGTCTTGAGCTACAGCCTTTCCCTTGCTCTGCCTTGCAACTTCTTTAGCCTATTACATGTACACATTAGAACTTATGGACTACATGGGTATAATATGGCATGTGAGAATGTAGTAAACATTTGAAATTACTTATGTTCAGCACATTACCTTTGATTTCTTTGAAGTTTCTGCCTCATAGGCTTCTATCTATAGTTTCCTTTTCCTAGACCTTTCTCTGACAATATGTGCGTTTCCATGATGCTTAGTTGCAGCAGCATTATTTGTGCAACTTTTCATGTTATGGCCTGTCCTATTGCATGAACTGCAAGTGATTTGGCCACCCACCTTGCTCATTTTTATCCCTTTTGGTGCTTCTCCTTCTTCTCTTTTCCTTTCTTTCCTTGGCCTTCCTGGCATTTTGATGTAACCAGGTGCTTGTGGCCTCACATGATCAGCAACCGGCCAATTTGACTGACCTTCCAATGGCTCCAACACATGAGAGTAAATTTTCTTGTAAGCCTCAATGGAATAACACTCGGCTATGTATGTATCCAACAATTGTGAGCTCTTGTAGATGCAGCTTATTGCATGGAAGTAGGGTAGACCAGAAAGCTGCCAATATCTACAAGAACAAACCCTAGTTTGCAAATTCACAGTGTACTTGTATTTATCATGCTCTAACACCTCAAACCCATCTCTTCCATTCCAAAGCACATGGCAATTTCCAGATCTTGTTATATTCTGCTTTAGTTTTTAAATATGTTTGGGCATATGATTCCTGACCATTTCAAACACTTGGTAATGCATTATTGTATCCTCACCATAATTTTGCATCTTATCCACTCCATCATAGATATAATAGGTAGATATCTTGATTCCATAATCCAGTTGTTGAATGACTCACACATATTATTGTCAACTGAATCACAGTAGCTTCCCAGCTTCATGTAATCCCTACTCCAGTGAATTGGGTTTGTATTCATCATGTCCTTTGCTCCTTCAACTGTGAATTGAGCCAACCGTGCTCTGTTATAGTTGAACAGAGACCTGTTAGGAGCCTTCGCACATCTCCAGAATCTCTTTTGCAAATCTTTGTCATTATGTTTTTTCTTCCAGTTGGAGTAAATGTGCCTTGCACACATCCTATGTTCTGCTTTTGGAAGAATATCCTCTATAGCCCCTATTAGTCCTTTCTGCTGGTCTGAGATGAACACCCACACATCCCCTTGATTACTGATTTTGAGGTCTCTGTTTAACTTCTCAACAAACCAGAACCAGGACGCATATGTTTCTTTTTCGACTACAGCCCAAGCTACAGGGTACATCTGATTGTTGGCATCTCTTCCCAAAGCAACAAGTAGCTAACCAAAGCAAGCACCTTTAAAGAAACAACCATCTAGTCCTATAACCTTTCTGCAACCAGCAAGAAATCCTTTTTAATAGCACCAAAGCACATGTAAAACCTCTCAAAAACATGCTCATCATCCTTCACATCATCTGCTAGTTTGATAGCAACAGTGCTACCTGGGTTAGTTCTCAGCAATTCCAATTGGTAGTCAAAAACCAAGGAATATTCTCCTTTAGTGCTATCTTTGTATTTCTCCATCACTAATTTCTTGGCCCTTTTGCATTGTGCAATAGTGACATCTGCAAACATGTCCTTCAAAACAGTTTGCTTCAAGTTTTCTAATTTCCATGTTGGATTTGCTTTTATCAAGGCTGCATACATCTTAGCAATAACAACAGATGTCACTAATTTGTTGCCTCTTCTTGGAATACAGTGATGCTCATCGACAAATGTTGAGACTTGCAACCATTTGTGCCTAGTTGTCTTTGATGCATAAATGACCCACTTACATCTAGGCCAAGAACAGTATGCTCGGACTTTGTCATGTTCATCTTTGCTGAACAACAAATGCCTATGAGTTTTAATTCCATAGGAAATCACTGCTTTCTTCATGTGCTCTCTGCTTCTAAAAACCATGCCAAGCTGAAAGTTGGGTTTTTCAGCTTTTTTATCAAATCTAGGCCATTTGCTCTTCCTTCTAACCATAGTGGTACCTCCTTCTCCATCACTTTCTTCATCATAAGAGAAGTCATCCTCATCAGAGTCAAAATATGAAGTTTCAATACCAGCATCCAAATCATCATCAGATTTACATTGCACTTTATTTTCTTGCATTATAATTCCACTTCTCCGCCCAAGCTTCTTAGCTCTCTCATTCCTCCTAATCTCTCTTGCAAGCTTTCTCAGTTCCTCTGCCTCCGAATCCTCTCCAGAACTACAATCAGGTATTGGCTCATATTCACTATCCTCTTCATCGGATTTGTCAACAGGAGGTGCTTCTGCTGCTGGAACATGTTCAGTTGATATATCATTATCTGCCCCAACTATTGCAGCAACTTCTTTCTCTGTTTCAGTATCTCTTACATCAAACTGTCCCACTATTTCAGATGTAGTTGCAATAGATTGTGCTGTTGTTTCAGTTCCATTTGCAGCAACCGCCCTTCTTCTTACTTCCATCTTAGGAGGTATAACAACTTCAGTTGCACCAAAGTGTGCCTCCAACTCAGTTGGACTTGCAGCAACTTCTCTCTCTGTTTCATGAGCAGGTGATGCACTAACTTGAGCTTTTTCAGCAGCACTTACCATCTCATCAACCATTTTAGTGTCAACAACTTTCACACTAATAAGTGGTAATTTTGTCCCTTTGTGCCTAGAGTAAGTTTCTCTTACATTTACTGACAACAAACCTGCATATATGTCAAATTGCTCATCACCTACACATATGTCAAACTGCTCATCACTACCAGATAGCATGGTTTGGTCTTGGTGCATTTCTTTATCACAGGGAAAGTGCTCCTGCTGAATTGGCGAGTTCATTTCTTCAACAAAAATATCAGCATAACCACCATCTTTTATTCCAATGTCCATCATCTTCACCGAATCATCATCCGACAGGAACATAAGACCATCACTGACTTTTTTTCCTGGAAGTAACCAATGTAATTTGTATTTGTAAGTACCTCTGCAATGACCTCTTTCCACTTGATGAATATCTTCTGCATAGTTACATAATTCTCTATAGGACAAATTATCCCTTGGAATGAATATCTCTGCCACCAATTCCCCAATGTAATCCAACTTTCCATCCACTTGCTGAAACGATCCATAGTAATGAAACCTGACAAAGAAGTTGTCCAATGGATCGGGACCAGGAGAATCTACAAATTCAGACAGGAAGAATCGACATTCAGAAAACAAATAAAGTTGAATCTTTAGCTCTGACCATACAATATTCAGGAAAGTATGTACAGGAAAAAGTAACATTCAGTCAAGCATGGCAGATCATTTACTCTGCATTGGAAGTATGTATCGTGCAACTTCAGTTCATTCAGGCAAAATATGTCCACTTTTCTCCTAAACCAAATAGGAAAAATATCTACAATAAATTCAGACAAATATGTGCACTAAAAGTTCATTCAGCCTCACTTACTCTGTAGGAGAAAGTGCATGTTTTCCTATACCAAATTATCTTGAAAGGTCGCTCCTTTCCCTACCAATTCTCCTTGCATTCAAAGTTCAGTCAGCCCCACTTTTTTCTGAACTATCATAGGTGAAGGAAATATTCCCTAGAGGCAATAATAAAGTTATTATTTATTTCCTTATTTCATGATAAATGTTTATTATTCATGCTAGAATTGTATTAACCGGAAACATAATACATGTGTGAATACATAGACAAGCAGAGTGTCACTAGTATGCCTCTACTTGACTAGCTCGTTGATCAAAGATGGTTATGTTTCCTAACCATGGACATGAGTTATCATTTGATTAACGGGATCACATCATTAGGAGAATGATGTTATTGACTTGACCCATTTCGTTAGCATAGCAGTTGATCGTTTAGTTTGTTGTTATTGCTTTCTTCATGACTTATACATGTTCCTATGACTATGAGATTATGCAACTCCCGTTTACCAGAGGAACACTTTGTGTGCTACCAAACGTCACAACGTAACTGGGTGATTATAAAGGTGCTCTACAGGTTTCTCCGAAGGTACTTGTTGGGTTGGCGTATTTCGAGATTAGGATTTGTCACTTCGATTGTCGGAGAGGTATCTCTGGGCCCTCTCGGTAATGCACATCACTTAAGCCTTGCAAGCATTGCAACTAATGAGTTAGTTGCGGGATGATGTATTACGGAACGAGTAAAGAGACTTGTCAGTAACGAGATTGAACAAGGTATTGAGATACCGATGATCGAATCCCGGACAAGTAACATACTGATGACAAAGGGAACAACGTATGTTGTTATGCGGTCTGACCGATAAAGATCTTCGTAGAATATGTAGGAGTCAATATGAGCATCCAGGTTCCGCTATTGGTTATTGACCGGAGACGTGTCTCGGTCATGTCTACATAATTCTCGAACCCGTAGGGTCCGCATGCTTAACGCTACGATGACAGTTATATTATGAGTTTATATGTTTTGATGTACCGAAGGTGTTCGGAGTCCCGGATGAGACCGGGGACACGACGAGGAGTCTCTAAATGGTCGAGACGTAAAGATCGATATATTGGACGACTATATTCGAACATCGGAAAGGTTCCGAGTGATTCGGGTATTTTCGGGAGTACCGGGGAGTTACGGGAATTCGTATTGGGCCTTAATGGGCCATACGGGAAAGGAGAGAAAGGCCTCAAAGGGTGGCCGCACCCCTCCCCATGGGCTGGTCCGAATTGGACTAGGGAGGGGGGCGCCCCCTTCCTTCCTTCTCCTTTTCCCTTCCCTTTCCTTTCCTCCTACTCCTACTACTTGGAAGGGCTCCTAGTTCTACTAGGAAAGGGGGAATCCTACTCCCGGTGGGAGTAGGACTCCCCTAGGGCGCGCCATAGAGAGGGCCGGCCCTCCCCCTCCTCCACTCCTTTATATACGGGGGCAGTGGGCACCCCAAAGACACAACAATTGATCTCTTGATCTCTTAGCCATGTGCGGTGCCCCCTCCACCATAATCTACCTCGGTCATATCGTAGCGGTGCTTAGGCGAAGCCCTGCGTCGGTAGAACATCATCATCGTCACCACGCCGTCGTGCTGACGAAACTCTCCCTCAACACTCGGCTGGATCGGAGTTCGAGGGACGTCATCGAGTTGAACGTGTGCAGAACTCGGAGGTGCCGTGCGTTCGGTACTTGATCGGTCGGATTGTGAAGACGTACGACTACATCAACCGCATTGTGCTAACGCTTCCGCTTTCAGTCTACGAGGGTACGTGGACAACACTCTCCCCTCTCGTTGGTATGCATCACCATGATCCTGCGTGTGCGTAGAAATTTTTTTGAAATTACTACGTTCCCCAACAGTGGCATCCGAGCCAGGTTTTATGCGTTGATGTAATATGCACGAGTAGAACACAAGTGAGTTGTGGGCGATATAAGTCATACTGCTTACCCGCATGTCACACTTTGGTTCGGCGGTATTGTTGGATGAAGCGGCCCGGACCGATATTACGCGTTCTACCAACGTGCTTTGCACACAGGTGGCTGGCGGGTGTCAGTTTCTCCAACTTTAGTTGAACCGAGTGTGACTACGCCCGGTCCTTGCGAAGGTTAAAACAGCACCAACTTGACAAACTATCATTGTGGTTTTGATGCGTAGGTAAGAACGGTTCTTGCTCAGCCCGTAGCAGCCACGTAAAACTTGCAACAACAAAGTAGAGGACGTCTAACTTGTTTTTGCAGGGCATGTTGTGATGTGATATGGTCAAGACGTGATGAGATATAAGTTGTTGTATAATATGATCATGTTTTGTTGAAGTTATCGGCAACTGGCAGTAGCCTTATGGTTGTCTCTTTATTGCATAAGATGCAAGCGCCAAATAATTGCTTTACTTTATCGCTATGCGATAGCAATAGTTGCAAGAGCAATAGTTGGCGAGACGACCATGTGACGACACATTGATATAGATCAAGATGATGGAGATCATGGTGTCATGTCGGTGACGATGGAAATCATGACGATGCTTCGGATATGGAGATCACAAGTACAAGATGATGATGGCCATATCATATCACTTATATTGATTGCATGTGATGTTTATCTTTTATGCATCTTATCTTGCTTTGATTGACGGTAGCATTATAAGATGATCTCTCACTAAATTTCAAGATAAAAGTGTTCTCCCTGAGTATGCACCGTTGCCAAAGTTCATCGTGCCCAGACACCACGTGATGATCGGGTGTGATAAGCTCTACGTCCATCTAGAACGGGTGCAAGCCAGTTTTGCACACGCAGAATACTCAGGTTAAACTTGACGAACCTAGCATATGCAGATATGGCCTCGGAACACTGAGACCGAAAGGTCGAGTGTGAATCATATAGTAGATATGATCAACATAGTGATGTTCACCATTGAAAACTACTCCATTTCACGTGATGATCGGTTATGGTTTAGTTGATTTGGATCACGTGATCACTTAGAAGATTAGAGGGATGTCTTTCTAAGTGGGAGTTCTTAAGTAATATGATTAATTGAACTTAAATTTATCATGAACTTAGTCCTGGTAGTATTTGCATATATATGTTGTAGATCAATAGCTCGTGTTATTGCTTCCCTATATTTTAGATATGTTCCTAGAGAAAACTAAGTTGAAAGATGATAGTAGCAATGATGCGGACTGGGTCTGTGATCTGAGGTTTATCCTCATTGCTGCACAGAAGAATTATGTCCTTGATGCACCGCTAGGTGACTGACATATTGCAGGAGCAGATGCAGACGTTATGAATGCTTGGCTAGCTCAATATGATGACTACTTGATAGTTTAGTGCACCATGCTTAACGGCTTAGAATCGGGGCTTCAAAGACGTTTTGAACGCCATGGAGCATATAAGATGTTCCAAGAGTTGAAATTGGTATTTCATACTCATGCCCGTGTCAAGAGGTATGAGACCTCTGACGGTACTTTGCCTACAAGATGGAGGAGAATAGCTCAACCAGTGAGCATGTGCTTAGATTGTCTGAGTACTACAATTGCTTGAATCAAGTGGGAGTTAATCTTCCAGATAAGAGAGTGATTGACAGAATTCTCTAGTCACCATCACCAAGTTAGTAGAACTTTATGATGAACTATAATATGCAAGGGATAACGGAAACGATTCCCAAGCTCTTCGTGATGCTGAAATCGACGAAGGTAGAAATCAAGAAAAATATCAAGTGTTGATGGTAGAAAGACCACTAGTTTCAAGAAAATGGCAAAGGGAAGAAGGGGAACTTCAAGAAGAACGGCAAGAAAGTTGCTGCTCAAGTGAAGAAGCCCAAGTCTGGTCCTAAGCCTGAGACTAAGTGCTTCTACTGCAAAGGGACTGGTCACTGGAAGCGGAACTGCCCCAAGTATTTGGCGGATAAGAAGGATGGCAAAGTGAACAAAGGTATATTTGATATACGGATTATTGATGTGTATTTTACTAGTGTTCGTAGCAACCCCCCGGTATTTGATACTGGTTCAGTTGCTAAGAGTAGTAACTCGAAACGGGAGTTGCGGAATGAACAGAGACTAGTTGAGGGTGAAGTGATGATGTGTGTTGGAAGTGGTTCCAAGATTGATATGATCATCATCGCACACTCCCTATACTTTCGGGATTAGTGTTGAACCTAAATAAGTGTTATTTGGTGTTTGCATTGAGCATGAATATGATTTGATCATATTTATTACAATACGGTTATTCATTTAAGTAAGAGAATAAATTGTTGTTCTGTTTACATATATGGTTACACACCCAATGAAAATGGTTCATTGGATCTCGATCGTAGTGATACACATATTCATAATATTGAAACCAAAAGATGCAAAGTTAATAATGATAGTGCAACTTATTTGTGGCACTGTCGTTTAGGTCATATTGGTGTAAAGCGCATGAAGAAACTCCATGCTGATGGACTTTTGGAATCACTTGATTATGAATCAGTTGATGCTTGTGAACCATGCCTCATGGGAAAGATGACTAAGACTCCGTTCTCCGGAACAATGCAGCAAGCAACAGATTTGTTGGAAATCATGCATACTGATGTATGTGGTCCGATGAATATTGAAGCTCGCGGCAGGTATCATTATTTTCTAATCTTCACAGATGATTTGAGCAGATATGAGTATATCTACTTGATGAAACACAAGTCTGAAACATTTGAAAAGTTCAAAGAATTTCAGAGTGAAGTGGAGAATCATCGTAACAAAATAGAAGTTTCTACGATATGATCGCAGAAGTAAAATATTTGAGTTACGAGTTTGGCCTTCAGTTAAAACAATGTGAAATAGTTTCACTACTCACGCCACCTGGAACACCACAGTGTAATGGTGTGTCCGAACATCGTAACCGTGCTTTATTAGATATGGTGCGATCTATGACGTCTCTTACTGATTTACCGCTATCATTTTGGGGTTATGCATTAGAAACAGCTACATTCACGTTAAATATGGCACCATCTAAATCCGTTGAAACGACACCGTATGAACTATGGTTTGGCAAGAAACCTAAGCTGTCATTTCTTAAAGTTTGAGGTTGCAATGCTTCTGTGAAAAAGTTTCAACCTGATAAGCTCAAACCCAAATCGGAGAAGTGCGTCTTCATAGGATACCCAAAAGAAAATGTTGGGTACACCTTCTATCACAGATCCGAAGGCAAGTTATTCATTGCTGAGAATGGATCCTTTCTAGAGAAGGAGTTTCTCTCGAAAGAAGTGAGTGGGAGGAAAGTAGAACTTGATGAGGTAACTGTACCTGCTCCCTTATTGGAAAGTAGTTCATCACAGAAATCTGTTCCTGTGACTACTACACCAATTAGTGAGGAAGCTAATGATGATAATCATGTAACTTCAGATCAAGTTAATACCGAACCTAGTAGGTAAACCAGAGTGATATCCGCACCAGAGTGGTACGGTAATCCTGTTCTAGAGGTCATGTTACTTGACCATGACGAGCCTACGAACTATGAGGAAGTGATGATGAGCCCAGATTCCGCGAAATGGCTTGAGGCCATGAAATCTGAGATGAGATCCATGTATGAGAACAAAGTATGGACTTTGATTGACTTGTCCATTGATCGGCGAGCCATTGAGATTAAATCGATCTTCAAGAGGAATACGGACGCTGATAGTAGTGTTACTATCTACAAAGCTAGAATTGTCGCAAAAAGGTTTTCGACAAGTTCAAGGTGTTGACCATGATGAGAATTTCTCACTCGTATCTATGCTTAAGTCTGTTCGAATCATGTTAGCTATTGCCGCATTTTATGAAATCTGGCAAATGGATAAACAAAACGGCATTCCTTAATAGGATTTATTAAAGAAGAGTTGTATATGATGCAACCAGAAGGTTTTGTCGATCCTAAAGGTACTAACAAAATATGCAAGCTCCAGCGATCCATCTATGGACTGGTGCAAGCATATCGAAGTTGGAATATACGCTTTGATAAATTGATCAAAGCATATAGTTTTATACAGACTTGCGGTGAAGCCTGCATTTACAAGAAAGTGAGTGGGAGCACTACAGCATTTCTGATAAGTATATGTATGATATACTGTTGATCGGAGATGATGTATAATTATTCTACAAAGCATAAAGGAATGTTTGAAAGGAGTTTTTTCAAAGAAATGCCTCGGTGAAACTGCTTACATATTGAGCATCAAGATCTATAGAGATAGATCAAGACGCTTGATAAGTTTTTCAATGAGTACATACCTTGACAAGATTTTGAAGTAGTTCAAAATGGAACAGTCAAAGAAAGAGTTCTTGCTTGTGTTACAAGGTGTGAAACTGAGTAAGACTCAAAGCCCGACCACGGCAGAAGATAGAAAGAGAATGAAAGTCATTCCCTATGCCTTGGCCATAGGTTCTATAAAGTATGCCATGTTGTGTACCAGATCTATTGTGTAAGTCACCATAAGTTTGGCAAGGGAGTACAATAGTGATCTAGGAGTAGATCACTGGACAGGGGTCAAAATTATCCTTAGCGGAATAAGGATATGCTTCTCAATTATGGAAGTGACAAAAGGTTCGTCGTAAAGGGTTACGTCGATGCAAGTTTTGACACTGATCCAGATGACTCAAAGTCTCAATCTGGATACATATTGAAAGTGGGAGCAATTAGCTAGAGTAGCTTAGTTCAGAGCATTGTTGACATAGAAATTTGCAAAATACTTACGGATCTGAATGTGGCAGACCCGTTGACTAAACTTCTCTCACAAGCAAAACATGATCACACCTTAGTACTCTTTGGGCGTTAATCACATAGAGATGTAAAATAGATTATTGAATCTAGTAAACCCTTTGGGTGTTGGTCACATGATGATGTGAACTATGGGTGTTAATCACATGGTGATGTGAACTATTGATATTAAATCACATGGCGATGTGAACTAGATTATTGACTCTAGTGCAAGTGGGAGACTGAAGGAAATATGCCCTAGAGGCAATAATAAAGTTATTGTTTATTTCCTTATTTCATGATAAATGTTTATTATTCATGCTAGAATTGTATTAACCGGAAACATAATACATGTGTGAATACATAGACAAACAGAGTGTCACTAGTATGCCTCTACTTGACTAGCTCGTTGATCAAAGATGGTTATGTTTCCTAACCATAGACATGAGTTGTCATTTGATTAACGGGATCACATCATTAGGAGAATGATGTGATTGACTTGACCCATTTCGTTAGCATATCACTTGATCGTTTAGTTTGTTGTTATTGCTTTCTTCATGACTTATACATGTTCCTATGACTATGAGATTATGCAGGAACACTTTGTGTGCTACCAAACGTCACAACGTAACTGGGTGATTATAAAGGTGCTCTACAGGTGTCTCCGAAGGTACTTGTTGGGTTGGCGTATTTCGAGATTAGGATTTGTCACTCCGATTGTCGGGGAGGTATCTCTGGGCCCTCTCGGTAATGCACATCACTTAAACCTTGCAATCATTGCAACTAATGAGTTAGTTGCGGGATGATGTATTACGGAACGAGTAAAGAGACTTGCCGGTAACGATATTGAACTAGGTATGGAGATACCGACGATCAAATCTCGGGCAAGTAACTTACCGATGACAAAGGGAACAACGTATGTTGTTATGCGGTCTGACCGATAAAGATCTTCGTAGAATATGTAGGAGCCAATATGAGCATCCAGGTTCCTCTATTGGTTATTGACCGGAGACGTGTCTTGGTCATGTCTACATAATTCTCGAACCCGTAGGGTCCGCACATTTAACGCTACGATGACAGTTATATTATGAGTTTATATGTTTTGATGTACCGAAGGAGTTCGGAATCCCGGATGAGACCGGGGACACGACGAGGAGTCTCGAAATGGTCGAGACGTAAAGATCGATATATTGGATGACTATATTCGGACATCGGAAAGGTTCCGAGTGATTCGGGTATTTTCGGGAGTACCGGGGAGTTACGGGAATTCGTATTGGGCCTTAATGGGCCATACGGGAAAGGAGAGAAAGGCCTCAAAGGGTGGCTGCACCCCTCCCCATGGGCTGGTCCGAATTGGACTAGGGAGGGGGGCGCCCCCTTCCTTCCTTCTCCTTTTCCCTTCCCTTTCCTTTCCTCCTACTCCTACTACTTGGAAGGGCTCCTAGTTCTACTAGGAAAGGGGGAATCCTACTCCCGGTGGGAGTAGGACTCCCCTAGGGCGCGCTATAGAGAGGGCCGGCCCTCCCCCTCCTCCACTCCTTTATATACGGGGGCAGGGGGCACCCCAAAGACACAACAATTGATCTCTTGATCTCTTAGCCGTGTGCGGTGCCCCCCTCCACCATAATCTACCTCGGTCATATCGTAGCGGTGCTTAGGCGAAGCCCTGCGTCGGTAGAACATCATCATCGTCACCACGCCGTTGTGCTGACGAAACTCTCCCTCAACACTCAGCTGGAACGGAGTTCGAGGGACGTCATCGAGTTGAACGTGTGCAGAACTCGGAGGTGCCGTGCGTTCGGTACTTGATCGGTCGGATCGTGAAGACGTACGACTACATCAACCGCGTTGTGCTAATGCTTCCGCTTTCGGTCTACGAGGGTACATGGACAACACTCTCCCCTCTCGTTGCTATGCATCACCATGATCTTGCATGTGCGTAGGAATTTTTTTTGAAATTACTACGTTCCCCAACAATAGGAACAGGGCAACCACCCACAACAAATTCTCCCATTTACTCTATAGGAGAAACATGGCATAAGATAGAGAGAGATATGGCCATCAGTTCCCAGAGATATGGCCACTTTTTTCTGAACTAACATAGAACGCAGTTGACAAAACATGGCATCAATCAAAAAGCCACATCTACCCATAAAATTGTAGCACTAAAGCGCTCAATTCCCGTCATATGAACCCATGCCTCTACAGCACACGCGATTCTGCCGGCGCTCGCGATTCCGTCGGCGAACGACACCTGAACCCAAACAGAGGAGCAGCAGAGATGGAGGGAGACGCACCTGGACACATGGTTTGGTTCCGCCCGCTACGGATGAGCGACAGATGAGGGAGGCGACGGCGGACGGCGCATGCGACTGCCAAGCCCTAGAGAACGAAAGAGGGGAGGCGATTCTTCTAGAGGCGGAGCTTTGACGAAGAAAAAGGGAAGGAGATGATAGAAAAAGGAAGAAACGAGACAACCATCTGACTAATGGGACCCACACTGGCATACTCAGCGTTCTCTGCCCAGTCAGCGCCTAATCAGAATCATGGGCGCACATAAACCGCTCCAGATTACATATAAACCGCTCAAGGGGGTTATTAACCCGGTTTGAGTAATTTCAGAGTGTTATTTATCCCGGTTTTGAGTTCAGGGGGGTATGTATACCAAAGAGTGGATTTGAGGGTGATTTGTATACTTCTTTCTATATAGATATATGGGGGCGTTGATTAGTCCATATCTTTTTTTTGCGGGGAGATTAGTCCATGTCTATGCACTTGTTAGTCCGATCATCCATCGTTTACTACTTACTGTAGCTAGCTAGCAATATATAGTACCCTAGTTGAACTGAATTACAAATATATAGCAGTAGTAGCTACTACGAACTCCAATTAGGAATTTGTTTAGTTTTTTTTAAAAGGAGGATATACCCCGGCCTCTGCATCTGGACGATGCATGCAGCCATATTATTAATTATTCACAAAGACCATACAAGATGATACATCAATAAGTCTGAAGCCACCATCTTGGCAACACCGTTGCTATTCCTATCCCTTTGATGAAGGCGTGCCGAATGTCCGGGTCTAATACCAAACAGACATTGCATGAAAGTCTAACATCTAAAGCCGAGTGTCCCATCCAAGACACTACCTGGATTGGATCCCACACCGGTCTGGCACACTCCCAGTGAGCACCGCACGCTGCAAGGACTGTCACCTCCATCATCCCTCGGTTCATCCTCAGAGCAGAACTGAATCACTGACCTTGCCAGGCCTATCTGCCATCAACGCCACCATGACACCAGACGGCTTCCTCCTCCTGCACGAGTCCATCTCCGCGCATCAGACGCCGAATCTCCACAGCGCCACGCCGCCGAGATCCGCCATCATCAATGTGTAAGATGAAGCACCGCTCCACCAAAGTCGTCTTCCTCTAGTCCCTCGAGCCCGTGTGCACCTCCAAGAATGACGTCCCCAGGGGGAAACGACACCAGAGAGCCGCCGTTATCCGATCTACTGATTTAGGGTTTCCCCCGGAGGTAGCAGAGAGTGGCCTTGAACTTCTCCACGGCGATGCCTTCAGGAAGGGAACGGCGTAGACAGCGTTGCCATCGCCGGCCTTGGCAATAGCCAATACTAGGTTTTCACCCAGATCTGATCGAAGCCCTTCACCTCTCGTGCACGGGTCGCCGCCATCCTTGCCGGGATCCGGATGATTCCGTTGCCAGATTTCAGCAAGGAGAACCCTCCCCTCCCCTCCCCCCTCACCGAGAACCGTCGGCCGAGCAGGGGAGGCCGAGACCGCGCCAGCAGGACCAGACCCGCGATGGATCCATGCCCACGTCGCCGCCCCGGAGTCAGCCCCACGTGCAGCCGCCACCGCTCGCCGAGGCCTGCCACCTCGCGCCAAACCGCGAGCGCCGCAGGACACCGTCGCCTGCCGCCTAGATCCGCCGCCCACGGAGGAAGGGGAGTTGGGAGAGGGAGCCCCCCCGCCACCGTCGTCTGTCGCGCGGGTTTCACCCGGTGGCGGCGCGAGGAGGGGAGGAGGAAGAGGGCGGTGACGGCACCTAGGGTTGGAGAGGCCCCCGAGTCGCCCAAGACGGGGGCGACACGAGGGGCAGTTAACCCGATGGTGAGGAATTTGTTTAGTGGTGTCCAGATGAACTTAACTGGCACTCAAATACCATATACTAGTGGTTGCACTAGTAGAAAACGGAGTTTTAAAACCGGTTCGTAAGGGCCTTTAGTGCCGGTTCCATAACCGGCACTAATTGGTGGGCACTAAAGGCCCTCCCCTTAGTACCGGTTCGGCACGAACCGGCGCTAAAGTGCCACCACGTGGCGTGAGCTCGCGCCCTGGTATGGGGGACCTTTAGTACCGGTTGGTGTTACCAACCGGTACTAAAGGGTTTTTTTGAATTTTTTTTGAAAATTTTGGAAATTTTTTTATTTTTATTTTTTCGATTTTTAATTTTTCTGAATTATTTGGTGATTTAGTCTCTAATCACCTCTCTTAACTGCTCAAGTGTGGATCACTCATTCCAAATCATCTAACTTCCCGACCGGTCACCCATCCCTCTCACTACTCCAGCCCGAGCACGCTTAACTTTCGGTTTTTATTCTCCTTCGTTTCCAAGTCTGCACTTGTTGTTTTCCTGACAATAGTAAGATGCCAATCCTATTAACCCTCAGAAGTTTAGCTTGAGCATGAAGTCACACATTTCGCTGTTTGAGTTTGAAACTATTATTCAAAAAAACAGTAATTATTTAGTAACACTAATATTTCTTGAATAAGTTTGACCACAGTTTGACCATAGTTTGACCACAGTTTGACCATAGTTTGACCAGATTTGACCAAAATTCAAAAAATTGAAATAATTATTTAGTAACACTAATATTCTTGAATAATTATGTAGTAACATTAATACTTCTTGAATAAGTAGTTTGACTAGATTTAACAATTTTTTTAAAAAAACTGAAATTTGACCATATCTTTTTTTCCTTTTGGAATTTGAAGATTCTGGATTCTAAAAAATTGCAAACAGGCCGTAGGCGGTCTCCATCGGATGCGGATTTTCGTGCTGAATTTTTTGATATATTATACGTTTTTTCCGACATCGTATGCAAAAGTTATAGCCGTTTTACATTTTCCCTACACTTTTTGCAAAACATGTCAAATTTAAGTTTTTCAAATTTTCCTAACTAGTAGATGTAGTAATATAACTACCTCTCGAAGGATTTTATTTTTTGAAGTTTTTATCATTTTCTTTTGATTTTTTCAGAACTGAAATGGCGACACACAGGGGGGGGTAGAGTTTGAAAATTGCCCTATAGTGCCGGTTTGTGTCACAAACCGGTACTATAGGTCAGACCCCTTTAGTACCGGTTCGTGGCACAAACCGGTACTAAAGGTTAGCCCTTTAGTACCGGTTTGTGACACGAACCGGTACTAAAGGTGATCGTGGGGCCCCGGCCTGACGCCAGCCTGCCATCACCCCTTTAGTACCGGTTCGTGGCACGAACCGGTACTAAAGGTTCAACACGAACCGGCATTAATGCATAGCCGTTCGAACCGGCACTAATGGTACCATTAGTGCCGGGCTAATTCAAACCGGCACTAATGTGCTTCACGTTTGACCCTTTTTCTACTAGTGTTGGGGCACCACCCTATGGCGCCGCTTGAGAGGAAGTTATGCACATATTTTTATGTAAAAAATAGACGGAGTCCTCGCCTCCATCTAGAAAAACATTAAAAAAATCCGCACCTCCGTCTAGAAAAAGAAGTAAAAAAGAAAAGAAAAAATCATCAACGCAGCCTACCAGCGAGCGCCACTTTGCGTAGCCCTTAATTTTAAAAAAATATGTGGGGCCATGACCTTCATCTAAAAAGGAAAAAAACATTTAAAAAAGTTCTCACCTCCATCTAAAAATAATATCCAAAAAGCTTTTTCACCATAGCCAATCAGCTTCCGCCATGTGGCATAGCTGGTTGACCGCCCTTCATGCGACACTTAATGGGTTTAATAATGTGCTATGGGACACGGCAGCTAGGTAAGGGAGTGGCAGCTAATCTTATTCTCCTTGTAGTAGAAGAAGGTAGCACGTATGCCATGATGGATGCATATAGATACTCCTTCCGTAAATTAATATGGGAGTGTTTAGATTACTATATTTTTATATTAATTTATAGAGGAAGTAGATAGATAGATACGGATGCAAGCAAAGCAACGGAAGGGACGACCCCTAAAGCTAGCTTAGTTGAGTGTAGCGATGACAATTCAATTCAATTCAACTCAACGGATGGATGGATGGATGGATCAATTCAGCAGAGCAGCTACGTAGTACTACATTAGTTTACTAGTATATACTACTGTAGTACTAGTCAAATTCAACCAGCCCGACACTTATTTCGTGACTGAAGAGTGAGTAGTAAATTAAGGTATGGAGTGAAATTGAGATGGTAGCTATTTTTTTTTTTTTGCAGGTCACCCATCTATACCGGTACTGTAGGAGTAGTTACTAGTCAGTTAATTAACAAGTAATCAAATCAAATCAAATTATCTATCTACTACCCCTATAAAAACATGAGAGGGCGGAGAATCAAATCATCCTACCCATCGAAATCTCCAATCTGATGGTCTACATCCCTCCAGCATACTAAACATGTTTTATATTTTAATTACCCACCATGCCATTACGGTAATTACTTACCCACCATTGCCATTGGGTTAACACCCCGTCCAGAAAAAACCTCACCATCACGTCGCTGCCCCGACGGCGTGTGCAGTTTTCGCCCCACCTCTTCCCCAGATCCTCCCCGCCAGCCACCGCCCTCGACCTAGGCCTCCGTCTGCACGCCACCGCCCTCGACCTAGGCTTCCGTCTGCACGCCACCGCCGGACCGCCCCGTCCACGCCACCGCCGGACCGCCCCGTCCACGCCCTCCCCCCCCTCCGTCTACACGCCGCCGCCAGACCGCCCCGTCCACGCGCCGCCGCCCGGACCGCCCCGTCCACGCGCCAGCCGCCCGGGCCAACCCATCCACGACGCCGTTGACACCGTTCTCTCCTCGCACGGCCGCCTACAAAGGTCCATCTTCAATTCCTTCACCAGGTCTGCATGGCTACTCCAGGATGCGTTGTTTGTCCTTCTCTTCATGTCTCCTTTTAATGTGGATGCCCATGCCGTCGGGATCGATAAGTCTGGTCGTGAGTCGGCCAGCCTGCCGTACGTACGAATCATGTCCATACTCCCCCCATACCTGCTTCACGATCAACGAGATGTTTTCTGCTCTTTTTTTCAGAATCCCTGTTGTTATGCAGCTGGCCATTGCTAAATTTCGTTCTATCCATGTGCTGAAAGGAGCTGAGCTTAATTTACATATGTATCTGAAGGAGCACTAGCTAGAACTATGTATCTGACATGCATACACACAATGGTTGATTTCATACCTGCTTACATTCTGCACCTTTCAACAATAAATTAGCTATGATATTCTATTCATTTTTGTTATCGGGAATTACAGCTACGACATAGTATACAACAACTTGACCGGGCCGCCGCGTCCACGCGCCGCCAGGACACAGCCCACGCCGGACCTCCACGCTGTAGGTGCTTTACCCTCACATTCTTCCTGCTTGCTGTCGCAATTTTTGGTTTAATTGTACCATGTTCAATACCTTCTAATTTCTGTTGGTGTTTCTGCTGCTCTCAGTTCTAGGTATTGTTTGAGCCTGGTCAGATTAATCACATACGTACATGAGCTAAGTTAAATATGGAGAATCGATCTGTTCTTCACCAGATGCAAATTCGTCGATGCTTGAGTTGCATCATGACAGTTGCATATTTTTGTAGTAGTATACTCCTTTCTGACAATCAAGTACTCCCTTCGTCCGAAAATACTTGTCATCAAGATGGATAAAAAGAGATGTATCTAAAACTAAAATACGTCTTGATACAAGTATTTACGAACGGAGGGAGTATATACTAATCATATTGTCAGTATCATAGGTATATACTCCATATGGTACTATATACTCTGAGATTTGTTGTATACACCCTCATTTGTAAAATAATGTATGTATATACTTCTTGATAATTAGCATAGTGGGTTAAATAATTTTTGGTCTTCTAACTCTCTAGGATAATTAACATCTCTGTGGTAAGGCCTTTTCATTTTAAAATAACCTATTCATTTGATCAATACAACAACTCTCTTTTTAAATAGTGGTAGTTTCTCTGAAGTTCTACTTATTTAATTCATTATTTTGGTGTCCAGATCCAATAGCCTTGCTATTAATTAAAGCTTTGTTTATATCTTCTTCTAATAAATCAATTTACAGTGCAAATATATGTATTGCTCGACTTTCAGTCCTGCACTTTATCTATGTTGGTTGCTCCGAACTCTGTAGTCGCACATTGCACATGTTGTTCCAGCGTCTGGTTATTGCATTTGCTTCTTCACCTCTTTCTGTACTTTGTTGATTCTTCTTAACATTTGTGTTTTTCCTATAAGATGACGAAGAGTAATCCAGACAAAGTTCCACAAACGACTACGCATCGTTCGCCATTTACAGACATAACGAGCTCGTCTACCATTGAGAATGAAAGTGTCACTACCAATAGTCAACAAGCAAAAAAGAATACATGGTATGCCCGACTGTCTGATGAGAAGAGAGTAGCATTCCTCGAAAAACGTTGTATGTCCCGACAAGAAAAGAAGGCTCAGACTCTGAATATTGTTAGTGGTCAACTAGCACCTGAGGCACATGCTTTGTTAGGATCCAAGGAATTTACCCCTTTGAGCAACCTAACCAACACACACACAAATGGTATGTTCATACTCTGCATATCATAATTACTGAATGACCATTTACTCATTTTGCTTGTACGTCTGACTCCTGCGTTATGTCAGATGCAAGATGTACAGGGGACTCCACGACTACTGTTCGACATTCCGAAGATGCTAATGTTGGGCCAAAAAGGAGTGCCCATAATTGGTATGCTCGACTAACAGACGAACAAAGAGCAGAACACTTGCATAAGCTGCGGTTGGCTCGCGTGCAAAAAAAAGCTGTAGCTGACAGTGTTACTGTCGAATTACCTCACAGCTCGTACTCGCGATCTTCACCTGGTAATACCACCTTCAAATACCACTGTATTAATGACACATCTTCATCAAGGTTTATGAGTTTGTCTGCTCTTCTTCAAAACAGGTTCAGCCATTACGGTACCAATCTCTGAGAGTACTTGTCTTCCCGTGGCACGGCACAAAGCGACAACTGCAACTAGCGCTGCGAGTGTCAAACAGCGCCAACCATCTGCCGGGGAAGCGTCACCTGGTCAGAGCGCTAACATTTGTTTTCAGTTCATACTTGCAATGTCACATAAATTGTGGACTGAAGCTGGAATGCTTATCATCCCACAAGTTTCTACATCAACTGTAGGTATCACACATTATGGATTGGCACATTCCAGTATCACCCGTCTGGGACACACGCTGGTTGGAGAGCCAGACGACAAAGGAGGACGATTCTGATGATTGGTTGCACAGGAATCCAACTTACGTACAGGGAGCGAGGTCGGCTGAACACAATAGTAACGTCTTACGGACTGGATCAAGGTCGGCTGAACACAATAGTAACGTCTTACAGACAGGAGGAGAGCACGGACAACATGACTTTGTGCCCACGAGTTTTATCTTCAGTCCGTCCATTGAACCACAAGGTATGCTGAAACTTACCAGCAATTATTCATTCTGTTATATTACAACACAATGTCCTTTCGACATGACATGGAGACTTCTACCTTACGTTATATAGATCCAGCTGCCCGCTACGAGAAGGAGCGCATTCGTAAGAGAACAAAATACTTGGAAATGAGCACGGACCAGAGAGATGCCTTATTATATCGGGTTCGCGAGTACAAGAAAAGAAAGCGGACGACTTGTGCCTCATCCGACCAGTACGACCATGCTGGTAAGACATCTGGATCCGTATGCCAGTCACCATGCACATCTGCCATACAAAACAACCATCTATGTATTTAACCGTCTAATTGAATTGCATAGTATGGTTTGATGGGGATCTTAAACGCATAAGCCGCTTGATATTCACACTGAGAATGCTATTATACATTTGACAACTTTGTCTACTCTCTTGGGTTGGTTTTCCTATGTCTTCCAGGAGTCAGCAACATTGACGAGGACTCTGATGTAGCCGGAATTTTCGAGCCAATGAGACCGGATGCTCAAATTGAAGGTGTGTTGTCTTCCCTCCCATAATGGTACCCACATTTATTATATTTAGCTGATTCAATCATTGTGTTCCCATAGAAAACATGGGCACCTCCCAGGAGGGAGAGACTGTGTATGATGATGATGAGGAGGAGAGTAGCCGCTTCAGCGCACAAGATTACTTATACCATGAGATTATAATTCATTACTGTTGTGAGTCACTATTCTTTGCGACCCCGGATTTAATTCTTGCTCATGACTTTCCAGGTAATGACTTCGAATCGTACAGAGTGACAACTGATGGTTCGTATGATTTTGAGACTCATGATCCTTACGACTACGTCTACCACAATCTACCCACCAAGCATCATGTTTTGAAGCCAGTAAAAGACAGTATCCATTGTGGAGCAATTAGGTTCCAGTACGAAGGTCCAGCCTTCTGTTGCAGAAAAGGTAAGGTCAAGGTATTTATCCCAGAGGTTCCTCAAGAGCTGCAAAGATTATTTCCAGGTCAGGTAGATGAGGATGCAAAGTACTTTAGGTAGCACATTCGATATTTCAACTCCCACTTCTCCTTCACAAGCCTTGGAGTTACCCTGGACAAATGGGTCAACACCGCGGCAAGAACCGGTGTATACACCTTCCGTGCTCATGGTCAGTTGTACCACCGTCTAGACCATCTAGTACCAGGTGATCACGGACCCAGGCATTTGCAGCTGTACATTTATGATACAGATGAAGCCTTAGAACATAGGGTGAAGCGCTCTCCAGATCTAGATATCAACCTCATACGAAAGATTCTGCGTATACTGGAGAATAACCCATATGTCGAGACTTTTAAGAGCCTTGGTTCAGTTCCAGACCTAGCGGAATATAAAATTACACTAAACACAAATATAAAATTGGACCAACGGAGGTACAATGCCCCTACAGCTTCACAGGTGGCTGCAATGTGGGTTGAAGGTACTGACCCTCAACACACTTTTGAGAGAAGTGTTATTGTGCATGCAAAAGGGGACCGTCCTTTGTACATCAAAGCCTACTATGGATGCTATGATCCTTTAGCGTACCCATTATTTAACCCAGCTGGGGAGACAGGATGGAACCGTTGCCTGCCATATGAGGGACCAACACCGGCTCAGGCAGGCAATGACAATGACGACGACAACCAAGACAATGAACGGGAAACAGGTAATGGTATCGTAACAATTGGTGACCCATCCATGAATTCCTCTAATCTTTAGTAGTAGCATTATTCATAATTCTTTGACGCAACCATCTTGTAGATGACAACGAAGAACAAGATGATGATGAAGCCACTGAGTCTAAAAAATATGTTAGTGCGAGGGAGTATTACTGTTTCAAGTTGCAGATCAGGGAAGGAATTTTGAACATCCTATTGTTTGGGGGGCGTCTTCTCCAACAGTGGCTTGTTGACATGTACATCAAAATGGAGACTATGAGGCTTGATTTCTACTCGAAGCCTCAGAATCAAAAACTCATACGTGTTGAGCTATACCAGGTAACAAAAATCTCCCCAGTCTCATCAACATACTATGACAACTTGACACACACCGGTATGTTACTGAATAACTATAATTAAACGTGAACCAAATATGAGCCTAATGTATAGTCTTGTTGGTTATCGACATGCTTGTATTCTAAAAGCAAGAACCAATTATGAGCCTTATTCATTTGTTTCATAGGGTGTTGTTGACACCATTGCTTCTGGAGAGACGCGTGCTGCTCAGATTGGAAACATAATCGTGCTCCCTTGGACTTTTCTGGGAGGTGATCGAGCCATGCAGCGAAGATTCCTTGATGTGACAGCCGTTGTTCAGAGATACGGGAAGCCTGGTTACTTAATCACTATGACTTGCAACCCTTACTGGGAGGAGATAACTTCCAGACTTGCACCCGGACAAACACCACAAGACTGTCCTGACCTGGTGGCCAAAGTATATAGGGCCAAGATGCGGAGTCTGAAAGATCTTATGATAAAAAAGAAGTACTTTGGTCCGGTTGCGGCGTATGCTCATGTTACCGAGTTCCAAAAAAGGGGTCTGCCGCATGAGCACTTCCTTCTGATCATGGCCTCATATAGTAAGCTGACAAATCCAGACGCCTATGATATGGTAATCTCGGCAGAGATCCCTAGCCGTGACAAGTACCATGTGTTGCATGGACTGGTTATCAAGCATATGCTCCACAGCCCATGTGGTACTCTCCAGAAGAGTTGTCCTTGCATGATAGATGGAAATTGTCGTTTTCGTTACCCTCGACAGTTTTGCCCTGCAACACAACAAGGAAAGGACTCATACCCTATATATAGGAGACGAGATGATGGCCGCCGAGTTAAAGTTAGGAATGCAGTGTTGGACAACAGATGGGTTGTCCCGTACAACCCCGGACTGCTTATGAGATATAATTGTCACATTAATGTTGAAGCTTGCTCGAGCATAAAATCAGTCAAATATTTGTACAAGTACATATACAAGGGGCATGACCGTGCTTCCTTCTCAGTTGACCCGGCGACAAATGATGGTGTTGTGATAAATGAGATTCGGCAATACAGGGATGCAAGGTTTGTAACACCCCCAGAGTCTATGTACAGGGTATGTGCTTTCCGTATGTTTGGTGTCTCTCCTGCTGTGTTGCAACTACAGCTGCATTTGCCAAACATGCATACTGTTGCATTCAACGGTACTGATAGCCTGGAGGATGTTATGAACCGACCGTCCTCTTCCCAAACCATGCTCACGGAATACTTTAGGATGAATGAGGTGGACCATTATGCACGAAATTTCTTGTATAAAGAGTTCCCAGAATTCTTTCGATGGATTAAGGGTGAGAAAAAGTGGCAGAAAAGAAGCCAAAGGGGGCACGGGCAAGTTGGAAGGATTGTTTATGCACACGCTGCTGATGGTGAGAGGTACTTTTTGAAAGTGCTTCTGAATCATAGAAGTGGTGCCACTTCATATGAGGATTTGAGAACTGTAAATGGAATGCTCTGCTCGACTTTCAGGGAAGCGTGTGAGCTCATGGGCCTAATAGAGACTGACAAATCTCTTGACGACTGCTTGACTGAGTCTGCTACTTTCCAGATGCCATGTACTCTAAGAAGGCTTTTTGCAACTATTCATGTGTTCTGTGAGGCGATCAACATCCGTGCATTGTGGGAGAAGCACCTGGAGTCAATGTCTGAGGATTACCGTCGTACCCAGTCCAACCAGGCTGCGCTGGAACAGATGGTCCTTAGAGACATCCGGGATTTGGTGCATTCGATGGGCAAAGGTATTAAAAGCTATGGCCTCCCGAAGCTGGTTGAGACCGGTGATGGTTCCGGCGACCTCCTAAGGGAGGTTCGAGAGGAGTTGTCGGTCGGTGTGGATCAAGAGCATTTAGATATGTATACATCCCTGAACATTGAGCAGAGGGCTGGGTTTGAGGAAATCTTGGATCACGTGGTGAACAATAGGAAACAGGTTTTCTTTGTTGATGGTCCTGGTGGCACGGGTAAGACTTATCTCTACAAGGCGCTTCTTGCTAAAGTGCATTCATTGGGTAAAATAGCTATTGCAACCGCGACATCCGGAATAGCCGCATCAATCAGGCCCGGTGGATGTACCGCCCACTCCAGGTTCAAAATTCCGGTTAAGCTCATGGATAATAGCATCTGCAGCTTCACCAAGCAGAGTGGTACTGCGGAGTTGCTTCGGAGAGCATCTCTCATAATCTGGGATGAGGTTGCCATGACAAAGCGTCAAGCAGTTGAGGCACTTGATAGGTCACTACAGGATATCATGGGATGTGTTATGCCATTTGGGGGGAAGGTTGTGGTGTTTGGAGGGGATTTTAGGCAGGTCCTTCACGTGGTCCCGCGTGGGACAAGAGCACAAATCACTGACGTCACGCTGCAAAGATCTATCTATGGGAGAGAATTAGACAAGTATGCCTCACGCGTAATATGAGAGCACAGACTGACCCGTGGTTCTCCAAATACCTCTTGAGAATTGGCAATGGAACGGAGGAGACGATCGGTGATGATTATGTGCGTCTGCCTGATGACATTGTGATAGGTTACACACCTGGTGACGCACCAGTCATGAAGCTTATTGAACACGTGTTCCCATCTCTTCATGAGAACGCATCATCCGGTGCCTACATGAGCACATGTGCTATTCTTTCTACCAAGAATGAGCACGTGGACAACCTAAATGGAAAGATGATTGACAGATTTCCCGGCCAAGAAAAGGTATACTATAGCTTTGATTATGTCGATGATGATACACGCAATAACTACCAGTTGACTATCTGAACAACCTCACTCCAAATGGCTTGCCTCCCCATATTTTGAAAGTTAAAGTTAATTGTCCTGTCATTCTGCTCCGAAATCTCGATCCTAATAATGGACTTTGCAATGGAACGAGATTGATGATTAGAGCTTTCCAAAATAACGCAATCGACGCGGAGATTGTTGGTGGACATGCTGGAAAGAGAGTGTTCATCCCTAGGATCCCGATGGCACCCTCGGAGGATATTTCACTTCCTTTCAAATTGAAGAGGAAGCAATTCCCTATTCGTCTGAGTTTTGCAATGACCATAAACAAAGCCCAGGGGCAAACCATCCCAACTGTTGGCATTTACCTTCCGGAGCCTGTATTCTCTCACGGTCAGCTTTATGTTGCACTGTCAAGGGGTGTTTCAAGGCAGACAACTCGGGTTCTGGCAAAGCCAAATAAAGAAATAGATCAAACTGGTAAAAGCACCAAAAACATTGTGTATAGAGATGTCTTGAAGGGATGAAGCAGGTTTGTCATCCATAAATATTGCTGTGGATTTCTACTATTGGGCGTGTATTTATAATGTTTCTTAGAACTAATATCATATGTTTCTAAATGCAGATTTTCCAGTACACATCCTGTTGGCAAGATACAAAAGCCATCTTCTGTAAGTTGCGTTGCAAAACATTTTATTGTTCAAAGTTAGCTCTTAACTATTTGTTGGTGTACCTAGCAGTCTCATTTATTCATGGTTGAAAACCTTTGTTGTGATCACACATGCTCCATCCTACATGATTATCATTCATGAATTAATCATTAACTATCCTGTTATGACGAACGCTTGTCTCAGTAACACCTATTATTTGCTCTAGCAGCATTGCCAGGTTGTTTTTTTATATGCAAATTTGTACTTTCGCTCTTGTCAGTCCAACATTTTTTAAATCTACCTCTACATACATATTTAAAAGGTTCATCTTATCTTATGTCCAGTTTGCACTATACAGAGCAGTTGCACACATGACTCCTTGGGGAAGTTTAGAATTTTTGAATTCATATTGCTGGAGTGTAGATGTAAGTTTCAGTGTGATATGGTGCTTCTAATTACTGTATTGGACTGACAAGACCTGACGGTCTGTGTTGCGACTAATGAAGATGTACATCATGTGGTGGGGAGATGCACAAGAGTTCAAGCATTGTGTATGGCTATTATAATTTCTCAGCACTACAAGATCTGCAGCATTTTACCTATTCTGGTCCTCATTGGCTTCTTTGTGATGACATTATTTTTTAGAAAGCCCAGGCTTCTATTGATTCCTCTGTTCAGTTCTTTTTTATAGGAGAAGGTTAATTTTTCAGATTTGTCCCTGCTTGCGTGCAGGGGACTTTGTTTTCTTATTTAAGAATTATGGTTAATATTTAATTTCATTGGCAGAGAAACTTTGTTATATAAATGTACATGTATCGATGTAGTAAGTATTGGAATATTGCTCTTTTCCTCTGTCAGAAGTGAATAACCCCAAAGAAAGAAGATTACCCCCAGCACGACATTTGTATCTACATATTTTACATATATATTGTTCGAGCATGATTTTGAGGCTCTGGCTAGCATCCTGATTGCCAATTTTGATACATTATTGCCAATTTCTCCAAGCCGGACCTGATATCAGCGAAGTGATGGAGAAATGTGCTCCAGATGTCATCCTGGTGGAGAAAACAGTTTCGCGGGGCATACAGGAGCTTCTACTGAAACAAGGTGTCACTCTGGTGCTTCATATGAAGCTCGACCGGCTGCAGAGAATTGCACGCTGCTCTGGATCTCCTATAGCCTTCTATCTCTAAATAAAAAAAGGCTATATATGCAAAGGCAGACTTGTTTGTCTTTTCTTGATTTGTAATATTTTCTGGTGCAATCAAACTATCTTTATATGCATATTATTCTTACATATATATTTGTATATTAGTTGAGACGTGCATTTGCACGTGCACGTTTATTAGTATATTCAAAGAGGAGCTCTCTTTCCGCAAGTTATCTTCATGTTTTGTGTGTTGCTGCCGGCCGGACCCCACGCTTAGTGTTTTTGCTTCTAAAAAACAACTCTTGTGTTGTCTTGTGTTGTTGTCGCTACAATCCATCCATCTGAGGATTGATTGATGCCTACAATATAATATATGAGGGGGTAGGTAAATGCTGCCGGATGGATTGATGGATTGTCTGGTGTCAATTCAACCAGCCCAAAACTCAATTCAATTCAAACCAGAGAAAATATATATACTTCCCTACAATATAATATATGAGGAGATCCATCGACTACTTTTAATTTGTTCAACAGTTACTAACTAGTTCATTCGTGGCCTTGATCAGAGATATTTATCTACCCCAACTTCTCATAATATAAGATCATTTTGGTTTTAGCTTGCAAGACGATAGGGAGTATTTTTAATTACTAGCTAGTACTAGTAGGAGTACCCTGGATTGGAATTGAAAGGGTAGCTGTTCCATCATTTTCCAACAGCCGCCGCCGAGATGCACATACATATTTTATATATATATATATACAGAGAGAGAGAGAGCAGGTCAGTCTTGCTGTCGTCACCCATCCATCCGTATATTGTTAACTAGTCAGTTAGTAATTAACAAGTAATCGAACGATGTTTGACGTCTCTGGAATCAAATCAAATAAAATTATTCAAAGAGGGGCATATCCTCTCTTTCCGCAAGTTATCTTCATGTTTTGTCTGTTGCCACATTTATCATGCATTTTCACGGGGAACGTATCCGGTGCACCCACACTTGTGGTGCTACCGGTGCACCGGATGCCATGCAACATTTCAAAAAATCTGAAAAATATCTAGCACATTGACACAACAACAATGTATGTCTCCACAAAATTTCATATCAAAATATGAAATATTTTTTGAGATACAAAAATGACAAAATTGACATCAGTGTGATAACGGGCCAAATCTGAAGCCCAATTTATGTTATGTACTATTCAATGTTGAATTTATTATTTTTGTTTTAGGAGCTATGCTTCGAATATTTACTTGAAATTTTATGACAATCTACGTTAATGTTGTGTGAATGTGCTATATTTTTTTCAGATTTTTTCACGCATTTAAAATGTGCAACTTAAGTTCGATGCACCGGTAGCACTACAAACACCGGTGCACCAGATATTTTCCCCATTTTCACAATGGTTGATGTGAAGCTAGAGGTGGCAACTGGTCCGTGGCTTGGGATTCAATATAGGTGTGTGTGAACCTCAAGTGGCTAGACGCGGCCGGCTTTGCTAGCATCATGGCTGTGGCTGCAACGCATGGATCTTCAGCGACAATGAAAAGAATTTGGGAGTACCAATTAAGTTCTTTCTTTTAGAAAAGGAGGATGTACCTTCAGCCTCTGCATCTGGACGATGCATGCAGCCATATTATTAATTATTCATAAAGACCATACAAGATGATATATCAATAAGCCTGAAGCCATCATCTTGGCAACACCGTTGCTACTCCTATTTCCTTAATGAAGGCGTGCCGAATGTCCGGGCCTAATATCAAACAGACATCACACTAAAGCCTAACATCTAAAGCCAGGTGTGCCCTCCAAGCCACTATCTGGATTGGGTCCCACACCGGTCAGGCACACTCCTAGTGAGCACCGCACGCTGTAAGGGCCGTCACCTCCATCATCCCTCGGTCCTAATACCAATTAAGTGAGTCCTTAGCTGTGGCGATCTAAAGAGCGGCAACTTCATACAACTACTTGCATCTTTCACCCACGATCGCAACCAAATGTTACTAACACATTCCTTTCGGTTTGAAGGGCTCAACTAAAAAATCCTCTCAACCAAGGCAAAATGGTTAGGACAAGTATAATGCTAGGCTATAAGCCCACTTACACAAAACTTTTGCTCTACGCGTTGTCCAAGATAAAGAAAACATTATATGGGAGGAAAGAGATAGAGAGAGTAAGGAAAAGGGCTAAGAGTAACATCGAGTCCAAGTCGGTAAATTTGTCTATGTGACAATGAGTTAATGAGGAGAGAGATAAATTAAGTAACTTAGCTAGTTACTCGTTCTATGAGTAACATCACACATTCAAACACAAAATGAGTCGGTATAGCCTAATAAATGAAGCTTTGCATGACACTACACCTATGTTACTATCAGTGTGAGGTAGTAGTAACATAGTCTAGAATAGCGTGTATATTACTGATGTAAGTTACTCTACACTGTGACTAGTCTAACAGCATCTCTAGCAGATCCCTCAAAAGTCATATTTAAGAGGTAAAAAATCAGTTTTGACAGATTAAATGAAGGAAATATGACCTAGAGGCAATAATAAAGTTGTTATTTATATTTCCTTATATAATGATAAAATGTTTATATGCATTCTCATTTTGACTCAAACCCGCTGGACACTATATTTTAAACTAATAAACGTGTCTTTTTTTCAAAGGAAAAAAATAACGAGTAGCTGTAGATGCATTAAATGATTAGTTGTGGATCTCATTGTCTTCTAGAAACAGGTAGGACACGTATGCGATGATGGATGTTGCCTGCTCTGCTTTTATTTATATATAAACGAAACACAGAGAAGATGCATTCCATGCGCTTGCCAATCAATCGTGCTGCTGTACTAGTTGCTTCATTAAGGACGGGAATCAAATCAGATCGGTACGTAGTACGAACTCCTGACAATGCCAGCATTAATTAATTAATTAGTTAGTTGTTTACATATAAAAGCATAGTTTACATATAAAAGCATAGTAGTAGAGGAATAAATGGATTGGACGGTGCGCACGTTGTACACATGGATGGAAATATTGTTGGATTGATTCTCCGTTAAAAATCCGTTTTTCAAGTATATTTAAGTACATTTATTATGTCATTGCCGTTAGAGCAACTCTAACAGGGCAATCCAAACGGACGGTGCTTTTGTCCGCCTTTTGTCTGTTTGGTCCGCCGCTCGCCCGGCATCGGCCCTCTTTTAGATTTAGGTCGGCAGTGCGCCTAACACGCCAATCCATTTCATGTCCGCGCACAATTTTTAAAAAAGGCCCATGGCCATAGATCATACAAGCGGCCATGTCGTCGCCCTAGTTTTAGCGCTCCAGCGCGCGAGAAAGGATCGCACGTGCGGGGGGGGGGGGGGGGGGGGGGGGGGGGGGGGGGGGGGGGGGGAATCGGCCTAGCGCGTGCGCTGGTTTTGGCGCACTGTGTTCGGCGCGCATTATTAAGAAGGCGTTCCCTCCACACTATGTCCGCCCACCACTCGACTCGCCCCCACTCACTAGTCTCGCCGCTTCTGCGCCACCATATCGATGCGCCGCCTGGGCGCTCCGAATTTTTGCGGAGTTCGCGAGCGCCGCTCCAGCGCCTTCTCCTTGGAGATCTGGTTTGGCGAGAAACGCCTTGGTCGTGACACCTTTGACACCATAGAGGAGGCGGTCCGCTCGTACGACGCGGCGGCGTGGCGCCTCCGGCGGCCTCGTCGGTAGATGAATTTTCCCGACGTGTCGATGAGCTAGCGGACGCAGGATCTCACGTCTCTCCCACGGCTTTTCATCGACGAGGATCGTCGTGACAATCGGAGACGGCAGCGTCGCCTCACCATCGCCGAGATGGATGAGGAAGCCATGAAGCAGGTGCTTGTTGAGGTAGACTCGATCATCCTCATGTCATATCAGCAGTCAGGGGCAGCCGGTGTTTAATACTAGAAAGTCGTACGTTTGTAAAGTCTTGATTCAAAGAAAGTCTTGCCATGTGCTATCTAGAAGGAAGGAAGGAAGGAAGGAAGGAAGCTGATTGTGTGGTGATACAGTATTATGGTAGTAGTGGATCAGAAATGAATGGATTAGATTTTACTAGTACTAATTAGGAGTGAGCTGATAATGAAGACTGCTAGTGCTAGTGCTAGTCCAACTCAAGGAAGTAAGGAACCGTCAATGGTTTGAATGGACCGTACGTCACTGAACGCACGTTGATTAGTCCATCCATGGTGTATGTATTGTCCAGCTCCACATAAAATGGAGTAATAAGGAGGGAAAAATGAATGAATTGAATGAATGGATGGCCTTACATCATGTCAAGATGCCTTCCTGCCTGAGAGTGCGTGAGTGTGTTTTGGTCCGACGAGACGACTTGACTTGTGGAGAGCACTCAGCTCCCTCGTGCGTGCATTTCTTCCATAAGAAGAAGAAGAAGAAGAGGATGAATGAATGAATGCTAGTTCCACTAGAGAATGTTGAATTCAATTCACGACTCTTGTTTTGTCACATCCCTCCTCAAGTGCAAGTGCAAGTGCAAGTGCACGCCGTGAGTCACCGCGTGAGACGTTTCACGACGTGAATGTTGGATCCATGGTGTACTCCATCCATCATCCATCATCCAGACCAACGTGTAGATTAGAATTAGATGGATGCACTGCAGTCCATATCCTACTACTAACTTGTACTCCCTCCGTTTCAAATTACCCGTCGCAAAAATGGATGTATCTAAAATTAAAATACATCTAAATACATTCATATCTGCGATAAGTAATTCGAAACGGAGGGAGTAGTATGTACTACTCTTGTGCTGGGACGATGTATCCTATTCCTTGCTGCTGCTCATCTAATTAAGGGCATCTCCAAAGTGGAATCTCAAACCGCCCGCATATGTCCAAACCTCATGGTCTGGACGTGTTTTGCCATCTAATATGATCCTGTATCCGTGTGCCGATCGGTATGGATGTCCTTTTCTCCACAAACCAAAAGCAAATTATGAAGGGTTTTGTGGGAATCCGGACAACAGCCACATATAACTCCGACAACCAAAACCCTTTTCAGACCCCACATCTCCATCCTTTCCTTTTTCTCTGCATCCGCTTCCTCTCTCGCCGGTGCTACCGCTCCACCACATCGGCCGCCCACCAAACCCTTGGCGACCTCGGCACGGGTCACCAAAGTAGCAGGGGCGGTCCCATCGGCAAGGTCACACGAGTAGCGGGGCGGTGGGGTATTTCATTTTCCCAATCACAGGGGCGGCGAACAGCCGGCAACACGGGTTTATGGTTGCGGCGGCGTGGCACACAGGGGGCTTCACTCCCGTCTCCCTACTCTATTCTTGGTCCAATGGCCAGGACTGGACCAAATACAGTCATCTGGGGATAGTTTTCAAGGAGTGGGTATCATTCATCTTTTTTTTTAGTAAAGTTGGTTATAGGGGATCTGCTAGCTAGTGCTTATAACTCCCTAAAACCCACTTTGGTTCTTAAATATAGGTTTTAGGGGATCTGTTAGAGATGCACTTACACTATATACCTTTCTTAGGGAGTATTACGTGCGTATAGCCATGCTAGGACGTGGTTGATTAGTCCACATGCATACTACATAGTCCGGCCGGTTTGAATTTGAGTTTGATCCAACTTCATCCATCCATCGTTAACCACAGATATACTCCACCCGTCCCATAATACGAGAGCACTAGTGTAGTGTAAAAAACGCTCTTATATTACGGGATGGAGGGCGCATTTTTGACCGGCTGGCTGCTAATAACATGTCCATCTCATCATCATTCTCATTCCCTGGCCAAGCATCTCCTTCGAGAAGAAGAAGAAGAAGAAGGTAGGATCCATATGCGTATGCCATGATGCATGAGTACATATTACTATATGATGATATATGAATGCACTTGGCGACATTTCAATTCAACTCAATGCATGTAACGGAATTGTTCAGTTCAATCAACTAGTTGGTCGTATGTAAATAAATAAATACATAGTATAGTCGAAGAAGAAGCATCGGCCCAACCCAATCATGCACGCATACACCATCATCATTCATCTGCGTGCGCACCAAGGTATGTACATACGTGCACAAGATCCCGTCCGTATCAATGAATTGATTTCAAACAAGAGATAGAATTTCTACATATATACAACTGGCTGTCGCCCATGAGTCCATCAATCACATATATAGGTTTGTTATTAGTTGATACTGATGATATTATACGGTACTATAATCAAATCTACAACTAGTACGTTTGTACAATAAATAAGTAAATGAATATGCAACGCCACATCAGCATCTGGCATTATGTTATGATAAAAAGTATTTTAATGGATTCGATACACGGTACGCACGTGCACGCACATTGTGTAGTAGTATGCATTATTACGGTTTTTCCTTGTGTTGCAAAATGAAATGAACTGTATTAGCTAGTACGAGATGTTGAATCTCATTTTGCCCGCAAAAAAAATGGAGATGTTGAATCTCATTCGCAAAAAAAGAAGAGAGAAGATAACGTTGAATTGTTTCTTCCCAGGAGCGTCAGCCGCCGGTCTTTTCGTAATGGAATTGGTCGTCTCTTGGTTGGATGGGAGAAGTAATTTGGAAGAAAAAGGAAATTTTAGTACTATGTTTCTTTGAGAAAACCAATTAACGCGATGGAATTTAAGGGTTGAAATCAGGGTAAGAATGCACTGTTTGTGCTGTTGTCGTTTGTTGTGAGCAAATCATCGATCCTTTTTCTCTCCTCTCCTCTCGTAATTATAACAAGGATTATATACCTACTGCAGGTAGCAGTAGGCCGGGCATAGCGTCATAGGAATTATTGAGGTGAGTGGAATTGAGTTTGAGTACCCCGCCCATACCATACTTGAGTTGTATATAAGCTCCTGAATGGATGCATCCTGTGTCGGTCTATATATACTCTACATGGAAGCAACCAGCTAGCTAAGCACATGCATGCATGACGTATGCTAAACCTTGATTAACTAGTAATTAGTTAGGATCTTCTAGAAGGAGTGCTGTAGTAGCTACGTATGGCATGATGCCTGCGTCCTTATATTGCTTATATATATACGGACGAGACGACCTAGCTAGCTAGCCAGCCGGATCAACATTTCAATTCAACTCAATGGAACGGAATGCTTCTATGCATGCATGCATGTTGTACTACAGTACTACTATATATTTGATGTTGCTTGTGCACAAAGAAAGAAAGAAAGAAAGAAAGAAAGAAAGAAAGAGAGAAGAAGCCCTAAACCAAAACAACTAATCAATCAATCCTGGCCGCAAGTAATGCATATGCACCGTAACATTCAAGAGAAAACCTGCACAGAAAGATCATACATACATAGTTGGAGAAAATTAATTAAGGGATAAACCTGTTGTAGCTAGTCTGGAAATACTTGTCTTGAAAATGGATAAAATGAATGTATTTATAATTAAAATAAGTCTAGATACAATCACAACCATTTTAAGGACAAGTATTTTCGGACGGAGGGAGTATTTATAAGGAAAAGGTAGTGGATCCGTCGTTTTCAGCCTGCGTCAACTGCATATGCATATAGAGGTAAGACACAAAGACACATGAAGAGCAGAGCTATATATATGGATATGGATGGATGGACTGGATTAGGTTGGGTTGGGTGCGAGTGAAATGAAATGTAGAGTAGAGTTGGAAGCAGCATATGCTCTGATTTCCGCAAGTTAGCCCAGCTTTTGTCTCTTCTTCTTCTTCTACTCCAGTCCATTCCCGTGTCTTGTCTAGAGGAGCCGGAGCCGGACGGAAGTGGATTATTAATTCTGCACCATCTCCATCTCCATATGCTATACAGCGAGGGAGCGGTCGCTTGCGTCCGTGCGTGCGTGTGATTACTACTAGTATTATTGTTAAGTTATTACTACTAATTGTAAAATGTGGTCAGCCTGCTGTGTTACTTGCAGCAGGAAAGGCGCCAAGCAAGCAAGCAAAGTTTGACTTGCCAAACTCCCTCGCTCTTTTCTTTTCATGGATCATGTGACCGCCGACTTGATGGCGGCCTTGACCAGTCATGCACACGGATACATTTCAACCACCGTTTGAACTAACCAAATGAAAATTCATGTAGATGCAACAGATTTCACATAAAACTGGGCTTAATTCTTACATTTTTAACCTCAAAATGATACCGGCCTAAAGTAAAACTAGTCTACAACCGGCGCCGGCAGATATCCATTTCGACGACACGGATACCCTTGACTAGTCTACGGCCGGCCGTCTTTTTCATGTTCGGCAGCTCACTCATCGGACTGTCGTGAGCCCTAGAGGTATATGCTTCAGCACAAAAGGGTGGCTCGCTCGCTTCCCCATGTTTGTCAGTGTAGCTCATCAAAGTGAAACCGCCGGCTAATGCTTTAGCTAGAGGGGAAGGGTGCCCTAAGCTGCATGGATCAGGGTTCGTTGTTGGGGCTGCGGGGGACGACGGTGGACTGCGACCAAGCAAGACACCGGTTGTGTACGCCGGCGTGGCCTCGGTGGTGGCCTTCATGGGACCTGAGCGGCGGCGGCCTCCCATGTCCTACTTCTCCTCAATGATGACGGATGTGTGACCGGAGTAGATTTCTCGACACACGCATGGGTTTAAAGGACGGAAGGCAGGTAGACTTGATCCGTTTGGATGTTGCGAGGAGGCGTGTTCAGCCGATGCTAGTGAGAGGCCGCGTCTGCCCTGGGTCGGCAATGCGGAGCGGCCTCTCTACAGCAGCAGGAATACGGGCGGGAAGCAAAGCCTCTCTAGTTTGTCATCGGCTTGCGGGAAAAAGCACGTCCGAACCGTTCGGTGGACCAATACAGGCCCGTACCGGCGAAGCTACACTATGCCTTGGCACGCCCAACCCAAAGCAATTTCATGAGTAATATGCTATGTAGTGAGCAAAAACAAGGCCTATGTACATGTTAAAGCATAGACTCGCCCGCTTTAAATTTTTAATATAGCTCTGTCCCTATAGGTCTGTATTGGATGGCACAACGCATACAGAGCGCGTAATTGAAAAGACCTCGGACAGGCTGCTTGAGGTCCGCGTTGAAGAGCAATGGATGGATGGGATCAAACGGTCCATCCCATCCATCCATCCATCAACGTCAGTCAGTCAGTCAAATTACGTTTGGTTGGTTCGTTATGCTAGAAACAATATAATAATAATAATAATAAAGATAATGAGGCAGGCAGGCTGCTGAGCATGAATGGAATCGTTTCCCACATGCATGCATGCACCGGCCTTCTTCTTCTTCTTCTTCTTCTGGAGTAGTTCCCTTCCCTGCCTTGCCTTGTATGTTCTATCTATATATGTATGATATTTGCATCTCATCTGCTACCACAAGGCAAAGCAAGGCAAGGAACAAAATCGGGCGTGCACATGGAGTGAGGATCGCCCATTCCCATTCCCATTCCCATTCCCATTCCCAACGCCAACGTCTTCCTTCCTTTCCTCCACCACTCTCTCGTCTCTTCAGAGACCAGAGACAGAGCTAGCTAGCGATCAAGCTTGGCTTGGCACAGAGGCAGGCAGCCATGGATCCTCCTGGCCCGGGGATACAGATACAGCTGGGCACGCTCTCCGGCAGCCGCCGCAGCATGGGCTCCTCCTACGGCTCGCGCCGCTCCGGGGGCACAGGCTCCATCTCCCACTCCTTCCGCCAGCCTGCCGGCGCCGACGACCCCTTCGGCCGAGCCGCGTCGCAGCAGGGCCACGATGACGACGAGGAGAACCTCCGATGGGCAGCCCTGGAGAAGCTGCCCACCTACGACCGCATGCGCCGCGCGGTCCTCCTGAATCACGCTGGAGCTGGAGCTGGAGGCGCCGACGGTGATGAGCTACAGGGGCTGGTGGACATCGAGCAGCTGGCCAGCGGCGAGGCCGGGCGGGCCCTCTTGGAGAGGGTGTTCCAGGACGACAGCGAGCGCTTCCTCCGACGCCTCCGTGACCGGGTGGACCGGGTGGGCATCGACCTGCCGGCGATCGAGGTGAGGTACCAGGGCTTGTCGGTGGAGGTGGACGCCTTCGTCGGCACCAGCGCCCTCCCCACGCTCTGGAACTCGGCCACTAACTTCCTACAGGTAAGTTCTATGCATGTCCTTTCTTTTTTCTTTTGTGGACAAATTTCCCATCATCTTATATTCTAGCTACTCCCTCTGTATACTAATATTTACATCACTACTTTAGTTATCTATAAACACTCTTGTATTTCTTTCTTTACGGACGTACTCCAAACTTATTTCCATCATCTCTCTCTCTCTCTCTCTCTTTCTTTATCTATAAAACACTCTAGTTTCCTGTATGTGTTTTTTACAGTTTGTTTTCACCTCTGGCTCTGCTCTGCTTTTTTTGTTGAGAGAGAGAGAGAGAGGAGGGTGGCTCTGCTCTGCTTTTTTAGAGAGAGAGAGGAGGGTGGCTCTGCTCTGCTCCTGTCAGGGATATTTATTTTACCCAGCTGGTGGGCCGTGACCGTAGGCCCTCCACGTCATCCAGATTCACTTTCTTCACTTGCTCTTCCTTGCCTCCCTCCCTCCCTCCACCCAAGGCCAATTCCTCCTCCGCGGCGGCGGCGGCCAAAGGAAAGGAAAGGAAGGGAAGGTCCCACCAACCAGGTTGTGACTGTGAATTGGGTCAGTGAGTCCTGCTCAGTCCAGAGAGAGGGAAGATGCACCTCAGGTGTTCGACCAAATGTCTCTTAGAGCCCAACCCAAGACCAACACCAATACCAAGACCAAGATCTATCCTATCCTTAATTGAGTGTATCAATCAAATTTTCACATCCTCTTCTCTATCTAGTATGCACTCCATCCGTTCCTAAATATAAGTCTTTCTAGAGATTTTAAATGGACTACATCATACGGATGTATATAAACATAGTTTATTTGCTTCTGTCTGTCTGCCTGTCTGCTTCTGTACTGTTCCTCCATGAAGGAAGTAGTATGTACTGTGCCCACTGCTTCTGTCTGTCTGTCTGTCCCTCCGTGTATGCACCCCACGCATCATGCATCACAAAGGAAGGAACATGATTTATTTGCTTACATGATCCGTCCATGAAATGAAATGCCCACTGCCTGCATGCATGCAGAGTCTTGTGGGACGCCTCGCTTCCTCCAACAAGAAGACCATCAACATACTCCGAAACGTCGACGGCATCCTCAAACCATCCAGGTACGTACGTAGGTGTGGTCATCAATTCTTCTTCCTTTTTCTTTTCATTCAAGCCTACTAGCTAGTAGTAACTAGTTATTTCATCATGGTGTTTTTGTTTTCAGGATGACCCTTCTGCTTGGACCTCCATCTTCAGGAAAGAGCACACTCATGCGAGCTCTCACTGGCAAGCTCGACAAAACCCTCAAGGTTTCTTTCTTTCTTTCTTTCAACTTCAACAACACTCATGCGAGCATTCATTTCTTTTTACTCATGCATGCATTATATTATGCCCACATGAATGAACAGGTATCTGGCAGCATCACCTACTGTGGTCATACCTTCGAGGAGTTCTACCCCGAGAGGACCAGCGCGTATGTTAGTCAGTACGATCTCCACAATGCAGAGATGACTGTAAGAGAGACGCTCGATTTCTCCAGGCGCTGCTTAGGCATTGGTGCCAGATATGACATGCTCGCTGAGCTCGCTGCCAGGGAGCGCGAAGCTGGCATAAAGCCAGACCCTGAGATCGATGCTTACATGAAAGCTACTGCCGTGCAAGGGCAGGAGACTAACATTGTCACCGATCTTACCCTCAAGGTTTTTCTCTATTCTCTCAATTACTTACTTGAAATTCTCTAGGCACATTTTTGAGTCTAACAAGAAGAAAAACCACCTCACTCTCATCTCAGGTGCTTGGGCTTGACATTTGTGCCGATATGCCCATTGGTGATGAGATGATCAGAGGAATTTCTGGCGGGCAAAAGAAGCGTGTAACAACCGGTATGTGTGCAGGAATACATAGATTAAGTTCAACCCTCCCATTCATTCAATCATTCATTGTTAAAAGGATTTCCTTTACTTAACTAATATTTTTTACTTTTGCCCATGGCAGGGGAGATGTTAACGGGACCTGCAAGGGCATTGTTCATGGATGAAATTTCCACTGGTTTGGACAGCTCTAGCACATTTGAGATTGTGAAATACATAAGACAGCTGGTCCATGTGATGAATGAGACCGTGATGATCTCCCTCCTACAACCACCGCCAGAGACCTACAGCCTCTTTGATGACATTATTCTGCTCTCAGAAGGGTACATAGTGTACCATGGGCCACGCGACAACATCTTGGAATTCTTTGAAGCTGCTGGTTTCCGGTGCCCTGAAAGGAAAGGGGTTGCTGACTTTCTTCAAGAGGTGACTTCCAAGAAAGACCAGCAGCAGTACTGGTACCTTGAGCAGCAGCAGTATCGTCATGTGTCTGTCCCAGAGTTTGCCCAACGTTTCAAGTCATTCCACGTAGGGCAGCAGATGCTCAAGGAGCTGCAAATCCCTTTTGACAAGTCCAAAACTCATCCTGCTGCGCTCACCACCAACAAGTATGGGCAGTCCAGCTGGGAGTCGATCAAGACGGTGCTGTCGAGAGAGCAGCTGTTGATGAAGCGCAACTCCTTCATCTACATCTTCAAGGTTACCCAGCTGATCATCCTTGGGCTCATGGCCATGACTGTGTTCCTCAGAACAAAGATGCCATATGGGCACATCTCCGACGGCGGCAAATTCTTTGGTGCTCTGACTTTCAGTTTGATCACCGTCTTGTTCAATGGGTTTGCTGAGCTACAACTGACGATTAAAATGCTTCCTACCTTCTACAAGCAAAGGGATTTCCTCTTCTTTCCCCCGTGGACCTTTGCGCTGGTAACAATCATCTTAAGAATTCCTGTTTCGCTTATGGAGTCTGCGGTATGGGTCGTCCTCACCTACTATGTCATGGGCTTCGCACCTGCTCCAGCAAGGTATATATTATACATGCATCAACCTTTTCACTTAAAAAAGTAAGTTTTGAATCTGTAACTTGATCTAGCTATTTGCTCATTGCATGCGCGCAGGTTCTTTCGTCAGCTTTTAGCTTTCTTCGGTACTCACCAGATGGCAATGGCTTTGTTCCGATTTCTTGGTGCTGTTTTGAAATCAATGGTTGTGGCCAACACCTTTGGCATGTTTGTGATCCTTCTTATTTTTATATTTGGAGGATTTGTCATACCTAGAGGTAAGCACCCTTGTTTGGCATGAAAAATCTCATTTTCATGGACGATCAAAGTAGTAAACCTTCCTTGTCTCTTGTTAATTACACAGGTGACATCCGACCATGGTGGATCTGGGCTTACTGGTCATCTCCTATGATGTACAGTCAAAATGCAATATCAGTCAATGAATTCCTTTCCAGTAGGTGGGCCAACGTAAGTTTTTCTTCTTTTTTACCCTGTTCTTCTTTTAGTTTCTTTCTTCTAAGCTGGATGGCAAGGAATCAACTAATCTAATGCTGCGCCTTTTCATATTTGCTACAGAAAAACACTGAAGCATCTATCGATGCATCAACAGTGGGCGAGGCTATTCTTAAATCCAAAGGCTTGTTTACTGGAGATTGGGGATTTTGGGTTTCCATGGGAGCCATCCTAGGGTTCACTATTTTGTTCAATATATTGTACATTCTGGCGCTTACGCACTTGAGCCGTGAGTGCCGCTTCTTCTTCTTCTTCTTCTTCTTCTTCTTCTTCTTCTTTGACGCCTTAATTAGCAAGGTACTTACAGTAGTATACATGCTCTGTTTTTTTCCAGCTCCCAGCGGCTCAAACACAGTTTCAGACCAAGAGAATGAGAATGAGACAAACACTTCAACACCGATGGGTGAGTTCTTTCTTACATATCCATATTACAGTCATTGTACCATCTACTTTACGTATTTGTGACGCCACTTGAAGCCGCTAACAATAATGCTAATTTGTCACTATCTTCACTTGCAATATGTGTTGTGTAGGTACTAATGATGAAGCCACAAATCGAGCAACTCAGACACAAATCACCCTGCCTTTCCAGCCTCTTGCACTATCTTTCAACCATGTAAACTATTACGTGGACATGCCTGCAGTAAGTCTTTCTACTCTACTCACAGATATCGTGTTACTGTTAGGACATATATAGATTCATCATGTATGCATGATAGCATTATCTGCAGATGTGGTCTAACATAAAATTTGTCAACTTGTGTTTCAGGAAATGAGAGAGCAAGGATTCGCCGAAAGTCGTCTCCAGTTGCTCTCTGATATCAGTGGTGCTTTTAGGCCAGGTGTTCTGACAGCATTAGTTGGTGTGAGTGGAGCTGGGAAAACCACTCTAATGGATGTCCTCGCAGGAAGGAAAACCAGTGGGTCGATTGAAGGAAGCATCACCCTCTCTGGTTACCCTAAAAAGCAAGAAACTTTTGCCCGCATCAGTGGCTACTGTGAACAGACCGATATCCATTCACCAAATGTTACTGTATATGAATCCATTCTCTACTCTGCCTGGCTGCGTCTTTCCTCAGATGTTGACGAAAAAACGAGAAAGGTACTATATAGTATATACATACATTCAAGCCACGTATGTTTCAAGCTCTTTATGTTTGAAACTTTGTGTTATTAAAGATTTAATCTAATGAAAATGAAATTAACCTTGTCCCTCACAACAGTTGTTTGTGGAGGAAGTCATGACTCTTGTGGAGCTTGATGTGTTGCGTAATGCTATGGTTGGCCTCCCTGGAGTGGACGGGTTATCGACCGAACAAAGAAAGAGACTGACAATTGCCGTGGAGCTGGTAGCAAATCCTTCAATCATATTCATGGATGAGCCAACTTCTGGACTTGATGCTAGAGCCGCAGCAATTGTAATGCGGGCAGTGAGAAATACAGTCAACACCGGGCGAACTGTGGTTTGCACTATCCATCAACCCAGCATTGATATATTCGAGTCTTTTGATGAGGTACTCTCTCTCTCTCTCTCTCTCTCTCTCTCTCTCACTATGCAAGTATGCACCTCTCTCTACATATTATTTTGTTTTTAGAAAAGGACATATTATTTTGTTACAAGTTTTTGGAAATGCAACAAACTCACGATTGGTTCCTTTTGTAGCTTCTGCTTATGAAAAGAGGAGGACAAGTTATTTATGCTGGTGAACTTGGTCGCCACTCTTATAAACTAGTTGAATATTTTGAGGCGAGTTTCCTTAGCTTACATGTTTCGATCGGTGGGGCAGCAAATAACTTGCTTACTAACCCATGAGATTTTCATTGCATTATATTGCAGGCAATTCCAGGTGTTGAAAAGATCACACAAGGATATAATCCCGCAACATGGATGCTGGAAGTTAGCTCCCCTTTAGCCGAGGCTCGCCTGAACGTAAACTTTGCTGAAATTTATGCTAATTCTGAACTTTATAGGTAAGTAGCCAACCTTTCAGTATTCTTATCTGCTGATTGTTGCTCCCGTTAAAACAACTAGGACATATTCTCTTGAAACTTTAAAACAACTAGGACATATTCTGTTGAAACAGAGTGCAGTTGTTTTCTATATATGCACACTGAGTTCCTATTTCTTAAATATGAGCAGGGAAAACCAACAACTTATTAAGGAATTAAGCGTTCCTCCGCCAGGCTACGAGGATCTCTCATTCCCTACCAAGTATTCTCAGAATTTCTACAACCAATGCATTGCAAACTTCTGGAAGCAATACAAATCATATTGGAAGAATCCGCCCCACAACGCCATGCGCTTTCTCATGACCATGATCAATGGCCTTGTATTTGGCACGGTGTTTTGGCAGAAAGGGACGAAAATGTATGATCCTGTTTTGCTATATATTGTTTGCTACGTACGTAGTTTTGAATGATTAACTATATAGGAGTAGCTTGTATGGACCCCTCTTTTTTTTTCTTTTCTTATGTTCGATTCGTTTGCAGAGGCTCGCAACAAGATCTCTTCAATCTACTTGGAGCCACTTATGCTGCTGTCTTCTTCCTTGGAGCCGCCAACTGCATCACGGTTCAGCCTGTTGTGTCAATCGAGCGAACAGTTTTCTACCGTGAAAAGGCGGCAGGGATGTACTCTCCGTTATCCTATGCATTCGCTCAGGTAATATTTTGTTGTTTAGTTTGATTGAGAATCCATTCATTCATTCATAATATAAGGAGCAAAGTCTGAGGATTGTGCATTGGTGCAGACATGTGTGGAGGTGATGTACAACATCGTGCAGGGGATTGAATACACGGCGATCATCTATGCGATGATTGGATATGAGTGGAAAGCGGCAAAGTTCTTCTATTTCCTCTTCTTCATAGTTTCAAGCTTCAACTACTTCACATTGTTTGGCATGATGCTGGTGTCACTGACTCCCTCTTCCATGCTCGCAAACATACTGATATCCTTTGTACTCCCTCTTTGGAACCTGTTTGCTGGGTTCCTCGTCGTCAGACCGGTAAGCAAAAGCAAAATTAAGCAACGCATTTTGGCGTTATTCGTTGGTTGGGTCAAGACTGATGATTGTTTGGTTGTTGCAGTTGATACCCATCTGGTGGAGGTGGTACTACTGGGCCAACCCTGTGTCGTGGACCATCTACGGCGTGGTGGCGTCGCAGTTTGGCGACAACAAGAGTCCTCTCAAGGTCCCCGGCGGGAGCGACACGTTTGTGAAGCAGTTCTTGGAGGACAACCTGGGCATCAAGCACGATTTCCTTGGGTATGTGGTGCTGGCGCACTTTGCGTTCATCATCGCCTTCTTCTTTGTGTTTGGCTACTCCATCAAGGTGTTGAACTTCCAGAAACGTTAGGCCTTCTTCTTTATTTAATTTATATATAATATAGTGTTTGTGTGTATATGAATGAATGCAATGTAATGTATAGTAGAAAGAGTAGAGTTGACAAGGGAAATTGTTGCATAGATAAGCCAGACCTGGTACGTATAAATTAGAGGAATGAGACGAGAGGTGGTGGTGACATGATGCCTATTTTTTGTTTTGTTTTACCATTGACATTGATATTACGAAAAGTTCATTTTTGGTGCAATGTAGTGTAGTGTAAGCAGTTTGGTCCTCAATTCTACTACTGCAAGGAGCAGAGCAGACCCTAAACAAAAATGTTAAGATGATTTTGTGATTTGGTCATTGGAACTAGACTAGAGTCTAGAGGTGGATTTATCACTTGCCTCCCCCATGTTATGTTATTCTATCAATATCATGCTGTCGGGCCCGGGTGGAGAATCCAGCAAGTCACCCCGAATAATTGAAGATGAAGGTCCTCTGCCTCAATTTCCCTGCTTTCCTCTGTTTCTGTTCTCAAGGCATCTCCAACGCCGACTCTCAAATCTCCCACATCCGTTCGGACCGTCCTATCCGAACAGCGGAAGCCTCCAACGCGGGCCCGTATCGCTCCGCGGTGTGGTCCGGGCGTACTTTCTCCCTCAAACCGGAGACAAACGTGTGGGGCTTTGCGTGACCACCCCCACACCCGCTTCTGACCGTTCTGACTCACCAAAACCCCTCCCACCTCTTGCGCGCACTTCCTGCCCATCGCCAGCTGCCCGCATTCATGCCACTGTAGAGCGCGCCGCTCCATATTGAAGGCGGCTCAGGACGGAGTGATCTCTCACTGCCTCTGCCATTGAAGCGGCACACCGGCCTAGGGCGCCGTCCACTGCACGCCCGGCTGAACACACCTCCTCGCCGCATTCAAATGCCTCCATTGAATACAAGTGAAAGCTGAGAAACCTACTCCGGCCACACATCCATGCAGGAGCGGGCCATCATTAAACGCAACGTTGGGCAAGCTCCTCCCTCCCGCCCTATATTTAAACGAGGCCAAACGCCGGGCAAGAATCGCACGACTCCGTCGCTTCCCATCTCCTCCTTCCACCATTTTGTCCACCCTTTCGATGGCATCCAATAAGCAGGAAGAGTGGTTCTTGTTAGAATAAATCCAAGGCATACCATTGATTATCTGAGAACCAAGCAATCACACGAGCACGACACCGAGATTTGTTAACGAGGTTCACCGATATGGCTACATCCCCGGGGCTTGACTATGGGCGCTCCTTCCCATGACACCGCTACAATACCGCACCCGGTCGCCCTGGACACTAGCACAAACCGCCGACTTCCCCTGCGTTCCGGTGCTATTATGTTGGCATAGGTTATATCGTGTGTCTAGCCCCACTATATATGAGAGGCCTAGGATACAAGTGTCCTACTAGGACACGACTCCATATCCTATCTAAACACAATACAACTACAAGTACAACTGTAACCTACCTTGTACACTATATTCGACACAACTCCAATAAACTCCACCTTGGCGAATATACTCCACCACCCTGGATTTGTCCATGCGTCAAACTTCCATGTACATTGGACTTGAGCTTATCCCATGAGAACCGCTGCTACTCCAAAGACTCCATATGACTCCACCTGCAACTTGTAGTCCCTTCTTTTCTTGACCACAGTCAACACTCGAGCAAAATTAAGTTCCTTGTTACTCTAGTTTGTGCTCCCAACTTTCAGAGTATCCGTCCAACGCAATCACACACTGATCACTGACCTGCGTGAAAAATGAACAACTCACGTATTGGGTGTCACACATAAGAGTTACCTGAACTCAACATCACCGCTCCTATCTTGTTTAACCAGTGTTGTATCCTCTGCTCAAGTTCTTTTCGCCTTACCAAGTCTTGCAAATCTTTTCAACCGGAGTGTTGTCCGAATTTGTTCTTCCTTTTTCCCCTTTTCTGACGGAGATTGTCAACTTCGTTTATCTCCATTGTAGTTTTTTCTTGAAACGGTTTAATCTTTTAAGGTTCTTTGGTTTCACTCGTTTGTCAAAGAAGCAACTTAGTTTTACCTCTTATCTTCCTCTTCCTTTTCCCTCCGGTGCCATCCTAAATCTCGGGACGAGATCTTTTCATAGTGGTGGAGTGTTGTAACACCCCGGATGTAACTTACCATATTTGTACTCCGACTCTTGCCATTTCCGGCTTTAAGTTATGAGATTCGTGGTTGGGTTCTTGTCTTTGTTTTGCATTTTGTTCTTGTCATGCTTTTCATATCATGTCATCATGTGCATCGCATTTGCATACGTGTTCGTCTCATGCATTCGAGCATTTCCCCGTTGTCCGTTTTGCAATACGACACTCCTACTTGCACCCGGTGCCCCCTTTTGTCTCTTTTCGTGAGCGGGTGTTAAACTTTCTCGGAATGGACCGAGATTTGCCAAGCGGCCTTGGTACACCACCGGTAGACCGCCTGTCAAGTGTCGTGCCATTTGGAGTCCGTTTGATACTCCAACGGTTAACCGGGGAACCGTAAAGGCCTCTTGTGTATTGCAGCCCAACACCCCTCCAAAACGGCCCAATAACCATTCCAAACCCCTTCCATGTCCTCCGCCGTAGGATCACGATCGCGTCGTCGAAAACTACACCTCATTTGAACACTCCCACCTTCTTCTATGTATAAATATGTGATCCCCTCTCCAATTTTCGGGTCCAAACCCTAGCCCCGCTCCCCCTCGCCGCCAGACGCGTCCGGACCGCGCCGGACACGTCCGCGCCGCCGCTCCCTTCCACTCACAGGCCGCCACGTGGCGCCCCGGACCTTCCACCGCCGCCGGCCCGCCTGGCCCGAGGCCGGCCCTCCCGCTCCGCCGACCGGGCCCGTGCCTCGCGACGCCTCTCCGTCCGCCGCCCGCGCCCGCCGTGCGCCGCCGCCTCGCGCCTGCGCCGCCACTCCGCTCCCCGCCGGCGAGCTCCACCTCGTCGCCGTTCGCCTCGCCGCGCCGCCGCCTTCGCCCTGCCGCCCGCGCAGGCTCGGTCCCACCGGCGCGCCACCTTGCCTCCCGCCGCCCGCGTCGCACTGCTCCGCCGCCTCCTGCGCACCCCGCCAGCGCCGCCGCCTCGCCCGTCGCCGGAGCGTCGCCGGATCTGCCGCCCCCGGATCGGGACAAGATCCACCAAGTCCGGCAACCAAACGCCGTCCCGAACCGCGCCAACCCACTGAACCTCTCCGTCCATTTTCCCCGTGGTGAGAATTCTGCTAAGTCCCTAAAGTCTTATATTCTGGTGCTACCTTTGACCTGCTGTAACTTTGTGCTCGCGGCTCCGTTTCATGCGCATGATATACAGAAATGTTCATCATGATGTGCTCTTCATTTTATTCCATTGTGTCATACTTGTTTGAGTCCATCTTGATGCCCAAATCGTTGATGCAAGAGTGCTATAAAATGTTAGTTCTTGTTACTTATCAGTTTATGAGCATTTGCCATTTTTGCTGCAATTGTTGTGTGTTGCCTATGGGCATGAGCTCTACATGTGTTTTGGTCTATGCCATGCCATCTTTACATGGGTGTATGCCATGTATTTTTGTGATCTTTGTGGTGACTAGCACATGCATGCAAAGTAGCTCTCGTGATATTGCTGATTTCAGAGACTTAGAATTTCATTAAGTCATTGCTCTACTGTTATTTTTTATGCCATGTATTCATGTTGCTACAGTGAGATCTATGATTTGTTTGAGTATGTTCAGTAAGGATGATTTTGACATATGGTTATGCTCTATCCATCCATGCCCCTGTTTGCAATTATGGAGTGCCCTAGCATGACTTGATCTTGCTCTACTTTTGATATAAAATGTTCCTGGCAGATTGTTTACATGTTAATCAATTTTGCCATGGTTATTGTAGTTGATCCATGCATGATATAAACTTGCTCTTGCCTTGGTTAGCTTGTTGAACATGTCTTCTTGATATTGCTATGCTTATCTTGTCATGCAAGGCTTTGTGATGAGTGAATCGAGCTCGCAAAGATGCCTTCGTAATTCTGTTTATGACATGCCCAGTTTTTTGCAAAGTCTGAATCTGTTAACGAAACTTGCTATGTTTACATGGGTGCCATCATATCTTCTAATCCTTTTTGGCTTATGGTCAGTAAGGGACTTTTGTTCTATGCTTTGAGTAGATTCACGACATGCCTTGTTTTGCTATGATATGTTCATGTAGCATGTTGCTAGCTTGCTCTAAACATTGCTTCCTGATATTAATTCCTGGCATGTTGTTATTTTCACTAAGTCTGTGATGCTATTATCTTTTGCACTTTTGCCATGCTTGTTTGAACCTGCTCTTGTGTGATTTAGCCGTAGCCCAGTATTCATCTTTTGTCAAGCATCTCGAGTAGATCACTGCGATGTGCCTTCTTGCTATGTTGGAGTGCAGTAACTTAGTTTCTTGTTGCATTTCAGATGGCATCGTACTGTTAATCGCAGAATTGTGTCATTCTTGTTTTGCTTGCCATTTGCAAACCGTGCATCCGATTCCGGTGATCTTTATATCGATTTCGACCGAAAATCAACTCATCTTTCCAGCGGCACACTTGGTTTGCCAAGTTGATGCCTTGATCAATCTTTTCCTTCCGGAGCACGCATATGCATTGCATATTGCATCTCGCATATCATGCCATGTTTTGCATCATGTTGCTTGCGCATTGCACCGTGATTGATTGTTGGTCCTTTGCTTGTGTTCTTGCTTTGGGTAGAGCCGGGAGACTAGTACGTGATCGAGGAACCTGTTGAGTACGCTTGCGAGGATCAAGCTTTCGTCAATTCTGAGAACTTTGCAGGCAAGATGACCATACACTCGAAATCACTTTTATTTTTGCTTGCTAGTTGTTCGCTCTATTGCTATGCCGCGATACCTACCACTTGCTATATCATGCCTCTCATATTGCCATGACAAGCCTCTAACCCGCCTGTCCTAGCAAACCGTTGTTTGGCTATGTTACCGCTTGCTCAGCCCCTCTTATAGCGTTGCTAGTTGCAGGTGAAGATGGAGTTTGTTCCATGTTGGAACATGGATATTATTGGGATATCATTATTATATCTTGTTACTTTAATGCATCTATATACTTGGTAAAGGGTGGAAGGCTTGACCTTATGCCTGGTGTTTTGTTCCACTCTTGCCGCCCTAGTTTCCGTCATACCGGTGTTATGTTCCTTGATTTTGCGTTCCTTATGCGGTCAGATTATAATGGGACACCTTGACAGTTCGTCTTGAATAAAACTCCTCCAGCAAGGCCCAACCTTGGTTTTACCATTTGCCACCTAAGCCTTTTTCCCTTGGGTTCCGCGGACTCAAGGGTCGTCTTTATTTTAAACCCCCAGGCCAGTGCTCCTCTGAGTGTTGGTCCAAACTAGAGCCCCTTGCAGCGCCACCTCGGGGAAACTTGAGGGTTGGTTTTAGTTGTACGGATTGCTTATCCGGTGTGCCCTGAGAACGAGATATGTGCAGCTCCTATCGGGATTTGTCGGCACATTCGGGTGGCTTTGCTGGTCTTGTTTTACCATTGTCGAAATGTCTTGTAACCGGGATTCCGAGTCTGATCGGGTCATCCTGGGAGAAGGAATATCCTTCGTTGACCGTGAGAGCTTGTGATGGGCTAAGTTGGGACACCCCTGCAGGGTTTTGAACTTTCGAAAGCCGTGCCCGCGGTTATGGGCAGATGGGAATTTGTTAATGTCCGGTTGTAGAAAACTTGAAACTTAACTTAATTAAAATGAATCAACCGCGTGTGTAGCCGTGATGGTCTCTTTTCGGCGGAGTCTGGGAAAAGAACACGATCTCGTGTTATGCTTGAACGTGAGTAGTTTCAGGATCACTTCTTGATCTTTATAGCTTCTCGACCGTGCTTTGCTTCTCTTCTCGCTCTCATTTGCGTAAGTTAGCCACCATACATGCTAGTGCTTGCTGCAGCTCCACCTCACTACCTTTTTCTACCCATAAGCTTAAATAGCCTTGATCGCAAGGGTGTGAGATTGCTGAGTCCCCGTGACTCATATATTACTTCCCAAACAGATGCAGGTGCCGATGATGCCAGTGTAGGGGACGCGACCGAACTCAAGTGGGAGTTCGACGAGGATTCAGGCCGTTACTATGTTTCCTTTCTGGACAATCAGTAGAGGAGCCCAGTTGGGGCGATTGGAGATCTAGCATTTGGGGTTGTCTTCTTTTATTTTGGTTCCGTAGTCGGACCTTGATTGTATCTGGATGATGTAATGCTATATTTATGTATTGTGTGAAGTGGCGATTGTAAGCCAACTCTGTACCTCTTTCTTATTCAGTAAATGAGATGTGTAAAGATTACCCCTTTTGCGACATGGCTACTATACAGTTATGCCTTTAAGTCGTGCTCCGACACGTGGAAGATATAGCCGCATCATGTGTGTTACAAGTTTCTTCTTTTTACCATTATTATTATTATTTATATCAAATATAAGTATATACTATATGGAAGCAAGATCATTTTTTGTGTGTCTCGTCTGTTGTCAAAGTGTAAGTTTGGTTCATTTGTGGTCTAGTAAATATGTGGTGACCCTCATGTAAGAAATTTTTTATGTCACCGGAAGCGGATTTATCATTGGTCTCTGTTAATTCCAAGACGGGAATATATACGAGATTTATTCATTTTTGTGAATAATGATTTGATTGTTTTCAGAGGCAGGCAGGTACATGGTGTTTGGTGTTTGTCACATAGCATCTTAGGGGTAGTCCGTGGTGCTTTACCGCCAACAAGGAATATTATATATTAATTAAAAAAACATTGGAAGAAGGAAGGAAGGAAAGGGTCAACAAGTCAAAGGCAAGGCAAGGGAAGGGAAGGGAAGGGAAGCGAGCGCATCTCCCTCCACCAGCCGCCACCGGCATCTCCACCGTCACCGGCACCGGCACCGGGCAGGCGGACAGATCCCCCTTTCCCCTCGACCGGAATCGGAATTGGGTCAAAGAGAAGAAGCAAGATCCAGAAGTGCTCTGCTCTGCTCTGCTGCCGGCCGGCCAAGATCCAACCTTGTACCAGCGAAGGGAAGGGGAAGGGAAGGGAGGATGCTGCGGCGGCACAAGGGAAGGGAATCGGCGTCGTCGTCGGATTCCACCTTCTACCAGCTGCGCCCCGACTGCGCCCACAACGTCCCCGACACCAAGTTCAAGATCAAGGTCTCTTCTTTCTTTTCCTCTTTGCTTTCTTTCCTTGCTCTGTTTGTTTTGGAGCAATTCGTCCCTCCGACTAGTAGTAGGAGTTACTCAAGAAAGAAAGATGGATGGATGGCAGATTGGCAAGACGCTGAGCGTACGCAAATGGCACGCCGCCTTCACGCACCACGGATCCCTCCACATCGCCTCTGTTCTAAACCGGATTCAGAGCGGGGTATGTCTGTCTGTCTATCTCCTCAAAGACTCAAACCAATTTTCTTCCTCATCTCCTCCTCCTCCTGGTCGTCGTCTAACACAAGCAAGCATAACTCTCTCTTGTTTGTTTTCTAATAATAACTAGGGTGTGCACCCTGCAATCAGGGGAGAGGTCTGGGAGTTCCTGCTCGGCTGCTTCGATCCCGACAGCACATTCGATGACCGCGACCACATCAGGCAAGCAAGAAGGTATGTATGCTCACTATCTCTATCAATACTTGTCCTCAATGCTTCAACAAGAGGATACCATTAGCATTAACTCAAATGTAATGTCCATGTGTGACCACCAATATATGCATGCAGGATACAGTATGCTAGATGGAAGGAACAATGCAAACACATGGATCCTCACGTCGGCAGCGGCAAAATCATCACCGCCCCCATCATAACCGAGGATGGCGTGCCTATCAAGGACCCTTTGGTTTTACTTGAAGCCGCCACTCCAGACCAGCAAGCTAGTTTGATCAGCACCAAGAATGGAGATGAGGCCGACCACCGCCTCACGGATAAACAGACTATCGAATGGAAGCTTACGCTGCACCAAATCGGTATGATGGGGCCTAATCATCGATTACTTCCAGCATTATTCTACTGACCCCAGTCTTATCCACGACTATGTCATGTCGCGGGGATAATATATATCACTTACAGGTCTTGATGTTCTTCGCACTGACCGCTCCATGGTCTTCTACGAGAAGAAAGAAAATCTCTCCAAGTTATGGGATATTCTAGCTGTCTATGCATGGATCGACAAAGAAGTTGGGTATTGCCAAGGTGGATATGCTAGCTGCCTACCTCCTATTTGATTTGATTTGATTTGATTTGCACCAGAATATGCTTATTTATTGCCTGATGAAAAGTCGATGCTTTCTTATGCACGTTCGTAATCTTCACATCTCAAACAGGAATGAGTGATTTATGCTCACCGATGATAGTGCTACTCAATGATGAAGCAGACGCGTTTTGGTGCTTTGAGAGACTCATGCGTAGACTGGTCGGTACACACTGCATGCTATCTATCTGTGATTTTGGTCTCTTCTAGTTTCACTTATTATTGTTATCTATCTGTGATTTTTAAAGCGCGGGAATTTCAGATGCACACAGCAATCCGTTGGGGTTGAGAACCAGCTTCAGCACCTTGCCTCTATCATTCAGGTGCTGGACCCAAAGTTACATGACCACCTCGGTATGTATGTATTTAATCAACACTCAAGGAGGGATCAATCAACCTGGATATCCGTTTGATGTTCTTACACTGCAATTGGTGCTTGTTGACTCTTGAACACAGAAACACTTGGCGGAGGCGACTATCTCTTTGCATTCCGCATGTTCATGGTATTGTTTCGCCGTGAACTGTCATTTGGGGACTCCTTGTACCTTTGGGAGGTAAATACTTCTTTTTGACGAGGAGCTAAATCTAAAACATTTGTTGTATTTATTTCATCCGGGTGAGCTTTGATCTATGAACTAAATTCAGCACAGTAGTGTGTGTGTGTGTGTTGTACAGTTGGCCTCAATGCCTCAAAAGTATCCTGGGCTGAACGTCTTTTTGTTCAAATGGAATTCACTATTGTTTAGATGCCATATTCAGATATTTTCTTCCATTCTCTTTAATGATACCATGTCTATGTTCAAAGGTGTTGAAAACCAGGTTTAGTCATCCAACAGAATATGTGTCATTGTTTCCTACTGTTTTTCTTTTGTGTGTGGTCATGGTTGTTCTTGTGTCCAGAAAATAAAATGAATGGTAGTACCAGCCAACCAAAAACGGTCACACACTCAAGCTTAGTTGGGTTGAATCCATGGATTTTTAAGCGCTAGCTAGTTTTATTGGCATCGTTGCAAACTGTTGTGTGTCCACGAGTTATCCAGTTAAAGGCCACCCAACTATGAGCCTGGTTGTCATGTCTTAAGGAATAATAATGCTTTATGTTTCTTCAAGTTTAAACTCTGCTTTGCAAATAAAGATTGACCCTGGTTGTTGAATGGATCTGCAGATGATGTGGGCTCTAGAATATGACCCTGACATGTTCTCCACATATGAAGAGAGCGGGCCTGCAACTGACAGAAGTGCTCAAGGATATAAACCAAGAGTAAAATCAACCCGTCAGTTTGGCAAGTACGAGAGGGCGAATATGAAGAGTGCTACTAACGGTGTTGATGGGCCTGTCCCTATTTCTGTTTTCCTGGTTGCTAGTGTATTGAAAGAGAACAGTCAGAAGCTGTTGCAAGAAGCCCGGGGATTAGATGACATCATTAGGGTAAGCTTTTTCCGTGTTTCTTGTTTTATGATGCAAGACATACATATTTCAGAATTGATAATATGAGCGAAAACAGGCTAAACTTCACATAACAAATCGTTTGGCTCAATTATGGCTAGTCAAGTAATGAGAAAAAAAGAGGATTTTCCGTGTGTAGCAAGGAAAAAATTGAAGCACCATGAACACTGGAAATCGATTATTAACGTTGAAATAAGATTTGTTTTAGACTGAAAGTTGTTTTGTTTTAGATATTGAACAATGTGAATGGGAACTTGGATGCAAAGAAGGCTTGCGCTGGTGCACTGAAACTTCACGCCAAGTACCTTAGAAAGGTAACGAGCTCCTTTCACAGAAACCTTAGAAAACCTTAGAAAGGTGATTGAATTGTTGTTGTTGTTGTTGTTGTTGTGTTAGCAGATGCAGGGAAAGAAAGCCTAACATAGCACAGACACACCGACACTTCCCCTGGACATGGACACGGTCTCACAATTGTACCACCTGGACACGGACTCAAAATTGTATGTAAATTTGGATGCAGAGCTTTGTTGTTTGGAAACGTTGAAGTTTCAGATATGCGCCAGCCAACCAACCAACCAACCAACCGGTAAAATGTGCATAAGCAAGTCAAGTGTATTTTTCTTGGTTTTCCAAGTGTAAGAAAGATTCTTTCTTTATTTTTGCTCAAAAGAAGAAGAGTTCATTTTAATGTGTAATTAATTATGTCATTGTTATCAAAGGAAAAAAGGAAAAGGGATAATTAAAGGAAAACATATGTTTTTATGTCTGTCCGTGTGCCAAAAGAGAAGAGAAGAAAAGAAAAATCTTGTTTTAAACCAATGTTTGTAGTAACCTATGTTGCTGAGGGGCAGATGGCCATTGATGCTACTTGCTTTGATGGTATGTATGGTCGGATGCAAATCACAAAGCACCTGTGTTTTTAGCTTTGTTGATTAATTAATCCTATAATTTATTACATGTACTCTGTTTATGTATTTTTTTCTCTCTTGTACGATAGTAGAAAAGGTTAGGGTTCCATACCACTATCTATCAAGAGATAAATGTATAAAAAAGGATGCATCATGGTGCAAAAGGAAGGAAAAGTTTCAAGAACATGCGATCCGATCTGCTGCCCAATCTTGATACAGCAATTGTTCCGGATCAAGCACATTGTTTTTGAATGTTGAATCTTCCTCCATTGCCGCCCCTTCAACACTGCCGAAGGAGGATCCCTTCGCTTGGACATATATATATATTTATATATATATATATATATATATATATATATTGAGATGAGATACATTTCTACTTTGTTAGAGAAAAAAAAACATGAGATTGCATCCATTCAACAAGCAATTTGGAGGAATTCAAACGTATTTTATCCTCGGACGCTTGGACAAGAATACAAGACTTGCTTGTACCGGACGCTTGGACAAGAATACTCCCTCCATTTTTATTTATTCTGCATATTAAGTTTGACTGAAGTCAAACTTCATAAAGTTTGACTATATTTATAGAAAAAATATGAATATTTACAATAATAAATGTATATGATGTGAAAGTATATTCAATAATAAATCAAAAGGTATTGATTTGTTATCGTATATGTTAATATTTTTGTCTATAAACTTTGTCAAAGTTTACAAAGTTTGATTTTGATCAAAGATAATATGCAGAGTAAATAAGAACGGAGGGAGTACTAGACTTACTGGTACCGTGTACTTGCAACAACGCACATGCATGTTGTACTAAATATAAATAGATAGGTAACGACTGATGCAACACCCAAGCAGTTTAGTTTGTAGAGAGAGAGAGAGAGGGCTTACCACCGAAAAACGTCATACCACAAAAAAAAATAAGACTGAAATTAATGCAGGAAATATGTGCATTCGTGTCAAGTTTAGAACTTGAACCCGGATGGGTTGTGTTCCACCATATAATAATAAAAAGATCCTAATGATCTAAGCTATATTTAGTTCCCCCGATAAAGGGGGATTTGATTCCAAGTTCCTTTCTAAATTAAACTAGCGGGCCTGCAAGAAATCAAAATGCAGACCCAAAAAGAAAGTAAAAGGGTCCCCGTGTTTACAACCCAAAAAGAAGCCCTACCTCCTGTCTTGTGAGGCCTCTTCTAATGCACTGGTGCTTACATGAGGTCCTAAGCACATTAAAAAAGTTTAGCAACTAAAGCTCCCAATGCATAGGTGTTTAACTTGTAGCTAAGCGTTCTTCATTTAATGATTTTGCAACTAAATTTCTTCATGCATTGGTGGGCTTCTTTCATTTAAGTGATTTGCCTAGGTTCGTGCACTTAGCATTGTTTCTTCCTGAGGTCACCACAATCATCTCTCTCCTCTTAATTACCTTGCCACATTAGATTTTTTGCCTACATGGCAGCCTTAGCACCTGTACAAGGTGGAGCGTTGGGAAGGGCCTGAGCAACAGCTCCCTCTCCCTACTCCCTCCGGTCCTTTTTAATTCACCTATAAGATTTGTCTGAAGTCAAGCCTCTTAAAGTTTGACCAACTTTATAGAAAAAAATATCAACATTCATAATGTGAAATCAATATCATTAGATGCGCCATGACTTAAATTTTCATATGGTATAACTTTAGCATGGTAGTTGTTGATATTTTTTTATATAGATATGGTCAAACTTTATAAAGTTTGACTTCAGACAATTCTTATATCAAGAGTAAATGAAAGGATCGAGAAGAGGTGTCTAGAGGGGGGTGATGAGACCCTCAATAAAGAAAACTAGTAGTTTTTAATTTCTTCTAGTTAAGGTGGAGTTTTAGCACAAGTTTAGACATTCACAATACATTTCAAGCAAGCATGGGAAGAGTATATGAGCTGCGAAAAGTAAAGCATGCAAGTTGCAACAAAGTGAAGGGATGGGATTGGAGTGTGCAAACGCAATTGGAGACACGGAGATTTTTGGCGTGGTTCTGATAGGTGGTGCTATCGTACATCCACGTTGATGGAGACTTCAACCCACGAAGGGTAACAGTTGCGCGAGTCCACGAAGGGCTCCACCCATGAAGGGTCCACGAAGAAGCAACCTTGTCTATCCCACCATGGCCATCGCCCACGAAGGACTTGCCTCACTTGGGTAGATCTTCACGAAGTAGGCGATCTCCTTGCCCTTACAAACTCCTTGGTTCAACTCCACAATCTTGACGGAGGCTCCCAAGTGACACCTAACCAATCTAGGAGACACCACTCTCCAAAAGGTAATAGATGGTGTGTTGATGATGAACTCCTTGCTCTTGTGCTTCAAATGATAGTCTCCCCAACACTCAACTCTCCCAACACGCACCACGGATCCCTCCACATCGCCTCTGTTCTAAACCGGATTCAGAGCGGGGTATGTCTGTCTGTCTATCTCCTCAAAGACTCAAACCAATTTTCTTCCTCATCTCCTCCTCCTCCTGGTCGTCGTCTAACACAAGCAAGCATAACTCTCTCTTGTTTGTTTTCTAATAATAACTAGGGTGTGCACCCTGCAATCAGGGGAGAGGTCTGGGAGTTCCTGCTCGGCTGCTTCGATCCCGACAGCACATTCGATGACCGCGACCACATCAGGCAAGCAAGAAGGTATGTATGCTCACTATCTCTATCAATACTTGTCCTCAATGCTTCAACAAGAGGATACCATTAGCATTAACTCAAATGTAATGTCCATGTGTGACCACCAATATATGCATGCAGGATACAGTATGCTAGATGGAAGGAACAATGCAAACACATGGATCCTCACGTCGGCAGCGGCAAAATCATCACCGCCCCCATCATAACCGAGGATGGCGTGCCTATCAAGGACCCTTTGGTTTTACTTGAAGCCGCCACTCCAGACCAGCAAGCTAGTTTGATCAGCACCAAGAATGGAGATGAGGCCGACCACCGCCTCACGGATAAACAGACTATCGAATGGAAGCTTACGCTGCACCAAATCGGTATGATGGGGCCTAATCATCGATTACTTCCAGCATTATTCTACTGACCCCAGTCTTATCCACGACTATGTCATGTCGCGGGGATAATATATATCACTTACAGGTCTTGATGTTCTTCGCACTGACCGCTCCATGGTCTTCTACGAGAAGAAAGAAAATCTCTCCAAGTTATGGGATATTCTAGCTGTCTATGCATGGATCGACAAAGAAGTTGGGTATTGCCAAGGTGGATATGCTAGCTGCCTACCTCCTATTTGATTTGATTTGATTTGATTTGCACCAGAATATGCTTATTTATTGCCTGATGAAAAGTCGATGCTTTCTTATGCACGTTCGTAATCTTCACATCTCAAACAGGAATGAGTGATTTATGCTCACCGATGATAGTGCTACTCAATGATGAAGCAGACGCGTTTTGGTGCTTTGAGAGACTCATGCGTAGACTGGTCGGTACACACTGCATGCTATCTATCTGTGATTTTGGTCTCTTCTAGTTTCACTTATTATTGTTATCTATCTGTGATTTTTAAAGCGCGGGAATTTCAGATGCACACAGCAATCCGTTGGGGTTGAGAACCAGCTTCAGCACCTTGCCTCTATCATTCAGGTGCTGGACCCAAAGTTACATGACCACCTCGGTATGTATGTATTTAATCAACACTCAAGGAGGGATCAATCAACCTGGATATCCGTTTGATGTTCTTACACTGCAATTGGTGCTTGTTGACTCTTGAACACAGAAACACTTGGCGGAGGCGACTATCTCTTTGCATTCCGCATGTTCATGGTATTGTTTCGCCGTGAACTGTCATTTGGGGACTCCTTGTACCTTTGGGGAGGTAAATACTTCTTTTTGACGAGGAGCTAAATCTAAAACATTTGTTGTATTTATTTCATCCGGGTGAGCTTTGATCTATGAACTAAATTCAGCACAGTAGTGTGTGTGTGTGTGTTGTACAGTTGGCCTCAATGCCTCAAAAGTATCCTGGGCTGAACGTCTTTTTGTTCAAATGGAATTCACTATTGTTTAGATGCCATATTCAGATATTTTCTTCCATTCTCTTTAATGATACCATGTCTATGTTCAAAGGTGTTGAAAACCAGGTTTAGTCATCCAACAGAATATGTGTCATTGTTTCCTACTGTTTTTCTTTTGTGTGTGGTCATGGTTGTTCTTGTGTCCAGAAAATAAAATGAATGGTAGTACCAGCCAACCAAAAACGGTCACACACTCAAGCTTAGTTGGGTTGAATCCATGGATTTTTAAGCGCTAGCTAGTTTTATTGGCATCGTTGCAAACTGTTGTGTGTCCACGAGTTATCCAGTTAAAGGCCACCCAACTATGAGCCTGGTTGTCATGTCTTAAGGAATAATAATGCTTTATGTTTCTTCAAGTTTAAACTCTGCTTTGCAAATAAAGATTGACCCTGGTTGTTGAATGGATCTGCAGATGATGTGGGCTCTAGAATATGACCCTGACATGTTCTCCACATATGAAGAGAGCGGGCCTGCAACTGACAGAAGTGCTCAAGGATATAAACCAAGAGTAAAATCAACCCGTCAGTTTGGCAAGTACGAGAGGGCGAATATGAAGAGTGCTACTAACGGTGTTGATGGGCCTGTCCCTATTTCTGTTTTCCTGGTTGCTAGTGTATTGAAAGAGAACAGTCAGAAGCTGTTGCAAGAAGCCCGGGGATTAGATGACATCATTAGGGTAAGCTTTTTCCGTGTTTCTTGTTTTATGATGCAAGACATACATATTTCAGAATTGATAATATGAGCGAAAACAGGCTAAACTTCACATAACAAATCGTTTGGCTCAATTATGGCTAGTCAAGTAATGAGAAAAAAAGAGGATTTTCCGTGTGTAGCAAGGAAAAAATTGAAGCACCATGAACACTGGAAATCGATTATTAACGTTGAAATAAGATTTGTTTTAGACTGAAAGTTGTTTTGTTTTAGATATTGAACAATGTGAATGGGAACTTGGATGCAAAGAAGGCTTGCGCTGGTGCACTGAAACTTCACGCCAAGTACCTTAGAAAGGTAACGAGCTCCTTTCACAGAAACCTTAGAAAACCTTAGAAAGGTGATTGAATTGTTGTTGTTGTTGTTGTTGTTGTGTTAGCAGATGCAGGGAAAGAAAGCCTAACATAGCACAGACACACCGACACTTCCCCTGGACATGGACACGGTCTCACAATTGTACCACCTGGACACGGACTCAAAATTGTATGTAAATTTGGATGCAGAGCTTTGTTGTTTGGAAACGTTGAAGTTTCAGATATGCGCCAGCCAACCAACCAACCAACCAACCGGTAAAATGTGCATAAGCAAGTCAAGTGTATTTTTCTTGGTTTTCCAAGTGTAAGAAAGATTCTTTCTTTATTTTTGCTCAAAAGAAGAAGAGTTCATTTTAATGTGTAATTAATTATGTCATTGTTATCAAAGGAAAAAAGGAAAAGGGATAATTAAAGGAAAACATATGTTTTTATGTCTGTCCGTGTGCCAAAAGAGAAGAGAAGAAAAGAAAAATCTTGTTTTAAACCAATGTTTGTAGTAACCTATGTTGCTGAGGGGCAGATGGCCATTGATGCTACTTGCTTTGATGGTATGTATGGTCGGATGCAAATCACAAAGCACCTGTGTTTTTAGCTTTGTTGATTAATTAATCCTATAATTTATTACATGTACTCTGTTTATGTATTTTTTTCTCTCTTGTACGATAGTAGAAAAGGTTAGGGTTCCATACCACTATCTATCAAGAGATAAATGTATAAAAAAGGATGCATCATGGTGCAAAAGGAAGGAAAAGTTTCAAGAACATGCGATCCGATCTGCTGCCCAATCTTGATACAACAATTGTTCCGGATCAAGCACATTGTTTTTGAATGTTGAATCTTCCTCCATTGCCGCCCCTTCAACACTGCCGAAGGAGAATCTTCCTCCATTGATTTGTTATCGTATATGTTAATATTTTTGTCTATAAACTTTGTCAAAGTTTACAAAGTTTGATTTTGATCAAAGATAATATGCAGAGTAAATAAGAACGGAGGGAGTACTAGACTTACTGGTACCGTGTACTTGCAACAACGCACATGCATGTTGTACTAAATATAAATAGATAGGTAACGACTGATGCAACACCCAAGCAGTTTAGTTTGTAGAGAGAGAGAGAGAGGGCTTACCACCGAAAAACGTCATACCACAAAAAAAAATAAGACTGAAATTAATGCAGGAAATATGTGCATTCGTGTCAAGTTTAGAACTTGAACCCGGATGGGTTGTGTTCCACCATATAATAATAAAAAGATCCTAATGATCTAAGCTATATTTAGTTCCCCCGATAAAGGGGGATTTGATTCCAAGTTCCTTTCTAAATTAAACTAGCGGGCCTGCAAGAAATCAAAATGCAGACCCAAAAAGAAAGTAAAAGGGTCCCCGTGTTTACAACCCAAAAAGAAGCCCTACCTCCTGTCTTGTGAGGCCTCTTCTAATGCACTGGTGCTTACATGAGGTGCTAAGCACATTAAAAAAGTTTAGCAACTAAAGCTCCCAATGCATAGGTGTTTAACTTGTAGCTAAGCGTTCTTCATTTAATGATTTTGCAACTAAATTTCTTCATGCATTGGTGGGCTTCTTTCATTTAAGTGATTTGCCTAGGTTCGTGCACTTAGCATTGTTTCTTCCTGAGGTCACCACAATCATCTCTCTCCTCTTAATTACCTTGCCACATTAGATTTTTTGCCTACATGGCAGCCTTAGCACCTGTACAAGGTGGAGCGTTGGGAAGGGCCTGAGCAACAGCTCCCTCTCCCTACTCCCTCCGGTCCTTTTTAATTCACCTATAAGATTTGTCTGAAGTCAAGCCTCTTAAAGTTTGACCAACTTTATAGAAAAAAATATCAACATTCATAATGTGAAATCAATATCATTAGATGCGCCATGACTTAAATTTTCATATGGTATAACTTTAGCATGGTAGTTGTTGATATTTTTTTATATAGATATGGTCAAACTTTATAAAGTTTGACTTCAGACAATTCTTATATCAAGAGTAAATGAAAGGATCGAGAAGAGGTGTTTAGAGGGGGGTGATGAGACCCTCAATAAAGAAAACTAGTAGTTTTTAATTTCTTCTAGTTAAGGTGGAGTTTTAGCACAAGTTTAGACATTCACAATACATTTCAAGCAAGCATGGGAAGAGTATATGAGCTGCGAAAAGTAAAGCATGCAAGTTGCAACATAGTAAAGGGATGGGATTGGAGTGTGCAAACGCAATTGGAGACACGGAGATTTTTGGCGTGGTTCGATAGGTGGTGCTATCGTACATCCACGTTGATGGAGACTTCAACCCACGAAGGGTAACAGTCGCGAGTCCACGGAGGGCTCCACCCACGAAGGGTCCACGAAGAAGCAACCTTGTCTATCCCACCATGGCCATCGCCCACGAAGGACTTGCCTCACTTGGGTAGATCTTCACGAAGTAGGCGATCTCCTTGCCCTTACAAACTCCTTGGTTCAACTCCACAATCTTGACGGAGGCTCCCAAGTGACACCTAACCAATCTAGGAGACACCACTCTCCAAAAGGTAATAGATGGTGTGTTGATGATGAACTCCTTGCTCTTGTGCTTCAAATGATAGTCTCCCCAACACTCAACTCTCCCTCACAGATTTGGATATGATGGAAAGATGATTTGAGTGGAAAGCAACCTAGGGAAGGCTAGAGTTCAAGATTCTTGTGGTTGGATTGGAATATCTTGGTCTCAACACATGAATATGTGGTTCTCTCTCAAAAAATGAATGCTGGAAGTGTAGGCACGTTCTAATGGCTCTCTCCACAAATGGAGGATGGGTGGAGGGGTATATATAGCCTATACACAAAATCTAACCGTTACACACAATTTACCAAACTCGATGGGACCGAATACTGAAATTTGGTCAGACCGATTTAGTTCAAAATATGAATGTTAGGCTTTTCGGTGGGACGGATTGTGTTAGGGTTAGGTCATAATGTAATCTCGGTGAGACCGATTTCTATAATAGGCAAACAAAGAGTTGGTCAGGCAAACTCGGTGGGACCGACCGCTCATCTCGGCTAGACCGAAACGTTACGAAGGGAAACGGAGAGTTTGCAATCCCATCTCGGTGAGACCGAACTGATTAGGATTTTTGGCAGTGGCTTTGTCAAGTGAACTCGGTGGTGCCGGATAGATTAAATCGGTAGGACCGAGTTTGACTTTAGGTCTGGGATATATGTGGAAATGAGAAAGTGGTTGAGGGCTTTGGAGCATATCACTAAACACTTTGAGCAAGCAAGCCATTAAGCAACACCTCATCCCCTTTTAATAGTATTGGCTTTTCCTATGGACTCAATGTGATCTTGGATCACTAAAATAGAAATGAAGAGTCTTGAGCTTTCGCCAATCTTTTTCATTAGCATCTTGAAGGGGTTCCACATCCTCTTGTCCATGCCACTCCACTATTGAACTCATCTAAAATATACTAGATGAAAATATTAGTCCAACAAGAGATATGTTGGCATTAATTACCAAAATCACCTAGGGAGCACTTGTGCTTTCAATCTCCCCTTTTGGGTAATTGATGACAACATACATCAAAGCTTTAGATAAAGATATGAAGAATAACAAGTAAAGCTTTGGAAAGACATGTAACATGCATAGGCTCCCCCTACATGTATGCAATCATGTAAATTTAGAATATAAGATCATGTGAATGCATAAGCATGTCAGAGCAAGCAATGAGTTACATGTATCTTGGTTATATGCATCAGAGCAAATGGTGTAGATACTGGGAATATACCTTCATGTTCACGAGTCCTTCTTGCAAACAATATGTACATCAACAAGAGATCATCATGCACATGAGTGTGATGCATATACTTACCTCGTGGTCTTGAGCTGGCTTTGGAAGAGATGAACCTAAGTAAACAATGTTAGATAACACAGAAACATCTACTAAACAGAGCAAGAACAGCAAACCATAAGAGTACCAAGATTGGGATGACATGTAGAGAGTGAGTACTAGGTACTCTATTTGGATATAGACATGCCCCCCAAAGAGTAAAGATATGCAATGAATTCAAAGATTTCCTTCCCTTAGATATCTTTCTCCCCCTGAATCTTATATTGGATAATGGGAGAAGATAAGGTAAAAGAAAATCAGAGCAAAACAATTATAACATATACATGTCTTTTCCCCTCTTAAAGACATGTGACTTCTCTCCTCTTGGAATACCAAGCATCTGGGAAGACTAAGAAATCTTTCCTTCCCATAGGGTCTCTCTCTCCCTTTGATGTGATCTCTCCCCCCTTTGACATCAATTTCCAAGAAGGGATCTTCTGGAGTGTGAGTCGAATATGTTTGGTCCTTGAGTCACATGACAAAGCAGCATATAGAATGTGATGCAGGTAGAGGACTAGAATCATTGAGTGGAGCTGGAACAAATATGCAGGATGCAAATGACAAAGTGTTTCCTCAGTATTGAATTCGATTACTCCGAGTTATTAGCTTCGGTGGCACCGAGTTGTTTCGGTTTAGCCGAAAGAAAAAAACCGGTGAGTCCGAATTCAACTCAGAGAGAAAGCATTTGTCATCTCAGCTCACTTAGGCAAATAAGATCTCACCAAGATTTGCAAGGAATTAACTGAACGATTTGCAATGAATTGGATGCAGGGAATGTAGAACAAAATAGAGAAAAGAAAAGAAATCTAGATGAAGTTTTTTTTTGAAAGGGGAAACAAACATGCAAGAGACAAATGCAAGATCTCAGAAATACACTAGAGAACTTCATCTAGAATTGGTCGGCGACAAAGTCACCTATGTTAGAGTATATTGACTGAGGAGTTGATACGTCTCCAACGTATATATAATTTTTAATTGTTCCATGATGTTATATTATCAATCTTGGATGTTTTATAATCATTTTAGAGTCATTTTATATCATTTTTGGGTACTAACCTATTGACATAGTGCCAAGTGTCAGTTGCTATTTTCTGCATGATTTTTACATCACATGAAATCAATACCAAATGGAGTCCAAATGCAACGAAACTTCATGGAGAATTTTTTTGGACCGGAAGACACCTAATGGGCCCTGGCTGCGCCTGGGGGGTGCTCCAAGGAGAGCACAACCCACCAGGGCGCACCTGGATGCCCATGCGTGCCCTGGTGGGTTGTGCCCACCTCGGGTGCCCCCCCGGACCGCCTCTTTGCTCTATAAATACCCCATTATTCCCAAAACCCTAGGGGAGACGACGAAATATTGATCCAGCCGCCGCAGAGTCCAGAACCACCAGATCCAATCTAGACACCATCTCGGATGGGGTTCACCACCTCCATTGGTGCCTCTCCGATGATGCGTGAGTAGTTCTTTGTAGACCTTGGGTCTGTAGTTAGTAGCTAGATGGCTTCCTCTCTCTCGCTGAAGTCTCAATACAATGATCTCTTGGAGATCCATATGATGTAACTCTTTTTGCGGTGTGTTTGTTGGGATCTGATGAACTTTGAGTTTATGATCAGTTATATCTTTTTATATCCATGAAAGTATTTGAGTTTCTTTGATCTCTTTTATGCATGATCTCTTATAGCCTCATATTTCTTCTCCGATATTTGGGTTTTGTTTGGCCGACTTGATCTATTTATCTTGCAATGGGAAGAAGTGCTTTGTAGTGGGTTCGATCTTACGGTGCTTGATCCCAGTGACAAAAGGGGAACCGACACGTATGTATCGTTGCTACTAAGGATAAAACGATGGGGTCTATATCTACATAGATAGATCTTGTCTACATCATGTCATCGTTCTTATTGCATTACTCCGTTTTTTCATGAACTTAATACACTAGATGCATGATGGATAGCGGTCGATGTGTGGAGTAATAGTAGTAGATGCAGGCAGGAGTCGGTCTACTAATCTTGGACGTGATGCCTATATAATGATCATTGCCTGGATATCATCATGATTATTTGAAGTTCTATCAATTGCATAACAGTAATTTGTTTACCCACCGTTTGCTAATTTTCTCGAGAGAAGCCACTAGTGAAACCTACGGCCCTTGGGTCTCTTTCTCATGTATTTGCCTTTGCGATCTACTTTTCCTTTCCATTTATTTTCAGATCTATTAAACCAAAAATACAAAAATACTTTGCTGCACTTTATTTTATTTGCAATCTATTTATTCAATTTATTACAACTTTCTCCCATCCACACACCAATTTGAGGCGCCATTACCTGAAAGGGTTTGACAACCCCTTTAACACGTCGGGTTGCGAGTGGTTGTTATTTGTGTGCAGGGGCTGTTTACTTTGTGTTGCTTGGTTCTCCTACTGGTTCGATAACCTTGGTTTCATCACTGAGGGAAATACCTACCGTCATTGTGCTGCATCATCCCTTCCTCTTTGGGGAAATACCGACGTAGTCCTAGCCGACATCAAAAGGAATTTCTGGCGCCGTTGCCGGGAGGATCTTCAACATATACCAGGTTCCTAATCACAAATCTCATCTCCTTGCAATTTACATTATTTGCCATTTGCCTCTCGTTTTCCTCTCCCCCACTTCACAAAGATTTTCTGTTTTATTCGCCCCTCTTTTTCGTTCGCCCTTTTCTCGTCAGATCTTTTGTTTGCTTGTGTTGCCATGTGCCTTCTATATGCTTGCATCTTCGCTTGCTAAAAATCTATTGATATGGATCCCCATCCACTTGCTAATATTTTTAAAAGATCCAATCATGATGAACCAATTGCTAGTAAGTTGAGTGCACTAGATTATCTTTATGAAGTTTTGCTTGAGATTCGTGAATTTGAAAATTGTGATGAAGAAATTTATGAAGTGATTCATGATAGCTCCTTGAATGAAAATCATGATTGCAATAATTTACTATAAATTCTATTAGTGTCAATTGTGCTAATAATATGCAAAACCCCAAGCTTGGGGATGCTTGTTTTGTTATGTTCGCTACTTATTGCAATGATCATTATTGGGGTGATAATGTTTCTTATGATCTTGAAAATTTATTTAAGCCTCATGATGAATATGTTTGCGATAATATTGAAAGTGGGTTTGGAAGAGTGTCAACTTTAGCTAAAAATAATCCCACATATTTGGAGAGTGTTCATTCTTAAGAATTTTTTTATGGAAGTGAGTTTGGGGAGGTCATGACTTTATTTGATAATCCCACTATTTTGGAAGAGTGTCAACGTTGTATGCATGTGGATCATATAGAGAATATGTTATGTGATAGCTATATTGTTGAATCTGAATATGATCCCATATATAATTATTTTGAGAGAGGGAAATATGGTTTGTAGAAATTTTCATGTTACTAAATTACCTCTCGTCATGTTGAGATTGATTGTTTATTTCTCCTTCCTTGCATATGCTAGTTTTTGCTTGCCTTGATAATTTGTTTTCTAATAAAATGCCTATGCAGAGGAAGTATGTTAGACTTAAATGTGTTTGTCACATGTTTTATGATGCTCTCTTTGTGTTTCAATTATTATATTTCATGTGAGCATCATTGAAATCTTATGCCTAGCTAGGGGCGTAAAACGATAGCGCTTGTTGGGAGGCAACCCAATGAATAAAATTAATTTTTGCTTTTTGCTTTCTGTTCTTGAGTGTTTGCAAAATTATGCTACTGTTATGATTGTGTATTTTGTGTTTTAATTAGTGTTTTTTCCAAGTAAAGCCTTTAGAATCTTCTTGGGTGATAGTTGTTTGATCTTGCTGAAAAAACAGAAACTTTTGCGCTCATGAAAACAATTCTTATTTTTTACCAGAGTGTGATAAAATGCCAATTCTTTTTTCAGAAGATTAATATACAAATTGCTCAGGTCGTCCTAATTTTTCAGAATTGTTTGAGTTCCAGAAGTTTTTGAAATAGTCAGATTGCTACAGACTGTTCTGTTTTGACAGATTCTGTTTTCTTTGCGTTGTGTGCTTATTTTGATGGCTCTATGGTTTTCTTTGATGAGTTTTTGCCATAGAAAAGTTGGAATACAGTAGATATAATACAAAAACAAAATATGAATTGGTTTGGTACAGTACTTATAATAGTTATTTGCTTTCTTTTACTAACGGATCTCACGAAGGTTTTGTTGATTTGTGTGATTGAAGTTTTCAAGTTTTGGGTTATCTTACAATGGATGAAGGAATAAGGAGTAAGAAGAGCCT